>NC_133526.1:8358166-8675800 GCF_048544455.1 Silene latifolia
CCCCTTTTTCCTTTACGATTATGGAGCTAAATCTTTTCCGTTTACCAAGGAGCACGTTGATAATATAAGAAGACAAGACGGTATTATCAAAAATAGGCTGCGTTCCATTGACTCTCCTATATTCCTCGAGGAACTTCTTCAATGTGGTTATCTCTCACGAATAGCCAGTGAGTACGATTATATACCTACATCGGACCTCAAAGATACAGTTGTTGCATTATACCTATGCTATGATGAGAGCTTCATGGGTAAGCTTCAAGATATCCATCAAAAATGTTTCGATGAAGGGTTTAAGTTTGAGATCGTCCTTGTCCCTTTACCCTTTTATCGTCATTATGAAACCCCATCGTTTCATGACCGTATGAAACAATTAGCCATGAAACATACCAGAAGTTCAACATGGTGGACATTTCCCTTTGACGACAAGGTATATCGTACCCTCTGGCGCCTCTTTTCTTGTGAGATGGAAGATCAATTAATCGTTTTGCCACATGGTCAATGTCTTGGGGACCTTTGGGGAAAAGATATTGCGAATTTTTACGGAATGAAAGCGTATCCCTTCACAAGGGATGTTATCATCAGTCAGAATGTCAACGAGCTTAGATCATTCACCCTCCAACAATTGCTCGGAAATACTCTCATGTCCGATCTTCAAAACAAGAATGTTCTCCTTTACTTTGACTATCCTACATTTGATCATAAAGGTGGATACCTCTACAATACTCTGAAGCAGGAATACCAAGAAATTAAGGACAAATATGCAGACAGTGAAGTGGTTTTTGTTTCTTTGGAACCCGATTCTGAAAATAGCCGAATGTCCGAGATGAAGTGGCCCATTTTACCTCCAGAGATGTTTGAATCTGTCATCAAACATATATTTCCTGATTATTTCGTTCATCCGACCCTAGTTGCATTTGGGAGAGACGGAAAAATTCTCTCTCGATCTGCTCAATATCGTCTACCCGTGTCAACTTCCTCTGCTTCCCTGTTTGATGACACGTTGGCATCCGAGATTGAAACTGAAATAAAGTGGAAAATCAAATAGGTGAAGGTTGGTTTTTTCGGTTTTACTCATGCTTTTGTCTTCCTTGTCGTCATTTCATTTTTTATTGTGTGTAAATAACTATGAAATGTTTTAATTATTGATCCTGGTTTGTGCCGTAATCTCGTGCAGGAAGAGTGGATCTACCTTTTTGCGAGAAGCGGGCAGGCTGCAAAGTCATTGTTATTTTGAAGTGTGGTTGCTTTGGAAGTTTTAATGTTGGTTAGAAGCTGTCAAAATTTTTGCAGGTTTTAGTATTGCGCAAGCAGTCACCCATTTGCCAGGGAAGCAAGTTCTAGGTCAGGAAATGTAGCATGTTATTTAACTAAAGTTATCAATGCAATATGTTTATGTGGCATCAATTTTTTTGACCGAATGTTTCTCCAGCTACTTAAGGCTTATGTGTGAAAATGATGCATAAGTTCCAGTAATTCTGCTAAATTGATTCAGCCAAGTTTCACGCAACATACAATTATGATAATGATATGAAATATCACAAAATCTCATTTTAGAACGACACTATCTGTCTAAAGTTGTAGACGGTATTAGGAATATCCCTTTATTATATTCCTTGAGATATTTTAGTTGCTATGTAAATATTCTAGCTTTAATATTAGGCACATTATCTTCTAGAATTATCTTATAGGGTTTTTTGTCAAACACAACCTTTAAAAAAAAAAAATTCCAAACACCACCTTTTAAAAAAAAGTTTGTAAAACACAACCTTTAATAAATTTTTTGTTGTCAAACACGACTTTTTGGCCGAAGGACTTAACATTTTGTAATAGGGTAACTTTCATTCGATGTTTGACATAGCAAATGATGTCGGGTTGAGGTGTTCTTGGACCCGTTGGAAAGGTGAAAATACAAGCTTTCCAGGGGTTATCAATACGATAGTCAAAAGTGGCCTTATGTGGGGTCTATTGATGTCTAAAGTAAGGGTGGTTGGAGAGGCTAGCTCTAAAGCGAGTGGTCATAGGGTTTTTCGTGGGTCTTTAAATGGGGTTAGGGTGTTTTATTTGGTCTGATTTTTGGTATATAGATAGAAGGGAGTGCAAGGTAGGTCTTAGTTGTGTTTTTTTTTGTGGTTGTTTGTTGTAAGTGGTTGTTTGAGGTGAGTGAATTGACCCACACAAAAAAATCCTACTTTGACATTCTTCTGAATGTTTTTTACCTCCAACTTAACTCCCCTCGTACCACCACTTGCAACCAACAACCACCACAAACAACACAACTAAGACCTACCTTGCACTCCCCGCTACCTACATACCAAATTTCAGACCAAACAAAGAATCATAACCTCATTAAAAGACCCACTAAAATCCCCGACCACCCGCTAATCTCTCCGATCAGCCTTACTTTATACAGCAATAGACCCCACATAAGGCCACTTTTGACATCGTATTTATAGCCCATGGAAAGCTTGTATTTCCACCTTTCCAACGAGTCCAAGAACACCTCAAACCGACATCGTTTGATATCCCAAACATCGATTGAAAGTTACCCCATTACAAAATATTAAATCTTTCAGCCTAAAAGTCGTGTTTAACAACAAAAAATTTATTAAAGGTTGTGTTTTACAAACTTTTTTTTAAAGGTGGTGTTTGGAAAATTTTTTTTTTTAAAGGTTGTATTTGACAAAAAAAAACCTATCTTATAATTATTCTAGATTGATCTTCTCCTTGTTGTACAAGTCTTGATCAACGGCTTATTAGTGCTCTAGGGTAGACTAATTCATTCTTGTATTTTGTATAAATATTAGGTTGTATAGTTTGTCAAATATGCAATTCTAATACAATTCAAACCTTTCACATAATTTTATCAGACGGGACAAATATGTCACCCATTTCATAATAAGATAAACAAGAAGTGGATGGTGGGGGTTGTCTTATTAGGAAAGTAGTGATATATTTGACTCGCCTACATCTTTCGACGGATATACAAATCTACTATGACACTAATTGATTTGCTTGCTCAATCTTCTATTAAACCTTACTCTAAAGTTTGGGACTTTGGGTATATCAAAGATTGAAAGTTCCTCGGTACAAATGAGCTGAATATCTATTGCTTCTCGCTTTCACTGTTGCTCTCTTAGTTTCTGTTCTAGGGGAGTGAATAGGAATATAGGATAGCTCATAATCTTGCCCAGGAAGCTAAACTATGCTATTTGTTACTGTTAAAAAAAAAAAAAACTATGCAACAAGCACTTGTCAGTTGTCCCAGCATAAACTCTGCCTACCCGAACTGTAAATCCCACCGACCCGTTTTCCCAGGGTCATAAAATCTCAACCAATGACTCATTCGCCCCGAACTCAAAACAACCCTTTAATTAAGGGTCGAAACCCAACCCGAATGGGTTCACAACTTCACAAGTTAGGTCAAATATAAATCAAACATCTTATTAAAATATTAATATTGATATATTATATACGAAATAATAATTAAAAAGTTACTAGTTTTAGGAGTCGTTTGGTTACCCATTAAATAACATAGGAATTCCAATTCATGTGAATTATAAAATAGGTAACTAGTTTTGGTTACCCCAATTCACATAAAATAGAATTACCTTGGAACTTCAATTCCTCCATAATGGAGGAAATTGCTTACCTAGGCCACCCTAGGTAAGTGAGAATGCCTACTTGAATTGCATTTCTTTTATGCAACCAAACAATATTTTCTAATTCACATGAATTCTAATAATTTACATAAATTCTAAAATCATGTGATTTATCACTTTCTAGGCAATGCAACTTCCTACATGCAACCAAACGACCCCTTAGTATTTAAAAACTCACAAACATAATTAAAATATCAATTTTATATGACTTATACTTCCCCGTTCCATTTAATTCTTCACAAATTCTCATTATAGACGGAAGATATCCATCTATAGTTATAGACGGACACAAGCAACAAGTTGCATGAAGGATTGGTGGGGCCCAAAAATGTCACCACTTTGTACATATTTGAACCGTCTTTTACTTTAGACGGATATAAGATTAATTGTTAATTCTTTACGTTTGCTTTATACACATATACCAATGCACGTTTTCTTTTGTCATATCTTTAGTTACATGTTATTAAAAATTATAAAAGTTTGATATTCATAAACCACTCGGTAAGATGATTTATACAAGATCTCACATGACTATTTTTTATATTATATATTAGAAGTTGTATTGAAGATTTTTCTTACTAATGAATAGTGTCAAAAAAAGTAAACGCAAAGAAACAAATGGAACGGAGGGAGTAGACCCTTTTGGACTGAAACTTATCTGATCTGAACTGGACTGAACTTATAGAATCTGAATTGAACTGAACTTATAAAATCTGAACTGAACCTATTGGATCTAAACTGAACTGAACTTATAGGATCTGAACTAAACTGATGAACTTATAGGATTTGAACTGAACTGAATAGAACTGAACTTATAAGATCTGAAGTGAACTAAATTAAGTGAGGAATAAGATCTGGACTGAACTTATAGGATCCGAACTGAACTGAACTTATAGGATCTGAACAGAACTTATAAGATCTGAACTGAACTGAACTTATAAGATCTGAACAGAACTTATAGGATCTGAACTGAATTGAACTTAGGATCTGAAGTGAACTTATATTAAGTGACTTTAAGTCCGAAAGAACAGGCCCCAACTTTTATAAATAATCATTAAATAACTTAATTTCTATAATTGCTTCAATATAATTAATTTTGCTACAGGATGAGACATAACTGCCACCACTAAATTGTCTTCTGATGGTACATCTGCCTTTTACCCGGGGTTACAGTGATTTGATCAACGGCCAGATCATCGCTAATTTCAACTCGTAATATCTAGGACACAAACAAGTTCACAGCTCACACAGCCTTATGATTTTATTAATCAGCTGCGCATTAAACGGATTCAGAAATATGAGCCATGCTCCATTATTTAACCACATTTCAGTGACAGACCGTTCAAGCTCTCGAGCAAACACGGTAAAGAAACACGACGCACTAAAACAGGGATTCTCTTGCTCACTATCGAGCCAGGGGATAGATAGCAACAGAAAATTGTCTAGTGCCAAACAAAAGTATGTGTCACTTTGGGATTAAATTTTATTACCTTCTGGAAAAACGTATTAGGATGAAATAAATGAAAGCGGATCAAATATAAAGAATGAATCAATGTTGTCTATAAAACTTATCTGAAAAAGTATAACAGAATAAAGAATACGTCATCTCACGTCACAATATTTCTGTGTGTACAGAAGCCTATGAAGGCGCCACCACCATCACCAAATGACATTTATCATGACTGCATCAATAAACCACCAAACGTCAAGAGACTGTAGTTGCATATCTAGGTCAGCAGCATATTTACACAAAAGGGAATCGAATTCAGCTTCCTCTAGAGATTTGCTTGGATTGAGGGTAACTATTACTAGTGTAATAAAAGTCAAACAAGTGTAGAAGCGGTGGCTAGGGTTACCCTAATAATAGTTACCCTCGATCCAAGCAAGCTCTTAATAAAAGTAATAACCGAGGATTAATTGACGGATAATCTACCATATGTCCATTTGCAGACAATAGTAGAATTAAGAGCATTCAGTATTAACTTGTCTCTTACAAGTTTACATTCATAATGTCTACAACGTCTAGAAAAAGTAGGACCGGACCGGATGAACCCGTGGACCGGCTAACCATCAAACCCAAGACCGTGGACCTGACCGGAATTCTTTAGGTCCGGTTTTTACCGGGTTTGGACCGGACCGGACCGGTACCACTTTACAAGGCAAATTAAGGGTAATGCTCCATTTTTTTTTCACTAGTTCAACCTACACAGTTTCTAGACTCTAGTTACACAAACAGCCTCCGACTATAACCCTTTGTTTAGATGAAAGGATTTTGGAGGGAAAGGAAAATAATTACATCTGACTACCCTTATCCGACCATAGGTGCAAGCATATAAGGTATTAGGGCAATGTTACAGTTGGTAAATCCCCACTCCCCCTATTCGGCGCCTGCGAGGTCCAAGCCCAACTGATTAATTAGATTTCCAAACCCTTAGGAGAGGGGAGGGACAAGGGGATTCCTCCCTCCAAGTGGTAGTAGGGCTTGAACCTGTGACAGTGACATTACGGTCACACTAGATCATGCTTTGCAGAGGTACACCAACAAACAAGTTCGACAAATCTTAAAACAAATATTTTAAAAATGGAGACTCAATTTTTGAAACTAAAACTAAACCGTCTTTAACTTTCCAAACTGAAAGTTTCATAAGTTAAGATGCAGTTTCGAAGTGCATTTACTAGATGCCCCCAAACGGCGTGATAGAGGCCGGCCTTTAGTACGTAGTTCCGGTAGTGTTCCACAAAATAATATAGTATCCTAAAACTTTAACAAATTTTTTTATCAAATAAATGAGACTCTCCCAAAAAAAGAAGAAAAAAAAATCAGGATCTAAACTTATTATCAATAGAGCTCCATAAGACCATAACTGATCTAAAAATCTTTAACACACCATGAAATATTTTATTTACAAAATTGACTGAGATGTTCCAAAAGGGAGAATTTTACGTTTCAACGGATAAAATAATACTCCCTCCATTCCACTTTAATTGTCCCCATATATATATTTTGGGAAGGATTTAAGAAAAAAAGCGATAAAATTACAAATGTATCCCTTAAACTGAAGAGAATGAGAACAATGTTATGGTAATGAGGGAGTGATTGTTATATATCAAGGGTAGTATTGAAGGTTCACTTAATTTCCTTACAAGGTTGACACACAGACACCTCCATTTTTCTTAAAATAATGCCGCAAGTATAGCCATGAAAGCTAACTGAAGCTTGAGCAAGATTAATTAAGAAGAGAATTCATTCATTGTATGAGTCAGGTAATTCATACATACCTTTACAGAGAACCTGACTCTGTCGAGCTGATTCAGCCACCGGAGCTAATTAGTTGTTCCCCGCAATTTCCCCTGAGGTGGTGTCTGCAAAATTGACTCATAGGGGATACCTCCAAAACAACTTTTTATTCTTGTTGTGGCCTTACACCTAATACATCCCCTGGCCGACAAATAATCTTATCTAAAGCAAAACCTGCACTAGATTGATGTTGACCATGGTGTATGTGGCACTTGGCTCACATGGGATCCATGATACCTCCACAAGTATATTATTGCCTCATACATCCCTATGTTCATGTACACTGTCCAGAAGATGCTACATGGATGAAGCTCTTGAATAAGAAATGAGATTTGCAGGAGTATGACCACGGCAACCCACCAAACCACCACCTTCTAAGGAAAGATCATATCTCCAGCATATGGGTGTTCCCTCCATTCATTGCCCTGCCATGTCAAAACGTCATGGACAACGCCTTAGTCTCAAATCAATTTGGATCTGCTTAGTGGTAAGATGAATCATTATCGTGTAGATTCAATCTCTTCCAAAAAGGAAGGGCAAGGGCTGCTACACCAATATCAAACATAGCTAAAAGTGGGCCGTCATTTAATCAAACGCTTGGCAATATTGACGAATTGGGATAGCCTCGAAGATGGAGAATTAAGCTTAGGCGGCTTTATTAACATGTTCCCCCAACTGTTTAGAGAATTAAGCTTAGGCAGCTTTGTTAATTTCAAGCTGTTTGTTGGGGTATTCTTGACATCAAGCCCATGTTTTGCACTAGCTGTGTATGACCGATAACTTTGATAACTTGGGCTAAATTGGGAGGGAAATTTTTGGAGTGGAATCTTTTCTCGCTTTGGTGTTCTGATAAGATCCTGCAAACCCGAAATAAAAATCATCAAATTACATTGTCTAAAAATGAGTAAATTACATTTATTTTCACGGTACACTTTTTACTCATTATAGTACTTTTGTCTAACTCTTACCGTTTGGCACGCGGATGTCAAAGGCTGAGTTCGGATACCGAGTCGTCAACCAATTAGCTCGGATTGTAGAAGTATTGATGTCATTAACAGCGAAAATAGGATCGTAGAAGATGAGTTAGCGGAAATTTTGACGTCGAAGACGGGTTGTCGAATATGGTGGAAATTCAGGGAGGGGGAGAGAAAATTTGAAGGGAAAATGAGTTTGGAAATGAGACGAGTAAAATGCGTACCGCGAAAATCAACACCCATTATCAATTACTCCCTTATACAAGTTTTTCAAACTTAGTCTCTTTTATATTTTTTTTTTCGGAAATTTCTCATGGTACTCCTTAATTTTGTCAAATTTCTCATGTTACCCATGTTTTTAAGAATCTGCCTATGATACCTTTGAAAATCCATTTATGTGCCAATGGTACCCCTAAGGCCCTATTGTAACGACCGTTAAATGGCTGTTAAATTTTGATGGTGTGGCAATGAAATAGTAATTAAAAATTATTAATAAATATGAAATAAAAATGAAAAGTAGGGGTACCGTGGGTAATCTGATAAAATTAAGGGGTGCCAAGGAAAATTTCCATAATTTTTAATAACTAATTATTGTCATATCATCAAAACTTTTAATAACTCTTGGAAATTATCGAGAGAAAATGGGTTTTGTTGTGTGAGTGAGTAACCCTTGTTTCATTTTATTAAATTTAGTTAAGAATTTGTTTAGGTAGTATGAATATGTAAACAAATGAGGGATTAAGCTGAATTAAAGGGTGTGGTAAAAAGGGTTTTATTAAGTATAGTCCACTGAAGTCTTTTCCCAGAAAAGGATAATAATAAAAAAAAAATTAAAGTTATGATATTTTAAGGTAATCATTTAAAAAAAATTGTAAAAGGGAATAATTTGAAGAGTTGTCATAAGATATCTAACATTTAGGTCACGTTCCATGCAGGTACCCTTACATTATTTTATTTATTTATTTTTTGGCCAAAAGTATCTAAATTTAACATGTCATTTGTTAATTTCTCCTTTAAAAAAATTGACTTTTTTCCTTAAAAACAGATTAATCACATAATTTAACTCTTTTCCCCTATCCAACTATGCCACCTTGTACCTCACCACTCTTTATGATCCGTCTCCCACCTTATTCACCTTACCTCCTCACCCGTTAATCATCTAATCATCTATGTGGCTATTGTCACCTTCTCCACCTTCATCCTAATCACTATATATATACTCTTTACCTCATCCCCCTAACTCCTTTATCCTCCCTCCCCCACCCCTTCCAACTTACATCTTTATTCTCCCCAATAACACACCTTTCGTCGAGGCAACAATAGGGGCAATAACATGGGTTGATAAAAAGAGTAATAAATGTTGGTGATTGAAAGAGTGGTTAAGGGTGGTGACTAAGGAATTGATAGAAGTAAATATCAAGAGGATAAAGTTAAATCTAGTAAATAATAGGTGTAAAATTCTTGTTACCTGTAATTATAGGATTTTACAACAACAACATCAGAGCCTTAATCCCAAAATGATTGGGGTCGGCTGACATGAATCATCCTTTAGAACCGTCAATGGGTGAACGCACAACTCAAAATGCGAATAGAAAAGGTAAAATGAAAAACAAAAGGGAGAGCAAAAATGTAATGCAAGGTCAAGGTAATTATAAGATTTTAAATAAAAAAATAATATTTTTTTTTGTCCAAGTCAATCTTACTTTTTGTTTACGGAATCCATTAGTTTGTATTTGTTAACAAGCGAAATATAAAATTAGACATTTTTGGGCAAGAAAAATAATGTTAGGTATGTAGTTTTCAAAACAATATTATCAATTTGCGAGATTTCAAGATAGGACCTTAAGTGAAATGAAATCTTTTAAAGGCTTTATGTTGGATTTAAGGTTATTAATCCTATTAGTACTTGATAAGCTCATAGCGGTCCTATGTGTAAGCATGTGTTTTACATTTGTTAGAACCTATTTTAGGTTTAGGTGATTAACATATATCCTACGGTGTTAATAAAATGCGATTTCAATCCACGTACACATAGGGGTGTTAACGAGTCAAACCGAGCCACTATCCATGTGTTTCAATAAATGAACACCTAAACACATAAATGAAACCATACGGATAGCCATTATAAGAAATGTTGGAACTCGTAAGGGGCCTAGACTCTACCCGAACGAAAGAGGGTAGCCATTTCAAAACGCAAGGGAATTCCATCTTTCCTAAAACCAAACCAATTGGCAATAGAAGGAGAACCCTAGGCTTTACTAAGGAAGCAACTCTCTACTACACTACCACCAATTTGGGACTTTATGTTGTTTCTTACTTTCCAACAACAAACAAGTATATAAAACCGAACATGACGACTAACAACATGTACCTAATCTATGGACGCCAAGCCCAATGGCGTAGTGGTTTCATTTTCTAGGAACTAATTGTTTAGAACAGATTACCAAGAGCAAGCGACTAACCTCCAGACGGCCATACAAAATCGGCATTAATAATAATTTCTTCTCTATATCATTATTTAGACGATCTACAAAAAAAAACGTATAAAAAAGGTTACATCAACTGAACAAAAGGTGAATAATCTATTATTACATGTGGTTTTCCATGTGTAATTCATGAATCTTCGTCGAAAACTAAGACATTGAATTGCATCATCAAAGACAAACCAAGAAGCATTACCTCCATCCTCGGTCGCGAGGCTTGGGATCACCCTGGTATAACATATACAACATATACAAGGTAAAATTAAGGTGAACCTACCCAATTAGGAAACATTAAAAGCATATATATTACACAAATAAGATGATCATACGTGTTGATATAGGCTTGATCCAAATCATGTCTCTTGAGTTCAAAGGATAAGATCCACAAACGCCTGAAATCATCCTCGTGTCCCGAGATCTACACCAAATAAAGGCTCAATAGTATAGATCTCATTCAAGTAAGCTATTGAATACAGGTTAGAAGTTCAATAGTACAAGGATACATGACACACGACTCACACAAATCGACTCTGCTATCAAATATTGAAATAAATCAATTTAAATATATTATAGAGAGAAAGGATCAAATGAGTCCACCACCACCAAATAAACTAAGTCCTCCTTACAACCACACACCTGAAGTTACAAGGGATGTGCTTAAAGTTGCAAACATTGTCTAAATAGAAGTTACACATTAGTATTTGAAATTTTAGCACAAGTTTATTTAAATTTAGTGATTTACAGTCTTTTACGAATGTAACTTTAAAAAGTTTATTCAACTTTAGTGATTTAAAAGTGTAGCTTTAGTCTTTTACGAGCATAACTTTAGTCTAGTGTAACTTTAGTCCTTACTAGTGTAACTTTATACTACAATGTGATTTTGAATATATTACTTTGAATTTATGTAATTTTAAGACTAGTCTATGTAACTTTAGTCCTTTATAGGTGTAATTTTAGTACTTTATGAGTGTAACTTTAATCCGAATTCTGTCGTCACCACCACTACAACACCAAAACCACCACCACCAACGACCACCATCCACCTTCCCGTAGCACTTAGTTTTTTGAATTTGTACCTTTTTTGTAGATCTAGATTTTGAATTCGTACCTAATCTTTATATGTAGATCTAGGACGTGGTTTGCGTGACTGGAGGCCGTCGGTGGCAGGGTGCGTGGTTGGGGTGACGGTGGCCGCGAAGAATAGGGAAGGGGATTTGGCGTGTAGATCTGGACAAAAGGAAGAAGAAAGGAGAAGAGGAAGTGCATGGTTGTGGCAGCAGGGAGGAGTGGTCGGAGTTTAGGACAAAAGGAAGAAGAAAGGAGAAGAGGAAGTGCATGGTTGCGGCAGCATGGAGGAGTGGTCGGAGTTTGGTGTTGTCGTTTGTTGTAGATCTAGTGTCGTTGGTTGTAGATCAATACTAGTGTCTCTTGTCTATTGAGTCACCATATTTGAAGATGATGGAGGGCTATATTTGAGATCTTAATAATGTACAAGTGAATTTGCCTAAGCTAAATGAACATTAAAGTAGTATGAATAGGCTTAATTTGTCATTTCAATATCTGTACCCTTAATATTTCAACTTCTTTTTTTAATGAACTACTTTAAGAATTTGGACGAACATAACCCTAGCTTGGGAAATTTTCACTTTTGAATCTGGAAACTAATTTCGGATCTTAACGGATATTTGGATATCCGACCCAACATTTTGGGATGTTGATACTCGGATATCCGAACAGTTCGGGTCGGATATCGGATACTGGAATTTTAAATTTTCGGATCGGATATCCAACCCATACTCAGCCTTACTTCACATTACATTACTTCACATTACATCTTTTCTTGCTCTAACTAATGTCAAACTCTATACTCCTTTCGTATGCTACTATCTTCCTTGTCGTCATACTTTGTAGCCTCTTCAAAATCTAAATTGTTGCCCTACTATTTCAATTCTTGTAAATTTCGTCGAAATAACATTCTGTAGAATATACTTCTAAGGCAAATATTCTTGGCCTTTTTGTGTATTTAGTATCATGGAACCGTGTATGTAAAATGTTGATGAAATGACAAAGATAATTATTTGAGAATTATTGTTTCGCATAGATTTTTGTAAGATAATCATTACTGTATATTGTACCATATTAGCTTGATTCTTTAATTTTGGATCATTACTCTATATTGTACCATATTAGCTTGATTCATCAATTCCGTCTAAGAAGGGTATGTCAAGGATATTGATACTTTATATGTTTATGGCAAAGACGGTAATTACATTCCATCTAAACAAGGTATGTCAAGGTCACATGAGTAAATAATGTATGAATGTGACTACAGGATACGAATGACATACAAACCCTAAATGACGAGTTCCTAACTCACTACCTAAGGTGTGTTCCATAAGAAATTTATCTTAACGTTAAGGTACCATTGTTCAAGGATGGTTTACATGTCATGAAAGTTTTAACGATTTGCATTTTATGTGGTCACTGTGATTCATGAGCTTGCTTAATACATGGATTGTATAATCTCGGGTAAGCAACTTGATATGAAAATGCTAAAGATGGCTTCCCCTATTATTTTCAAGATGACTCTACATTTACCCTTTTAGGAGATGTTGAAGAGGAATTTGTAAGTATGTCATGGCTATGCTTAGACGTAAGAATTTCTTAAATTGTTAAAAGGTATGGAGGAGACGAAGTTTCAGCTCATATATTAAGTTAGTTTCGAGTCCTCGGTCAGGAAAATAAAGACAAGGGCTACAACAACTACTTTCTGCATTATTTACACAATGTACTTTTTTAATAAACCTACTTCAGTTAACATGTGTTGTAACCTGCATTATTTACACAATGTACTTTTTTAATAAACCTACTTCAGTTAACATGTGTTGTAACCTCCTAAATGATTTGGACAGAGGGAGTGAGTTTTAATTACAATGTTGTACGGTTATATATGAAACGCAGTGCATATGGAGTAGATGATAATTAAATATGTAATGTAAGAAAGAAATAAAAAATTATTATGTTGAGATTGTCTAAATAATTTGACATCATTTTGTTAGAAAGAGAAAGGTGCTAGCTAAGGGACGACAAATAACTAGATAAGTTATGGGCGTGAGGTACTATACACTTATAAAGTAAACGAAAGTGTTCTATAAACAAATTTTCAAAATGAATTGTGCATAAAAATGCAGTAATCTGAATTTTTTTATAAAAAACTGTTCTAAAAAAAGCTTCCACTAAAAAGGGTAAAATTTATAATTTATAATTTGTTTCTCTTTTGTTCGATTTCGATATTAAATGGCTTCCTAAATCATTTAATTTTATTCCATTTGGCATTTTCTCATTGGTTTAAATTTTTTGGTGTTGACCAGGAGTATCCCCTACCGACAGTTGGGGCAATCTCCTTCGGGGTACTGAAGGCAATTTAATGGGAAGAGTTGATTATTTGATTATTATTAACTAATAATTGAATTATTAACTCATTTTTCATTCAATTCTACCTATTTTGCTAAAAGATGTGCATATATAAGATTATTTTTATCTTAATTCAATTTAATACGGCATCAAATTAATATATCAACTTCCATTTGTTCCATCATTAGTTCGTTATCACCGTTTCTGTTTCACAGTGAAGAGTGTTATTTTATTTGCTACAAAGATGATGGCTCAAATTGAGGTAGATATTATTATAAATAACATAAAAATCCTATGTGGCACTCCAAGCTCATTTTTATTCCTTTTTACAAATCTATACATACAACTAGTTTTATGCCCGTACACGGGTTCAGATATATTAATTGATACGATAGTACACTAATGTGGTGATGGAACTTAGTTGTGTTTTAGGATTACCCGATTAAATAACTACATAATTGCTTAGGCGTAAGAAACTTGGAATATGAGCAATATGATCATAAAAAGGTGATGATCCTTGTCTTGTTTATCGACTCATTTGATCAACTATAATATAAAATGTAAATATTAATTTATATGACATGGAATTAATATAGATTTTATAGACATTTTTATGATTTGTCAGCAATGTATAATTTAATAGTGTGTTAGTTAATACATATAATATACATTCGAATTGCATAGTAGATAATTTCAAAGTTTATGGACGGTGTCCAATTACGATAAAGTGATTATTAGTTAGCAATGCATAATTTTAAAGTGTCAGTTAATATAGATAATATACATTCGAATTCGATATTAAATGATTTCAAAGTTCATGGACGGTGTCTAGTTCAATAAAGTGACTATTAGTTGGCGTATATGTAATTATAATTCTATCGAATAAAGGCGTACGAAATACATAACCCAAATAACGATAACAATAACAATAACAATAACAATAACAATAACAATAACAATAATCAAGTTTAAAGTTCCTACGTTAGTACTTCCGTCCCGGTCATGTGTTTACCTTTTCCATTTTGATTGTTTCAATAAATTGTTTACCTTTTTATGTTCGGAAGGCTTTCGATGGGTAACTTGACCATCTAATGGGACCCATTACTTCTCGCCCCCATTTGCTTGTGGTCATATAAGTTACCCTAATTACTATTATTTTTATTCAATTGCTTACCCTAATAGTTAACATCTGGCCTCACTCTACACACTACCTCCCTCTTCTCCAATAAACATTATTTCATTCCAAATTTCCTACTGTACTCCTCTTTCTCCATATACTTTCACAACTCCGTCGCCACCATCACACCTCCACCACCTTCTCTTCTCACCAACATCAACACTTACTCCGTCATCACACTCATTAAAATTCAACACTTTCATTAATATTCATCGGATAGATGGTTGCATGAATCCCTGTTTTAATGGGTGATTAAGGGTTAAAAATTAAAGAGGAAACCAAATGAAAAAGTTAAATGTTAGCCTTAAAGGTTAATTTTTGTCCTTCCATATTTTTATAGACCTAGCTTTTATAATTTGCAAGCTTTTATTTAGTTTTTATCCCTGTCGTTTTGTATTTTATTTGTATTTTATTTTGTTTAATAATTTTTTTAAGGTTGTCAAATCTGGTAATTTTTACATTTGTAATTACTTTTTTAATTATGTTTGATTTCTTTAAGAGATATATTCTTCGTTTTATAGATAATTTTAAATCTTATTATTATTGAAGCGATTATTTGAGTATTTTTTGTTCCTTTATTTTTTTATTCCTACTGCTAAGGAAATTCCATAATTTTCGCCGAATGATTTAGGCAATATTTTTTAAAAATAAATAAATTATTTTTCCAATTTTTTTAATTAATTAGGGAAATCAGATAGTTTGCAAGAATAATTTATCAAATTAAATTTAATAAACTGATTGACTACTGATGAAACAAAGCATCATGAAATTAGAAAACAAAGAAGGAAGAAAGAGAGAAATGAATCCTCTTGAAGATCATGGGGACCCTACATCAAGCAAAAAATAATTTATCAAGCAACTTTAGTTTTTCATTCCCTAAAATCCAGGAACCAGTGAGAGTTCTTTAAAAAACCTAGCTTTTATAATAGGTAGATAATATAAAAAGCCTAACTTTGAGTAGCAAGTTAACCCACGTGGCGCTAGATAATTCATCTTACCTTTGATATCACAATTATCCACGTCATTTCAATAATTTATTAAATAAATACTCCCTCCACACACCTATTTTCACCCCATTTCATTAAAATATATCTCACATATAATAGAGAAATGAGGTGAAAACTTATGTGTGGAGGGAGTAGTTAAATAATGAAGTCACTAGATAATTTTCGTTTCTTTTTAATCATCCTTTGTGTTTTCGTAACCGTCAAACAATAATCAAGGCACACTAAAGAGACAACGTTTCGAAAAGGAAAACTAAGAGTCAAGACCAAACAATTCAATACACAATATTTAATAAAAAAAATAAAAACGAAATTGAAAGGCATTGCACTAACAAATGAAATCAATAACATTCTTAGTAGGAGAACAAAACGTTCGATAGATATTATGCCTGGCATTTATTCTTTTAGATAATTAAATTTGTTTTGTTGTATCTTAAGCTATTCTGATGTATAGATTCAATTATGTTCTTCCATAAATATTTAATTTTACTCTTATGGTCATATAATTCTCTTAGTTGACTTAGAATATGTTTTCTTCACTTATTTTATCTACTGAGATCTTCTTATTAAAGTTTTAATTCTAACAAATGTTTGAAATTCAAAGTGATCATCAACAATCAAGTAGATAAAAACTCTTAAGTTGAGTATGTTTATCACACTATTACTCGCTTTTTCTCTCTCAAATCTAATTTGGTTTTTGTCAAATAGATGTCCTTGGCTACCAATACAACTCATGTCTAACTTATATCATAACCTTTTACTTTAGTATATCTCAATATGCGAGATTTTTTATAATTGAAGTGTCTTAAAGATTGTACATCGTAAAGATTTTTGTGATATAATTACACTTAATATTGCATCTCATAGATGTGGGTAACAACATGCATGGGTCATGTCATGACCCTTACTCTAAATTTCCTTGCAAATTCCACACCAAACCGAAAACATAAATTGCTAAAGTTATTTATTACAAAGTAATATTTTGTGTTATATGTTATTGTTATTGCTTTAGGTTGAAAACAAAACTTACAGGAAATTTGGAATCGAATCTGATACAAAAATTTTCTTAGATAAAGTTATTTTTCTTAGAAAAAGTTATTACCGCATGAATGTAGTTGTGGATTCTAATACTTTTAAGATAGTCGTATTGCAACATTATATTACCAATTTCCCATTATTCATGTTACGAAACATAATGTGGTAGTGCTTTAGTATGTGCAAGTATATTTGATACTTACGGAGACTCTTGATGGCGATCAAAGATTCAAAGTACTCCAGAACAAAATCAATGCGAATTAAATCAAGCATGTGCAAGTTCTTAGTTCTTGAAGAAAAAGGAAGCAAGCAAGGAGGGATAAAGTGGAAGAATTAATGCAGAAATCAAAGGGTTAATCGTGTAGAAAATAAGAAAAGGATGAAGTGCTTGACGATGTCAGGATAAAATACACATAGTTTAACTTCTTTTTGAATATTTGAGCCATTATTTCAAATTGGAACATCTTCACTACTTGTTTTTGCCCGACGTAGACTAATTAGTTTGTTTAAAGATTTCAAAATCGGGAGAATGACAACTTTTGGAAAATTTAAGTGTAATATTATTTTTGTAAAAGCAATTAAACTTTCTTTTTTACCAAATTCAGCTAAATTGTATAACGATCTTAATTTCTACAAACTAAAGATTTCTTGGAATTATGTGAAGTTTGAACTATCCCGTGCTTTTGCTTTTGCCCGACGTAGACTAATTAGTTTGTTTAAAGATTTCAAAATCGGGAGAATGACAACTTTTGGAAAATTTAAGTGTAATATTATTTCTGTAAAAGCAATTAAACTTTCTTTTTTACCAAATTCACTAAATTGTATAACGATCTTAATTTCTACAAACTAAAGATTTCTTGGAATTATGTGAAGTTTGAACTATCCCGTGCTTTTGCACGGGTTTAAAAACTAGTTCACTTTTATATGGTACTTAGATTCAAATTAGGTGATTTTTGTACTTCAAATAACATTTTTAATTCGCTTATATAAAGTGCCATATTAATTGTTAAATTTAAAAAGAAAAATAATAAGACTCACTAAGTTAACTAAGTGAATATTTGTACATAAAAAGGAAGTAATTTGAATTTTTTTAAAGAGAAGCCATTTGAAAAAGTTCAATCCTACAAGTGTACTTGTTAATTTTCCCATTTTACTTTGTTTCAAAATTCACTTTTTTTAAGATATTTTATTGAACTTAGATTTAAACTAGGTGATTTTGGACTTCAAATAACAATGTAAATCAAAATTTCACCGACAAGCTAAATCAAAATTTTGGAGCCCATTTTCTCTCCATTTCTTCAAAAGAAAAGGGAGAGGCAAGTATCTATTAATGGCCCGGATCGCATACTAATATCTAACGGTTCTAAATTTATGCATAAAAATAAAGGAAAATAAGGGTGAAAGAGGAAATAATTAAGGAGATTGTGAGAGGAAATGGAGATTCCAAACTTTTGATATAACTTTCCTTTTGCTGAAAATGATATTTTGTGAAACATGTTTTGATGATAAAAGAAAATATATAAATTTTATTAGTACAAATTCTTATTTTTTAGTTACTTATGGTCAAAATTTGTAAACTTTTACCCTAAAAAGGGATATGGGAAGAGATATAAAAATGAGAGGGAAGTGCCTTTGTTTTACTGAACTTAAGTAGAACTAAAATAAATGTTAATCTTTTATGTTTCATTTGTTCCTATTTTAATGTACTACTGTAAAATATTTAAGTATAACCTTCGTATTCTTCATACCAATATTTCAATTTATTTAACTTTTGACTTATAAATGCGAAAACAGTTTAATACTCGCATATTTTTTTGTGTGAAATGAGGCGCAAGAAATACAATATAATGAGAAACTGGATTTGACGTAGACTTTATAATATATATATATTTATATATATACATTTTAAACACTAGGTTAAGGTCTGTTTGATATTAAAAAAAAAATAGTTAGACGAGGTTGTCATCTCTTTACTTATGATTAGACTAATTCACTTTAAACATGAGTTTTAGAACACATAATTAATAAAATTTATAACTTTACTTTCATATAATTAAGTTCATTAGTGGTAGATATCATGAATAATAGTAGTGCTAACTGAAGAGTTGTATACTTACATTTCTTAGCTGGTCATCTGATTCTGGTCCTGGTCTCACGGGTTTAAAAAATCTGAAAAGGCACGGCTTGTGAAAAGGAGCATCAAACGCAAGAAAAATCACTTCTAACTTCTAAGCTATGTTGCTCGGACTCTTTAATATTACCCGGTCGTGGGTAGGACATGCAAACATTTTATAGACCAAATACATAATTTTTTTTTTTCATTAGCCAAAACCAATACTTGGGACACCCGCCCATGACGGATACTTCAAACAAGTCTGAGCAACATAGCTTCTAAGTCAACATTGCATTTAGAGGTGGGTTGTGATAGGAGAGAAACTATTATGGGGGTAATGGAAGCTGAAATTAATTAAAATAGGAGGGAAGTGGTGGTGGTGGAGCCTCGAGCGAGGAAATTGGGATGGTGGGGGACTAACACGCCCAATTGGAAGGAAGCGGAGATGGATCTCTTCTACAAGGTAAATCAAAATCTCACCAACAAAGGAAAAAATTGGAGGGAAAACTCTCCCATCAATGCCCCACCATACCCACTCCAAGGGTGTAATTGGGGCAAGCCTTAAGATGAGGACACAAAAAGGGCAGCCCGGTGCACGATGGCGTCCCCGCTAGGCGAGGGTCCGGGGGAAGGGTCCCACCACAAGGGTGTAATTGGGCAAGCCTTCCCTTGCCATTTTGGCAAGAGGCCGCTCCAAGGACTTCAACCCGTGACCTCACGGTCACAAAGCAACACCTTAACCAGTGCGCCACGGCAAGGTACCTTAACCAGTGCAAGGCAAGGTGAGGACACAAACCGTAAAAAATAATCATCCCGTGAAGAAAGTTCTTGTTTGTTGCTAGCGTCACGAACAAGGAAAGCAACGTCCAGATGTGAGCGTAAATAAGCTTGCCCCTGAGAGAGAACAAAAGGTAACCAGAAGGGAATCGACAGGAAACAAACAAACTCAATCTGTCTATAATTTCTCGAAAAATGGAAACAGGGTTGAAGAACATACGTTTGGAAAAGGAAGCCTAGTATATGCCACAAACTTATGACCAGTCATAGCTAAAGCATCAACCAGTAGAAACATAGCCTCTTCAATATCCGTCCTCTTTTCCAAGGAGTATAAGACGTTGTAGAGAGTGGCAACTGAAGAAGACGATAGTTCAGGAGCTACTGAGTATGAGGACAAAAAAAGCTCCGGGGCAGCCAAAAACAGTAAAGCTACAGGAAGCAGTTCCCTCTTATGGGCATAGCCCATGAAAGTTTGCCTGACATGCTGCTTGTTTTGGGTATTCTGCACAAGCATCCTTAGAATTTCCAATTCTGGTCTCTGTGGAAGGAGTCCAACGACTCATACAAGACGGTGTTAACGAATGATATGAATAGAACCAAAACAAACTTTGATAAGAGGGATCCATTAAACAAATGATAGAAAAGAAAAATACAGTAGTAGTGGTAGTATTAGTAGTAAGATGAGAAAACAAACCATGGTGCAGCAAAGCACGACAAGTAACTCATAGACTGACTTCCGAGGAGTCCATGTTCTGGCGGTAAGAGCTCTAGGGAAATGAAAACGCAGTATCCACAGCATAGTTAGATTATTATAGGAGTAAGAAGAGTCAAACGAAGGCAGTCTATAAAGCTTGCTGGGAAAGAGAAATTACGTTGAAAAATCTCCGATGATGAAGTCAATAAAAGAGCAGTGTTTCAGATTGTGAATGGCCAAATGAGAGTGAACATCAATACTATCGCCCTTTTCAAGAAGATACTTAGTAAGACTGGGAGAAGAATTTAGAGCTGCAAGATGCAGTGGAGTATATCTTCCTTCCTCCAAAATGTCTTCGAAATCAATAATTCCTTTAGTTTCGCCATTTAAAACCGCAATACAGCAATTCAAAGCATCCAATCGAAATATTTGTTCAGCATCATATACACAACTAATTTGTTTGAACTTAGGGTCCTTGATGAGCCTCAAAAATTCATCTTTGTCATCAAAAATAAGCGCATTTTCTAATGCTTCCCCAATGCACTGTGGCTCCGCATTGGAACGAGGAGGAAAACTCCAATAGGCAACAGGCTAACAAGGCAAATGCACAATATAAATGCAAAGACAACCAAAGTTGAAAAAAATAAACGGAGCTATATAAACAAACGTACCACGTCCATCTTGATTTATTCTGTAACATTAAAAATCAAAGCTTTCATCAGACAACTGAACGAATAAAACCAACAATCATTATAAATTATAAATTATAAATTAAAAAGCATAAACTTTCAATAAATAACAACATCCCCAACTTAATTACAGTCAAGAGTTCAATTTATCAGATAGACAAAGTGAAATAACCTTGGGAAAGGTGGTTGAGACCCAAAGGATTTGGAGTGGAGAGTTGCGGAACGGTTGTTCAATTGATGAGATCCGCCGTAGGTTTTTTTTTCTCTTTATTGTTACAATTGGTCTCCCTTGTGATGGGTTACCATTTGTGGCGGATATTTTGTGAGTTAAAATGAGATTTTGTGATGGTATAATTTACCCTTAGGGCTTGCCTGGAATCCATTGAATTATTAAGGGGGTAAGTTTTATTGGGCAATAATTACTGGGGAAATTAATTAGTGGGGTAATGAGTTCCTTGATGATATGTTTGGCATAAGAGTAATGATTCCTGAGTATATCTTTTACTCCCTTAATCATTACCCAGGGGGGAGGGTGGGTAATGTATTACCCCATCACAAGGGTAATAATTCCAAGAGGTGAATAATTACCCGCATACCAAACATGAGAAATACACCTCACATATTACTCCCCTATTCATTCCCCTCCTATTACCCTCAATCCAAGCAAGCCCTTAAAGTTTGTCTCCCTAATAAGGCAGGTTGGACACAAATACAGAAGTTTCCCCCCACTAATAGGCAATAGCTATGAAATCTCACCGTTCCAAAAATAGAAGTTCGACATAAGCATGAACCGAGTATATAAGTCTAACATAAGCCATTGAGTCATAAGCTCAATAATTTGTTTATGGAAAAATAATTTCGAAAAATTGAGGGTAGTTACTAGTTAGGGTTTCTCAGTCAGAAAATTGAAGTTTTCCCGAATTCCTCGAACACAATTGGCTACCGCCTACCATTTTTCTTTGTATGTAACTTTGCTTATCTTTTTTCCCTTTCAGACGGAAAAATTCTCTCTCGATCTGCTCAATATCGTCTACCCGTGTCAACTTCCTCTGGTTCCCTGTTTGATGACACGTTGGCATCCGAGATTGAAACTGAAATAAAGTGGAAAATCAAATAGGTGAAGATTGGTTTTTTCGGTTTTACTCATGCTTTTGTCTTCCTTGACGTCATTTCATTGTTTATTGTGTGTAAATAACTATGAAATGTTTTAATTATTGATCCTGGTTTGTGCCGTAATCTCGTGCAGGAAGAGTGGATCTACCATTTTGCGAGAACCGGGCAGGCTGCAAAGTTATTGTTATTTTGAAGTGGTTAGGATTTCTGCAGGTTATAGTATTTGTGGTATTTAAAGCCTCTTACGTTATTATCACATGCATGCGCAATCGCGCCCTTGTTATCTAAAGTCGTTACCTTAGGTGTGCGTACTGGATAATCCCCTGGCATACCTCAACCACGCAAGCAGTCACCCGTTTGCCAGGGATGCAAGTTCCAGGTCAGGAAATGTAGCATGTTATTTAACTAAAGTTATCAATGCAATATGTTTATGTTTATGGGGCATCAAATTTTTTGACCGAATGTTTCTCCAGCTACTTTAGGCTGCTTATGTGTGAAATTCCAGGAATTATGACCCTAACTCGACTCGTGGCCCATATGAGCCGACCCATATTTAAACCCACCCCGTATTTGACCACACCCAATACCGGACCCACCCGAGCCGTTTGACAGGTCTAATTACAAGCAATCTTAACTTTGCCATGTTCATTCAATAAACATTCATATTATCGACCATTTTGCCATTCAAACTTCAAAGCTTCCGTCCTGCAAGTACCAGTTTTCAGGTTTGGATCCTCAACCTAGGTTCTTAATTCAGCATGATCCAAATTCGAATCCGAATAAAAATCAAATTCCAAAACCAAACCAATCAATATTTCCAAATAATTCAAGTCCAAACTCAATCCCAAATGTGATTCAAAACTTGATTTTACCCAAATATTTTCCTCGTCGCCCAACAAAGCACGTAAAACTAGTAAACTTATGTGCGGGTCAATTTGATTCAATTAGAACATTCAAAGACTAGATAATGAATTTAGTTATAAAATTCATTATGGTTCTCACTTCACAGGTTCATTTTTTTTCCGACTGAGTTGATCTTGCTACAGGATGAGACATAACTGCCACCTCTAAATTGTCTTATGATGGTACATCTGCCTTTTACCAGGGGTTCCAGTGATTTGATCAACGGCCAGATCATCGCTAATTTCAACTCGTAATATCTAGGATACAAACAAGTTCACAGCTCACACAGCCTTATGATTTTATTGATTTATACAGAAACCCTTCCCAGAAGAGCATTTACGATTCTAAAATCAATCTACCCCATCAGTGAACAAAACAACAACATTACACAATGCAGAATGCTCCATTATCAACCAAATCAGCTGTGCAACACGGCAAAAAAACACGACACTCTAAAACAGGGATTCTCTTGCTCACTATCGAGCCAGGGGATTGATAGCAACAGAAAATTGTCCAGTGCCAAACAAAAGGATGTGTCACTTTTGGATTAAATTTTATTACCTTCTGGAAAAACGTATTAGGATGAAATAAATGAAAGCTGGGTCAAGTATAAAGAATGAATCAATGTTTTCTATAACACTTATCTGAAAAAGTATACCAGAAGAAAAAATATGTCATCGTCACGTCACAATATTTCTGTCTGTACAGTAGCCTATGACGGCGCCACCACCATCACCAAATGACATTTATCATGACTGCATCAATAAACCACCAAAAATCAAGAGACTGTAGTTGCATATCTAGGTCAGCAGCATATTTACACAAAAGGGAATCGAATTCAGCTTTCCCTAGAGATTTGCTTTGCTTGGATTGAGGGTAACTATTACTAGTGTAATAAAAGTCAAACAAGTGTAAAAGTGGTGGCTAGGATTACCCTAATAGTAGTTACCCTCAATCCAAGCAAGCCCTTAATGAAAATAATTACCGAGGATTAATTGACGGATAATCTACCATATGTCCATTTGCAGACAATAGTAGAATTAAGAGCATTCACTATTAACTTGTCTCTTACAAGTTTACATTCACAAGGTCTACAACGTCTAGAAAAAGACTCACTATATCCCGATTTGTCCAACAAATGACGAAAAGTAATTCAAGTTAAAAAAAATGGAGCATTACGGAAGATGAACTAGTTCAACTTACACAGTTTCTAGTTACACAAACAGCCTCCGACTATAACCCTTTGTTAAGATGAAAGGATTTTGGAGGGAAAGGAAATAATTACATCCGACTACCCTTATCCGACCATAGGTGGTAGCATTTAAGGTATTAGGGCAATGTTACAGTTGGTAAATTCCCCCTCCCCCTATTCGGCGCCTGTGAGGTCCAAGCCCAACTGATTAATTAGATTTCCAAACCCTTGGGAGAGGGAAGGGATAAGGGGATTCCTCCCTCCAAGTGGTAGGGCTTGAACCTGTGACAGTGACATTACGGTCACATGGCACAACCCTTGCCACTAGATCATGCTTTGCACACGTACACCAACAAACAAGTTAGACAATAAGTTATCTTAAAATAAATATTTTAAAAATGGAGACTCAATTTTTGAAACTAAAACGAAACCGTCTTTAACTTGCCAAACTGAAAGATTCAAAAGTTAAGAATTTAAGATGCAGTTTCAAAGTGCATTTACTATATGCCCCAATCGAAATGATAGAGGCCGGCCTTTTGTATGTAGTTCCAGTAATGTTCCACAAATTAATATAGTATCCTAAAACTTTAACAAACAAATTTCCCAAAAAAAGAAAGGAAAAAAAAAATCAGGATCAAAACTTATTATCAGTAGACTGTAGACTTGTAGAGCTCCATAAGACCATAACTGATCTAACAATCTTTAAACGGAAACATCAATGAAATATTTTATTTACAAAATTGACTGAGATGTTCCAAAAGGGAGGATTTTACGTTTCAACGGATAAAATAATACTCCCTCCATTCCACGATAAAATTACAAATGTATCCCTTAAACAGAAGAGAATGATAACAATGTTATGGTAATGAGGGAGTGGTTGTTATATATCAAGGGTAGTATTGAAGGTTCACTTAATTTCCTTATAAGGTTGACACACAAACACCTCCATTTTTTTTTTAAATAATGCCGGAAGTATAGCCATGAAAGCTAACTGAAGCTTGAGCAAGATTAATTAAGAAGAGAATTCATTCATTTTATGAGTCAGGTAATTCATACATACCTTTACAGAGAACTTGACTCTGTCGAGCTGATTCAGCCACCGGAGCTAATTAGTTGTTCCCCGCAATTTCCCGAGGTGGTGTCTGCAAAATTGACTCATAGGGGATACCTCCAAAACAACTTTTTATTCTTATTGTGGCCTTACCCCTAATTCAACCCCTGGCCGACAAATAATCTTATCTCAAGCAAAATTAGCTACCTGCACTAGATAGATGCTGACCATGGTGTACGTGGCACTTGGCTCACATGGGATCCATGATACCTCCACAAGTATATTATTGCCTCATACATCCCTATGTTCATGTACACTGTCGAGAAGATGCTACATGGATGAAGCTCTTGAATAAGAAATGAGATTTGCAGGAGTATGACCACGGCAACCCACCAAACCACCACCTTCTAAGGAAAGATGATATCTCCAGCATATGGGTGTTCCCTCCATTCATTGCCCTGCCATGTCAAAACGTCATGGACAACGCCTTAGTCTCAAATCAATTTGGATCTGCTTAGTGGTAAGATGAATCATTATCTGAAGGTAAAACAAATACACCCTCCGTCCCAGTTATATTGTCACAACTTCCTTTATGTTCCATCCCAAATTAGTTTATTCTTTTTTATAATATACTAAAAAAAAAAATAGAACTTCCCATACAACCTACTTCATCCGATTGATACTCCTAGTGGGAGGGAATGGTAAGGGTCATGTCGTATCCCTACATGTAAATTTTTTCAGTCAATTGGTATTACAATATTTCATCACTATCTTAAATACGACTTTCTCAAAAAATGATAAAAGAATGGAGTGACTGAGAAAGGGAGAAGGAGGGGAAGTAAAATAAAATGGAAAAGAAAAACAGCGACAAACGGAAAAAGAATGAGAGAGCAAAGAGGAGAAAGTAAGGGAATGAAATCCAATGAAACAAAAAAAAAAAAAGGAAACACCATTGTTTGAATTAATTTGCTCTCTCAAGTCTCAACTAGCCCTCCTATCATATTTCTTCAACCCCATATATCCATGTTAATTTTAATTTTCTATTTCCAATGAAGCCAAAGACTCAATATTCTTTGATTCTGAATTCCGATGGAACAAGGCAAAATGACAAAACTGGTTGCACCTAATTTGGTCATTCAATGCAATTATCGATGCAATTTCTAATCTATTATGGCCACACTAAACAGCCTCTCAGTGTTTGTTAAGAGTACGGATACAAGGATCCTATCCTTTTGCCCCACAATTTGTAATAACATCCCCAAAGTTATTAAAATTCACCTTGTTTGGATAATGAAGCTGCAAAAGAGCTGCTGTGGCCACACCTTGCCACCTGATCTTCAACACTTACAGCGTACTGGATTCACCATCTGGCGACTAGTATCCTAAAAATCAGCCATCAACCAAAATCTCAACCGGGTGAAACATGCCTTGAGTCTTTAAGTCTGCCAGCGAGCTGATCTTCTTTGAAAGATTTATCGGCTTTTGACATTTCTCTAGTCAACAACATGCGGGTGAGCCAACTGATAGTGCATTTGTTGGACTGAATGATTCCAAAAAGCTTCACACATGGAGTAACTTGCCCATCCTTCAGCAACCTATCGATCAAAATGCTCCGTACAACTTCATCAGCATTCATATTTTTTTCAAGAACATTCATAAACAATCCAAGCGCCTCATCTCCGCGACCTGACTTGTACAAAGTACAAATTAACAAGCCATAGGTAGATAACGGGAGCTCAAGTTGACTACTTGCCAGTGATTTCAAGATTTCTAGAGCAGGTTCAACTCTTAAATTATTACAGTGACTAATCAATAATGCATTATAAATATTAATATCAGGAGGCATTTCTTTCTCCTCCATGCTTCTAACCAATTGCTCTGCCTCAACGTATTTCCCTTCTTTGCATAGACCAGTTACTAAGGTACTATAGGTGGTGACTGTGGGTTCAACACCAATTTGTAAGAGTCTAACTAACAATTGGTCAACGGCATCAAACCACATATGCTTATCGTCAGATGGGAAACTATAGGACACCTGATTCTGGACAGCAACCTTATCGAGCAATAACTGACAATCTTTCTTCAAGCCTTTCAGTAGGATACTGAAAGTGCGGTAGTTCGGTTGGCAGCCAAATTCCAGCATCTTCTTAAGAAGCAAAAATGCATAATCTACCCTACTAACCCTAACAAACCCGTCAATGAGAGAGCTAAACGTTACGACATCAGGAGATAAACCTTTATTTTGCATTTCTTCAAATAGATGTTCTGCGGAGTCAACCTTCCCTTCTTGACATAACCCATGAATAAGTACACTGTAAGTATACACACTAGGCTGGCAATTATTCTTTTCCATCTCACACAGCACCTTAAATGCAAGGCTGGTCCTACCGTTTTTGCAAAGACCATTGATCAAAGAAGTGTATGTAATAACATTCGGCGACACTCCTCTCTCAGACATCTTATTACACAGTTTCTCAGCAACTTCGTACTTGTCTCCCTTCGATAAAGCACTTATAATGGCATTATATGCCTCCACAGTAGGAGAGCAACCACATTCCTCCATTTTATCAAGTATTTCTATCCCTTTATTAATTTCACCAGCTTTGCAATAACCGTCAATTAGAGCTGTAAAGCAAAACTGATTTGGTTGCAAACCTCTTTCGGACATCTTGAGAAAAAGAGAATAAGCTAGCTCTACCTTGTCCCCTTTGCAGAGCCCTGAAATCATTTCAGCAAAAGTATAGATGTCTGGGTCGCAACCAGTCTTGCCCATAATGTCAAATAAATTCAAAGCCATGTCAAGATTTTTCTGCCTCATATAACCATGAATGAGTATGTTATAGGTAATTACAGTAGGAGTAAAACCAGCTTTAATCATATTATCGAAAAGTAACATGGCATCCTCCAACAAACCTTTTGAGCACAGACCTTGTATCATCTCATTATAAGTACGAGCATTTCGAGGATAGTCATGAGCCTCCATCCAGTCAAACATATTTAAAGCCTGTTCAAACCTTCCACTCTCAAATAGCTCATGAATCAATGCATTAAATGTGACGGCATTTGGTACTAGACGGTCTTTGACCAGTCTGTTGTAGAACCCAATGGCAACCTTGAGGATACCAGCACAGCATGAGCCACTAATAAGGGCAGTATACGTATGTACATTAGGATGACAACCTCTTTTCCACATGGCCCCAACAAGTTTAAAAGCGTCTTCAACACGACCATCCTCGCACAACTTGACAATTGGAACGGTATATGTATAAACAGTAGGTTCAATCCCTCTGTCTAACATTTCCCTAAGCATGCCCAATGCTTCACTAGTCCTACCATCATTGCAAAGCCCATTGATCAAAGTACTATAAGTCACAGAATTCGGTTGACATTTATCTTCCACCATCCTCCTAAACAACCTAAAGGCACCCTCTATATTACGGTTCCTACAATGCCCAAGAATCAAAGAAGTATACGTAAAATCATCCGGCCTCATACCTAAGCGATAAATCTTCCCTAAACCAACCTCAGCACTCCGAAATCTCCCTTTCTTACAAAACATATTAATCATAGTATTCAACGTCAACAAATTCAACCCAACCCCACCCGACACCATCTCAAGATATACATTGCAGGCATCACCCACCATATCGAACTTTGACAGCGCAAGTAACAATGTATTACCACTATACAAACTAATCTTAACACCCTTCCTACCAATCTCACTTAAATAATCCAAAACCCTAGTAAGCTCATCTCTATCCCTACAAGCTTTAACAATCAAAATCTTAACATGATCGGCATCATCAAAACGAGAATCAGACACAAGCCTATTCAACATGGCAACATAACAGTTAAAATCATGTCGATACGACGGCCTCTTAGAAAGCCAATAAAAAAACTGCAAGACTAACCCAGTATCCGTATGAACATTAATTATATTTTCCACAACATTGGGCGTTAATTTGGGGCATAAACGAATCAATTCAGAGCTTGTTTTCCAATGAAAGTTGTTGCAAATAATATCACAAACCTTTGAAACAACACTAACAGTAACAGCATCATTAACATTAGTATTAGTATTAGTATTAGTATTGCGATTAAAAAAGGGGTAAAGATTGGATTTTGATGAGAAATTACGGAAACGAAAAGAACCCAATACGTAAAAGAGGTTAGGAAGATGAAATAGAGATGGGGTTTTGAAAGGGTTTACCATAGCTTAGATGCGGCGTAAAAATGGTGAGAATAACCGGAGATTGTCAACCATTAATTAATTAATTAATACTCCGTAACAAACAAAATGTAAACAAATGGTATTAAAAGGGGAATAAGATGAAAGAATTGATGAAGGGATTAGGGAAGACGTGGTGATTGGAGAACCAGGGAAGGGATGCGTAGGGAATGTGGAGAGTGAAGAAGGTGAATATGAGATTAACAGTTCGGCACCGGCTGCATCATGAGATGGGGGCGGGGAAGAGGACGTGAACCTTTCCCAACTTCTTTTTCTTTCTACTCTATGTTGGATTGTTGGGTATGTTGAAAAATAAAATAAAAAACAAATATAAAAGTGTATCAGATATTTTGAGTAGGTCTTCTGAGAGACACGGTCTCTTAATAAGTTTTATTGAAAGACCATTGTACAATTTTAAGAAAAAGTGGTACCAAAAATAATAAAATAGGTACAAATTATGATTAATGATAAACTGGGTACATTTATTATGTAAATAGGTACGAAAATACTATGTCAGGATCAACAATAAAAGGGGTACGAAATACAAATAAAAGGGTACGAAAGATTGGTCTCTCAATAACTTAGTGAGAGACCGTCTCTCCCAAGTTTTAGTGTTTAATAAATTGATTTTTTTTTTTTTGTTGCGAAAGAGGGGCAAAAGCCCCGATACAAAAACGCTACATAACTAGTAACTAAACGAGGTATAGCTACCCCTAAAACGTCTTCTCGAAGAATCGTACGGAGACCATCTGGAGGGTGTTCGAAATATGTAACATTAGTGCTGGCCGTGACTCCCCCATTACTCATTAGCAAGCCAGTTAGCCGCCCTATTAGCTTCGCGAAAAACATGATCCATCTTAACCGTCCAACCTTCCAGCTTGATAAGATTGATACAATGTTGAACAAGGGGACGCAAACTGTTGCTCAAGAGTTGCTCGTCTTGAACGAAGCTTACACAGGTTTTGTTGTCCATATGTACCAATAATTTCCGAACCCCCAAAGACCGAGCTTGTTCTAATCCGATTGCTAAGGCACGCATTTCCGCCCTCATAGAGTTGCATATACCACACGAAAAATTAAAAGCATTAATGAAGTTACCAGTTTCGTCACGGAGAATCCCCCCATATCCGACGGGTCCCTTTCGAAGCTCCGTCTGTGTTCAACAATACCCACCCGTGAGGAGGCGCGCTCCATCGAATAATTCTCCCCTCGTGTATGGTGCCTGGAATCGATATAAATAGGGAAAATGGGTCGAGAGCTCTCCTTGTAATGTCGAATTGCTGTCTAAGAAATCGAATAGGCTCAGACAGATTCTCGTTTGACCTTCCAAAGGTAAAATTGTTGCGCCATCGCCATATCCACCAGCAAGTTATTGCAAATTTCATAGACCAATCATGTGTAGCAAGAGGAATGCCATTACTAGCATTTTTGGATATCCAACTCTTAAAAGGAAGGGTGTAAAAGGACGGAGAAACAATACATTCACCAAGAAGCTCCCAAAGTTCTCTCGAGTAAGGACAATTGCGCAAAAGGTGGTCGATGGATTCATCTTCTTCGAGGCATCTCGGACAGGATGGGTCATCATGGAGCCCTCGTCGAACCCGGTTATAATTGGTCATAAGCCGACCATGTGCAGCTAGCCAAATAAACATACGAACTCTTTGTTGAACGGGTAACTTCCAAATAACGTGCCACGCAATTGGTTGTACTTCCGGATTAATATCAGCCGATTTAATTAGAGTTAAAGCTGATTTAATCGTAAATTTTCAATTGGAAGACGCATTCCTAAAGAGAGTCCTCCAAATACGGTTCTGGTGAGAGGTAATACGCTGCAATTTTTAGAAGATCATCACGCGATAAATAGTTGGAAAAAACTTCTCATTTCCTTCTTGTATTTTCGTTCCACATATCAGCAACCGTTGCACCTAGAATTGCGTCGGGGATAGACGTGATAACTCTATCAGAGAGACAACCCGAATCAACCCAAGAGTGGTCCCAAAACAAAGTTTTCCTCCCATTTCCGACCACCACAGTACTACCACTATTAATAATTTTCGCTTGCGAAGTAATATCGGCCCAAACATTAGACATGTTCGGTTTGGATTGGAACATGTCAACATCGCATCTTCCGTTACAATACTTGGCACGGATGACCCGAGCCCATAATGTTTGTGGTTCAGAAAGAACTCGTCAACCCAACTTAGTAAGGAATGTCGCGTTTGACTGTCGAGACGAACGAATACCTAGACCTCCCAATAACTTTGGCTGTTGTACTGTGTCCCTAGATAATAAGTGAACCTTCCTATGCTCGTCATTTCCTCCCCATAAAAATATTCTGGTTTTCCGATCAAGCGAATCACAAACTGATCGTGGTATCTTTGTTGTTTGCATACTGTAGTTAGCGATGGTAGATAACGTGGATTGTACCAAAGTACTCCGACCTGCCAGCAACAAATATTTCGTCTGCCACCCCGATAGGCCATCGCACACCTATGCAAAGATAATATTTATACCCTAGGTAACAAGTTAATGTAGTACTTAGGGGTCGAACCCAAAGAAGACGGGAGTTTATAATTTAGTTGTTATGGATTGAATTTTACCTTGGTGGATTAACGTTTGCTTTGGTTGATTGGTTTGATGTTAGGTAAAAACAACAATAAAAAGAAAATGTCTAGGGAGGTCGGGTCACACGTGCTAATTATGTAAATGCTTATGTCAAGTTAGAAAGTTGATTTTACGATAAATGTTTAGGCTTAAAGACACCTGATAGGCTTTATCGCGTACCTATGCAAAGATAATTTCTCTAGACACAATTAAATGTAGTAATAGGGGTCGAACACAAGGAAACGGGAATTACGTCATGAATTGCTGCGAGTAGATTTTTATCAAGGTCGATTACGATTTGGTTTTGATTTGCTTGTTTGATGATTAATGAAAATGCAATGTAAATAAAATATGATTAAAGGTAGTCTAAAGGGGTCGGGTTACCCATGCAAAGGTAAACATAATAACATGATAAACTTGATAGTAATAATCTTGTCAATTGCTTAGGCTTAAAGACACCCACCTTACGGCATTAGTGTCAACCATAGACCGGGTCCTAGAGAAACTCTCGTCCATGACTAGGTCGTCCTACCACACATGCTTAGTCTAATTCAATTCCGTGCCTCTCGACTTTAGAACGAATGAACAAACTTAATCAATGACTATGGCCGATAATCAAAGATTAAACATAACAAAACAAGCATGTGGTGGAAACAATTGATCATGGTTATTATGAACTTTATTTAGTCATATTATATGTTTGATTTTGCATGGCTCCCCTAGCCTTTAGACTAGAGAATTTAGCTACTCATACTAAGATGTAAAATGCAAACTAAATTGTAAAGAATATTAAACATGGTTATATGAATTATATTAGTTAGGTGATATAACATATGTAAAGAACAAAGCTAAAGTAAATATGAAAAACTCAATTATAATAACTATATGATAACTAAAACAATGGTGTAAATTATAAACTTGTAATAAGAGATACCTTAATAAGGAAGACTTGTATTGAAGAACGATTAACTAACAACCGAAGGATTGAATAACAAATGCTTGAAAATCTCTTGAAATACAAAGTATTGAAAGATTAACTAAGGAATGCTTAAACAACTTAAACTTGAAATGAAAACTAATGAGAGAAAACTTATAATGCTTGAGGCTTATTGTAGTAGACTTAGACGTAAAAATGAGATATCTAGAACTTAGGAAAACCTCTCTTATTTATAGGAGAGGAGGATGAACGAGAGCACCCAAGGAGCATGCAACCCCGATCGGGGTTGGGTGGCCCCGATCGGGGCCGTGTGTCCCTCCGTCACTCCACTTAGTTCGTGCTTGATTGCGTGAGGGATCTCTATGCTTCTTTCGGTAGTGCTTGTTAGAACACACTTGGTTGATGATGCCAAGTTTCATTATGATTTAATTGTTTGCCTCTTAGTTAAATGTTTAGCAAGTTGAAGCATCCCATGATTGTTCAAAGAAGTTCAAGATGATCAAGATGAAGGACAAGTCAAGCATGCCCATAGTCTAGAACAAATGTTGTAAACGAGGTAGTTCAACATATTTCTTTTACGCATAAGTTATGGCAAAACCGTGCAACAGTTCCTGAGACTGTTGCACCATGGTTTCTGGTACTAACGAATGGAGAATTTTCGGGAAAATTTACAAGTGTTTGAAATTCCTTAAAAAGCTTTTATATGTTCAAGAGGAACATTATTTCAAAACTGAAGAACAAAAAGAACAAAAGAATATGTTTGCACAATAATTTAAAAGATGCCAATCCCATTTGTGCAAGTTGCCTTTCATGCTAAAAATGGGTCTTATGCTTTTTCCATTTGTGGCAAAATTGTGAGTTCCCATATTTTATGGGAAACACTCCTTCTCTTTGGAAAAACGCAGCCCCTTGAGCCTCTCAAACCTGATTGTTCTTTTATATTTTTTAAATGAAAATGCATGCTACTAACTTGTGGATATTAGATTAAAGTAGTGTTAAGAACCTTCTTTTACACACTACCTTTCTCTATAAATAGCCACTTCATTTTTCATTTATTGTAAGACTTTGAAAGAGCATTCATTGTAAACACTTTGCAAATCTTTTCAAAGATTAAAAGCTTTGTTCTTCAATCATTTGCAAAACCGTTTTCTTTTTTCAAAAGTCTTCAATTGTTTTTCAAAGTCAGAAAATCTCCAAGTATCGGTTAAATCACAGCATAAACGAATATGTTCAATGATTCTCGTGTTTAGGTCTTAATTGTAATCTCCATGTTCTTAAGTGAACCACCGAGATTCGACTCAGAAACCGTTGAGATAGAACCTTAAGTCTTGAAGCGGAGTAGCTTTGAGCAAGAGAAAGTCTTGAAGCGGAGTAGCTTTAAGCAATTGCAACCGGAGTAGGTTGGCGAGTTGTTTCATTGTAATGGTTTAGTTAAGTTTGAGTAAATTTCTAAACAAGCAATAAAATAACGATTGGACGTAGGCTCCGGAGTAGGAGCTGAACCAATTTTTAAACATCGTCTTGTTTGTTTATTTACTTTCACGTTCTCTTATCATTCTTCTTTTACACGTTAATCTCGCCCTCGGTCTTTGTGCAACAGATCTCTCATCTTGTTGCATAGACTCATTGCACCGTTGTGAACTTACAATCCATTAAGTTTCTCAAACTCGTATCAATAGATCTTACTTGTGTTAGTCATTAACCAAGTAAGAGAGAAAATTTTTAAAAGGTACACCTAATTCACCCCCTCCCCCTCTTAGGTGTTTATCGTTCTTAACTCTTCAATTGGTATCAGAGCCTCGTGCTCTTGATATTGGTTAAAACCAAAGAGTTGATCCTATAGTTATGGACGATTCAAAACACACTAAGTATCCCATCTTCAAGGGTGAAAACTATGCCTGGTGGAAACATCGCATGGAGCACTATGTCAAAAGTACGGACTATGAATGTTGGTTGATCATTCAAAATGGTCCCCTCAAGATTGAGGTGACTAATGCCGACGGCACTAAGTCTATCAAAAGTGAGGACAAGTATGTTGAGGCCGATTATAAAAAGGTCGAGAAAAACTCTAAAGCCATGTCCATCCTTCAATATGGCATCGGTGAACAAGAGATCAACCGGATATCCGGTTGTGACTCGGCAAAAGAAATTTGGGACACCCTAAATCTTGCCTATGAGGGAACGTCACAAGTCAAAAAGTACCGTGTTGATCTTCTCATGCAACAATACGAGATGTTCAACATGGGAAAAGATGAGTCAATTAATAGTTTGTCTTCTCGTTTCTCTAGTATTGTTAATGACCTTAAGAGTCTAGGTAGAAACTTTGAATCCGAGGATGTAGTCCGTAAAATCCTTCGTAGCCTATCTGAAAAATGGCAACCGAAGGTTACGGCTATTGAGGAAGCTAAAGACCTTTCTTTGCTATCCCTTGATGAACTTATGGGCTCACTCATGGCTCATGAGTTAACTCTCATGAAGCGATCCGGTGAAAGCTCTAAAGGGAAAGGACTTGCTCTTTATGCTCTCTCAAGTGATGAGGAGGATGAAGATGACGAGTTTGCAATGTTCACTAAAAACATTGTTGGCATGATAAATGGTCGAAACTCACAAAGGCCTAATAACAATACTAGCAAACGACGCTTTCCCAAGAGGAAGTCTACATCCACTGTTGGTTGCTTCAAATGTGGTGACAAAGGTCACCAAATCAAAGAATGCCCAAAGTGGAATGACATTAAGTCTAAGGAGAAGCGTGAGTTTGCTAAAAGAGAATACAAAAGCAAAGTAATGACTGCCATTTGGGGAATGTCTGATTCTGACGAGGACAATGTCCTTGAGGAAGAATTGGACGCCAAACTTAGTATCTCTTCCCAGTCAAGCAATGATGTTCCAAAGTCAACAAAGAAAGAAAATGTTAAATGTCTTATGGCTCACTCCGTGGACTCAGACTCAGATTCTGACATTAAGGTAAATAAGATCAAGAAAAAGGTTCGATCTTTCTCTAAAGACAAGATCTGTCATCTTCTAGACCAATTCATTGATAAGTGTCGTATTCAAAGCAATAAATTAGAGGCTATGCAAACTGAAATTGAGGACATAGTCAAGAAAATGTTGGTTTAAAAGAATGTCTAAATGAGGTAGATCAACCTAGTTCATCATCGAGTCTTGAAAAGGAGATTAAAAAGCTCCGAAAACAGAATCTGTTTCTTGCTAAAAGAATTGATGAAATGCATGCAACAGATCAGTGCAATGTTGCATCTGTGTCCAACAAAGGAGAAGAGTCCCCTGACAAAGTCGTGTCCTCACTAACCAAAGAACGTGACCAACTTTTGATTGATCTTGCAAAATGTCAAAATGAAAAAGAAGATCTTGTCAAAATTTCTGAAATGCTTAATGATGAGTCAAGTCATGCTAAAAGTGCTTTAGATCGAGTGCAAAATACAAATGATGATCTTCTTGTTCAAATTGAAACTCGAAAAAGGTGAACAAATCCATGCAAATGATGATGCAACTGTTTGCATCCGAGTCTATGAAGGAAATTGAGACTCTCACAAAACATGTGTCTTCACTAACTAAAGAACGTGACTCTCTGTTAGCTGACCTCACCTTGTGCAAAAGAGATAACAAACAACTTGAGCAAATTGGCTTATTGCTTAGTGATGAAGTGAGACATGCTAAACATGCGTTCGACAAAGTAGGTCAACTAAATCTTAATCATCTTGCTAAAATTGACAAACTAACCAAAAAGCTAGATGAGGCTAAGATGTTCTATTTGAAATGGGAAGGAAGTCGAATGTCTTGGAGTTTCTTTTAAAACAATCTCGAATATGAAAACCGTGCAAAAATGCTTGGACTAGGTTTCAAATGCAACAGTTCTACGCACTTTGTTGCACTCAAACCAAGACCCAAGCGTAATCGATTTTCGAAGAAGAAAGTATCTTTGGCCTTCCCGAGTACATTATCTGCGCAATTACTGTGGTAAAACTGGTCATGAGTTTAATGGTTGTGAAAAGAGAGTCCTTGACCTAGAAAGAAGTACCAAAGTGGCTAAACATGATTGGATTAAGAAGAAAGAAGTCAAAAAGGTTGTTGTCAAGAAGGAGCCCAAACTTGTTTGGGTTCCTAAACTAACTGTTTGATTTCTTATAGGCATTAGCGAAAGGCAAGCAGGCAAATTGGTACTTAGACAGTGGATGCTCTCGTCACATGACGGGAGATGAAAACCAATTCCTTTCGCTAGAAGCCTACGATGGTGGCATGGTGACTTTTGGTGACAACAAACGAGGTGAAATCATTGGTATTGGAAAAGTTGGTAAGTCAAAGTCACTATGTGTCGACAAAGTGTTGCTTATCAAAGGTTTGAAACACAATCTTCTAAGCATATCACAATTGTGTGGTCGAGGTAACATCGTTGAATTTCTTGCTAGTAAATGTAGAATAATTGATGGAAAAACTAGAGAACTCATTCTTGAAGGTGAACGTGTCAAAGATGTTTACATGACTAACTTACACTCATTGTCAAGTCAAACACTATCATGTATGAGTGTCCAAAAGAATGACCCTTGGCTTTGGCATAAACGACTTGGTCATGTGAATGCTAAAACACTTAACACCCTTAAGAAGCTTGATCTAGTTGAAGGCATTCCTAACATCAAATTTGAATTCAAATCACTTTGTGACGATTGTGTTAAAGGTAAACAAGTAAAATGCTCTTTTAAATCCAAAAAGATTGTTAGCACTTCTTTACCTCTTGAGCTCATTCATATTGACTTATGTGGACCTATGCGTATTGTCAGTAAAGGTGGAAGTCGCTATATATGTGTCATTGTTGATGATTATACAAGATTTGTTTGGCTTCTCTTCTTAAGTTCTAAAGACCAAACTTTTGATGAATTCTTAATTTGGGTTTAAAAGGTCCAAAACAAATTTGGTTATAAACTTGTCTCCTTGAGATCCGACCATGGAACCGAATTTGAGAATTTATCATTTGAGTCCTATTGCAATGAGTACGGTATTAGCCATAATTTTTCACCGTGCAAGAACCCCTCAACAAAATGGGGTTGTGGAACGAATGAACCGAACTCTGGAAAATATGGCTAGGACAATGCTCATTAGCTCTAAAGTGCCAAGAAACTTTTGGGCCGAGGCCGTTAACACATCTTGTTATATCTACAATCGAGTCATGATTAGAAAAATTATTAACAAAACTCCTTATGAAATTCTACGAGGAAGAAAACCTAACATCTCCCATCTAAAGTGCTTTGGTAGTAAATGCTTTGTACATAATAATGGAAAAGACAACCTAGGCAAATTTGATGCTCGTAGTGATGAAGGTGTTTTTGTTGGTTATTCCGACCATAGTAAAGCTTACAAAGTTTATAACAAGAGAACCATGAAAATGGAAGAAAGCGTTCATGTAATATTTGACGAATCTAGTCTCTTTGTTTCAAACACTCAGGTTAATAATGAAGATGATGAGGATGACGATGATTTCGAAATTGGAATGATACGTCATGACATGGATCTAGTCGTGGAGGAAGCCGAGCAACAGTTGGAGCCACATGTTGCTTGATGTGGTGGCCAAAATTCGGGGGAACTAACCCTCCCTCATCTCAAAATGAAGCCAGCTCATCCAGGGGGAATGAGGAGTGCAGTGAACCAACCACTAACCAAATTGAAAACAATCCACAAACACCCTCACACAATATTCCCCATGCAACAAGCCATCAAATCTGTTGCATCGTAACCAACCGAAACAAATGAGGCCTCTAACACCCTTGTTCCAAAGAAATGGAAGCATCAAGGTTCCCATCCTCTATCAAATTTAACCAAGGTGACCTTACCTCGGAATCAAAACAAGATCTTCTCTCCAAAATCACCGTGTGCTTTGAAGCATTCATATCACAAATTGAACCTACAAATATCACAATGGCCTTATCCGATGAATATTGGGTCACGGCTATGCAAGAAGAATTGGAGCAATTTGAGAGAAATAAGGTATGGCATCTGGTCCCTAGACCATCTCAACGTACTGTAATTGGTACGAGATGGGTCTATCGCAATAAACTTGATGATGTTGGAGAAATCGTAAGGAATAAAGCTAGACTAGTGGTACAAGGGTTTAATCAACAAGAAGGGATTGATTACGATGAAACCTTTGCACCGGTAGCTAGGCTTGAGGCCATACGTATGCTCATAGCTTTTGCATCTCATGTTGGCATAAAACTTTTTCAAATGGATGTTAAAACCGCCTTTTTAAATGGCTACCTTGAAGAAGAAGTTTTTGTCGAACAACCTCCGGGCTTTATAAACAATGAGTTCCCTAATCACGTATTTAAGCTTGACAAAGCACTCTATGGTTTAAAACAGGCTCCTCGAGCCTGGTATGATAGGCTTTCCAAATTCCTATTAGAAAACGGCTTTATACGTGGTTCGGTTGATAAGACATTGTTTATCAAGTCACAGTCAGAGGAACTGTTTGCTTGTGCAAGTTTATGTTGATGACATTATTTTCGGTGCAACTAACAACATTCTTTATAAGTACTTTTCGGATCTTATGACCTCTGAATTTGAAATGAGCATGATGGGAGAACTTGGATTTTTCCTTGGTCTTCAAATTAAGCAAGATGAAAAAGGCACCATGATCCACCAACAAAAGTACTTAAAGGAAATGATAAGTAAGTTTGGGTTGACTAGCTCGAATCCTATGCCTACACCTATGATTGCCAAGCTTAATCTTGACAAAGACGAAAATGGTAAGAGTGTTAGTGAAAGGGTCTATCGAGGTATGATCGGTTCATTGCTTTATTTAACCGCTAGTCGACCCGACATACAATTTAGTGTATGTGTGTGTGCTCGTTTCCAATCAAATCCTAAAGAATCACACTTCAAAGCCGTCAAACGGATTTTTAGGTATTTGATTGGAACGCAAGGTTTATACCTTTGGTACCCAACTCATTATGACATTGATCTTGTAGGATTTTCGGATGCGGATTATGCCGGGAGTTCGTTGGATAGAAAAAGCACCTCGGGTATTGCTACCTTCTTAGGACCGTGCCTTATCTCATGGGCATCCAAAAAGCAAAATACCGTTGCTCTATCCACGGCCGAAAGTGAGTATGTAAGTGCCGCTCTTTGTTGTGCTCAAATTCTTTGGGTACGACAACAATTGCGTGATTACGGTCTTATTTTCGAAACTACTCCTATATTTTGTGATAATACAAGTGCCATTAACATCTCGAAAAATCCAATACAACATTCTAGGACAAAGCACATTGACATAAGGCATCACTTTCTACGTGATCAAGTGGAAAAAGGAAATATATGTCTAACCTTTTGTAGAACGGAAAATCAAATTGCGGACATTTTTACAAAACCGTTAGAAAGGGAACAATTCGTAAAACTTCGGTTGGAAATTGGTTTGTTAGGCGACATGTGACATAAATTAAAATTATCTTTCCTATATGATTGACTAGAGATGAGATGATGTATATATGTTCTCAAGTTTAAAAATGTCTAAATTGCCTTATCACAAGTGTACCGAAAAAGTTGCATTGGAACTCCACATTTTGCATTTGAATTATTGTGCATTGAGCTTTGCACTACTTTATGTCCCATCTAGCTAATCCTACACCAAGCCGCCCCCTATGCCATCATTACCCTCATTTAACACTCCACCTCAACCTTTAACCACTCCCTCCTTAATACTTCAACCGTCCATCAAACAAAACCCCCATGTAATAACCCCACTTTCCCATTTACCCACAACTCACTTCAAAATTCAAAATTATCTCAACCTCTTTCATCTTCCAAAACCGTCAAAACCATCACCCACAAAATGGCTCCCAAAAAATCAACCAGAAGAGAACTTCAAAACCTTAGAAATACATTCAACCCCAAATATATTGCCCAACAAAAAATGGCCACACAATCCGCTGCAAGTATTGAAAAATCTGACAAACCCACCCCGTCTCCTTCAAAGCCGCCAACAAAAACCGAATGTTGCACGAAAGAAATCCATGGTCACAAAGGAAGAGGTCGTGGTAGAGGAGGCCGTGGTGGTTTGAAACGAAGCCCACCAATCTCTTTGCTGTTGGACTCAAATGTCGATGTTGATTCTGAGGAAGACGAGCCCACGCTCAAACAAATAGCAAGCAACATTCAAAAAGACAAAGAAACTGATGATGATGTGATTGTTGCTTCTATTGTTGAAGAAGAAAAGGAAACCGAGGTTGTTGGTGATGTTGTTGAGGAGGAAAAAGAAAAGGAATCAGAAAAGGTGAATGAGAAAGATATTGAAAAGAACAATGAAATTGAAAAGAATGATGATAAGGAAGAAAAAATGAGTGAAAAAGATGAGGAAAAAGAAAAAGAGAGTGAAAAAGAAAAGGGAACAGTGAGTGAGAAAGATGCTGAAAAAATTGATTCCCCAAATCAAAATTCAGGAAAAGAAATCCTTCATGAGGAGGAGATCATTCCAAACATTGAAACCACCAATGCACCCCCCAATGAAGACACGGTAGCTGATGAATTTGACCCCCTTTCAACCGAAAAACCCAAAACAAAATCCCAAATCAAAATCACTGAACTATTTGGTGATGATGATGATATTATCACTGAAACCCCCATCAAATCAAAGGGAAAATCCAAGGCCGGTCTCAAAAGAAAGAAGGAATCAAAGCCGCAAACGGCTAAAAAGCCGAGGTACCAACGGAAGAAAGAGGTGGTCCTTCCAAAGGACGATGATGATGTTATTGAGGATAAAATTCCTCTCAATACATGCACGGAGTTGATGATCACCACTCACGATGAGGCATTCAAAAACGAGGTTCTTGCTCATCTCAACTCTCTCGACCTTCCGGATGACACTCTCAAGCTATGTCACGACATACTTGCATGTTGCTTCCACAGTGGGAGACGTTACAAGAAAACATGGTATGATTCTTCTCCCGGCTTTTGCATTCTTCAAAGTCTATGTATGGTCGGGGTTGGTTAATCTCCTCGACAAATACTCCCCTGTTTACATGTCGGAGTTGATTCAGTTCTATGCAACAGTCAAGGTTGATGTTGCATCAGGAAATCTCTCGGCATTTATAAACCAAAAACCCTTTTCCTTGACCATTGACCAACTTGCCTCTTATCTTGAGGTTGAAGCCGTGGGTCTTACCACCTTTCCTAAGACCACTTGGGGTGATATTGATGAAGCTATGGCTAGTGAGGTCATGAGAACCCTTCGACCCGACAATGAAAATGGCACCACCAACATATATGCCTATGAACTTCAAGCCCCCCACCGTTTCACCTTTAACCTTGTTCACCGAGCCATCTTACCAAGCAATAACAGTAGGGGACGATGTTCCCTCCTTGAAATGCTCCTCATTCACCACATTCACAAACGCCGTCCCATCAACCTTCCCCAACTCATCTTCCACCGTATCAATGAGATTGCCCCCGACCTCCAAAAAGGGAAATTTGACAAGAAAACCGTGATCCCATATGGTATGTGGTTGTCCATTGTCTTCATGAAACGAAAGATTGTCATGAAAGGTAGCCCGTGATCGAAAAACTCGGTGATGACATGACCATGGGCTTGCTTTCTCAAATGACATTGGCTATCAACAATGGGAAGTTGACCCGCAAGTTCTCGGGTAGGGGTAAAAGCTCGGTGCAACAGTTGGTTCAACTGTTGAAATGGGTAGTGTTCTCGGTAAGTTGGACAAGCTTATGAACATGGTGTCCAAATTGGTTGTGGACAATGAGACTCTTAAGGAAGATGTTGCTGAGCTCAAAACCTTGAATGAAGATCTTATTGAGCGTGTGCAAGCTCTTGGTGGTCATGTGTCCGATGATGAATAAGGCATCCGTACCTACCCTTGCCCTCCTATCCTTTTGGCTCTTTGTTTTTAATTCTTATGCAAACTATGGGCTGTTTCTTTTCTCTTATTTTGAACATTTGTCTTTGGTTTAATTATGTACTACTTGAACATGTTTATGTCCTTCTCTTGATGATGTCAAGAGGGGGAAGTAGTTAAATTATGTGTTTATGTGTTAACTAACAACTCTTCGGCTAACGTTCACCGTGAATTTGTCTTAGCTATGATGATTAGATGTTCTACTTAGGCCAAGCATGTTGAAACCCATTCACCTTGATCATGTTTAATTGATGTTCTTATTATTTGGTTCAAAGACCGACTCACCATGGGCTTAGGGGGAACTTCACACATATTTAAAACTTGCCATCATCAAAGGGGGAATTTGTTAGAACACACTTGGTTGATGATGCCAAGTTTCATTATGATTTAATTGTTTGCCTCTTAGTTAAATGTTTAGCAAGTTGAAGCATCCCATGATTGTTCAAAGAAGTTCAAGATGATCAAGATGAAGGACAAGTCAAGCATGCCCATAGTCTAGAACAAATGTTGTAAACGAGGTAGTTCAACATATTTCTTTTACGCATAAGTTATGGCAAAACCGTGCAACAGTTCCCGAGATCACTGTTGCACCATGGTTTCGATACTAACGAATGGAGAATTTTCGGAAAATTTACAAGTGTTTGAAATTCCTTAAAAGCTTTTATATGTTCAAGAGGATCATTATTTCAAAAACAAGAACAAAAAGAACAAAAGAATATGCTTGCACAATAATTTAAAAGATGTCAATCCCATTTGTGCAAGTTGCCTTTCATGCTAAAAATGGGTCTTATGCTTTTTCCATTTGTGGCAAAATTGTGAGTTCCCATATTTTATGGGAAACACTCCTTCTCTTTGGAAAAACGCAGCCCCTTGAGCCTCTCAAACCTGATTGTTCTTTTATATTTTTTAAATGAAAATGCATGCTACTAACTTGTGGATATTAGATTAAAGTAGTGTTAAGAACCTTCTTTTACACACTACCTTTCTCTATAAATAGCCACTTCATTTTTCATTTATTGTAAGACTTTGAAAGAGCATTCATTGTAAACACTTTGCAAATCTTTTCAAAGATTAAAAGCTTTGTTCTTCAATCATTTGCAAAACCGTTTTTTTTTCAAAAGTCTTCAATTGTTTTTCAAAGTCAGAAAATCTCCAAATATCGGTTCGCTTAATCACAGCATAAACGAATATGTTCAATGATCCTCGTGTTTAGGTCTTAATTGTAATCTCCATGTTCTTAAGTGAACCACCGAGATTCGACTCGTAAAACCGTTGAGATAGAACCTTAAGTCTTGAAGCGGAGTAGCTTTGAGCAAGAGAAAGTCTTGAAGCGGAGTAGCTTTAAGCAATTGCAACCGGAGTAGGTTGGCGAGTTGTTTCATTGTAATGGTTTAGTTAAGTTTGAGTAAATTTCTAAACAAGCAATAAAATAACGATTGGACGTAGGCTCCGGAGTAGGAGCTGAACCAATTTTTAAACATCGTCTTGTTTGTTTATTTACTTTCACGTTCTCTTATCATTCTTCTTTTACACGTTAATCTCGCCCTCGTCTTTGTCAACATCTCTCATCTTGTTGCATAGACTGCACCGTTTGTGAACTTACAATCCATTAAGTTTCTCAAACTCGTATCAATAGATCTTACTTGTGTTAGTCATTAACCAGGTAAGAGAGAAAATTTTTAAAAGGTACACCTAATTCACCCCCTCCCCCTCTTAGGTGTTTATCGTTCTTAACTCTTCAGTGCTCAATTCCTAGCATCCTAAGCTCTTCTTGGCATCCTAAGCTTTCATGGCATCCTAAGTTTGACCTTAATAAGGACCTTGAAGTTGGGCTTGACTTTGATTGTTGGCAACATTTGTAATTCTCATTTCAATCCAACAATTCTTCATGCAAACACCCAATCCAATGCTCCATGCTTAGTCCAATGTTTGGCTTTGTTTATCTTAGTGAACTTGGTGTACAAAATCATAGGAAAAAGCCTCTAAATGCTTATATTCCTACAAAACCGTAACAAACACAACAATACACCTAGAACACAAAATTAGCTCAAAAGTATACTAATTAAAGTATGATAATCAATAGAAACCGAGCTAAAATGAGGGGTAAAAGTATATATAAAATGAACATATCAAACTCCCCCAAGCTAAACCCTTGCTTGTCCTCAAGCAAGAAACCAAATCCATCAATTGCTATATCCTAAACAAGCTAAGCATAACGATTTAAAAACCCGAAACAACATGGGCAAGGAATAAAGCAAGACATGGATGAGATTTACACGACGGCGTAGCATAGAAAACTTTGAATGAACCTTTGAGCTCTTGCATGATCTTTTGACTTTTGGACTCTCACGCACTCAAACTCTTTTATATGTGAAAGGACAATTTTTGTGAGTGAACACTCAACTATCCTCAACTTATAACAATGTGCCCGCAATCTAATATGGTAAACATGTCAAAACTAGTAAGCAAGGATAATCATATGTAAGCATGATAAAGAAGCCAAATGGGTAGGAAGAAGGCAATAATATAATGGGTAAGAAGGGGGAACAAATGAATTATGGTAATGTGGAGCTAAGTCAAGCTAGCAACTACCAAATTGTAAAGGTGCTCAATCCTATTTCTAACCCAATTTTGCAATGCAAACCATGAGAAAATCCTCCAAAATATATGAATAATGCATGAGAATTTCTCACATCAACTTCTTCTTCTCTTTTTCCTTTTTTTTTTCTTTTTCAATTTATTCATCTCTTTTTTTTCATTTTCTTTCATGCTTATTCATTTCTTTTTCTTCTTGATTTTTTTCAATTCAATTCATCATCACTTTTTCTTCTTTTCTTTCTTGAGCATTAAGACCAAGCTCACATGATTGTCCAAACTTTGAAATAAATCTCAATTGAGCACCCGAACAAGGACAAACAAAGCTACTAGCTCAACAAGGGTAGGAAATTTATTTATCCCAATTGTCCAATGCTCCATGCTTAGTCCAATGTTTGGCTTTGTTTATCTTAGTGAACTTGGTGTACAAAATCATAGGAAAAAGCCTCTAAATGCTTATATTCCTACAAAACCGTAACAAACACAACAATACACCTAGAACACAAAATTAGCTCAAAAGTATACTAATTAAAGTATGATAATCAATAGAAACCGAGCTAAAATGAGGGGTAAAAGTATATATAAAATGAACATATCAATACCCATCTTACGATATTAGTGTCAACCATAGACCGGGTCCTAGAGAAACTCTCGTCCATGACTAGGTTGTCCTACTACACATGTTTAGTCTAATCCAATTCCGTGCCTCTCGACTTATAGAATGAATTAACAAACTTAATCTACAATTACGGCCAATAACCAAAGATTAAACGTTGTGGCGCAAACATGTGATAGAAACAATTATACAATATTAACTTATCCTCATTTTGACATTTACATATTACTTAATCATGCATGGCTTCATTTATTCCCTAGACAAATGTAACTACTCAAACATGATGAAAAATGTAAATTACACTAATGATAATTAAAATGATAAACATAATGGAAATGTAAATAGAAATTACCTTGCAATATGGAAATGAACTAAAAATGGAAGAACAATGCTTGTAATGAAATAACTTGAAATGAAACTTTGGAATATAACTTGAATGTAAATTGTATTGAAATGTTTATAACATAAAGTAAATCTAAACTAAGCTAAGTTAAAAACTAAACTAATCTAACTACTAAACTTAGAGAGAATTATGAGAAATTGTGTATGTAAATGGTGTCCAATGCTTCGAGTCAAGTCCCCTTTATATAGGAGTAGGGTGTGTAACGTAAACAAGTGATAAACACACGTCCCCGATCAGAGACACCAAACCCCGATCGGGGTTGCCAAGTCCCGGGTATTTCTTCTTAAATGCTCCATTAATCTCTTGAGGAATCCAATGCTTTTGCATAAATTGCCTCTTTAACATCCGATTAAATTCTAAATTGGTATCTTAGGGAGCATATCTATGGGTGAGAATTCAAGGCATTTTGTTGACTTGTGATTTATGGGCTTGACTTTGCATTTGTATTTGTTGCACATCAACATTTTGGTCCATCATTTTGGCATTGTTAGTCCATGTAACTCCTCCATGCTAGTCCATTCTCTTCCTTAGTTTAGCTACTTAGCTCATGCTTCTAGTACTCGCAAATGTTGTAGAATTAAGCTCCAAAAAGCTTATGTACCTACAAAACATGACAAAACATACAAATGGAACTAGAAAGTAAATATTAGCTCATTAATACTAAAGTTAGTGCATAATACATATAAAATGGAGCTAAATATTGGGGTAAAAATGTATATAATTTGGACCTATCACACCCTGCTAATCTTTTGTTGAATTTTTCCTCAAGGTATGCGAAGGTGGTCTTTGGCACTCGACCATTTATAGTCGGCATCCCCAAGTAACTTCCTAAGTCATTTGTAGATTCGAAGCCGAGAATATTTTTAATATCCTCCATAGGCGAGGTGTCTGTATTTGCAGAGAAAAATATCTTCAATTTTGCAACACTTACTTTTTCACCCGATGCTCGACAAAAATTATCCAGTACATATTTAATAACATATGTCTGATCAGCTCGAGCCTCCGCAAAAAGGACCATATCATCACCGAAAAAAGATTAGATATTTTAGATCCATTCTTACACACAGGGAGCGGTAACCAATCCATACCTCGAACTCTAACATCGATGGCTTGTTGGAGTTTCTCGAGACACATAACGAATAAATAAGAAGATAACGGATCCCCTTGTCGAACTCCCCTTGTAGGTTTGAACTTCTCAGTTGGTTCGCCGTTCCACAAGATTTGCATAGACGGAGTGGTTACACATTCCATTACGGTGTCAATCATTAAACTCGGGAATTGCATGTCTTTTAGCGTGTCTTCGATAAAACTCCATTTAAGACGATCGTATGCTTTTTCTAAGTCAGTTTTGATAGCCATGTATCCGGTCTTGCCTTTCTTTTTCCGCATATAGTATGAATAGCTTCTTAAAAGACGACAATATTATCCGTTATCTGTCGACCTGGGACAAAGCCACTTTGATTCTTAGAAATCAGCCATGGAAGGACCTTTTTAATGCGATTTGAGATAGTCTTGCTAATGATTTTGTATGCTACATTGCATAAACTTATGGGGCGGAATTGTGATATGTGCTCAGGACCAATAATTTTTGGAATCAAGATGATGTGAGTGTCGTTTAACCCTTCAGGTATACCTTTACCTTCCAACGCCTTAATTACCATTGCATACACATCTTGCTTAATAATTGACCACTGTTGTTGATAGAAGAGTGCTTAAAATCCATCGAGACCGGGGGCTTTAAGAGAGCCCATATGGAAAAAAATATTATCTATTTCTGCAGTTGAATAATATCTATTTAACCAATCCCAGTGCTCATTGCTAAAGGCTTGAAACATATCATAAGGGACATCTGCTTCCACCATATTATGCGTATCATCAGTGTATAATTTTTTGTAATAATCGACAACCAATTGCTTAACATCAGCTCGATTCTCAATCCATATACCCTCATCATTTTTTAATGAGTTTATACGATTACGCCATCTACGGACAAGTGTACTAACCTGAATATAAGAGGTATTTCGATCTCCATCCCTGATAAATTCCACGCGAGATTTTTGGCACCAAAGAATTTCCTCACGCTCAAGGATGTCGTCAAGTTCATTCCTTAATGTCGCTTCTAATTTAATCAGATGACCTTGTCGATGATTAGAGAGTTCCCTCTGGCATCCACCAATACGAGCAAACATCTCTCTTTTCTTTCGAAAAATGTTGCCAAAAACGTCCTCATTCCAATGATGTAGTTTGTTCGATAATTCAGCTAATTGGGAGACCAAATCACTACTATTTGGCCAATTCGAAGCAATAAAACCAGAGAAATTTTCATGCGTCATCCAGGCAGCTTGGAAACGGAAAGGACGTTGAACTGAATTTAAGGATGCAAATCCATTGGGGGAAACAAGAAAAGGACAATGATCAGATTGAAAGGCCGGGAGATGGCATACACTAGCATCGCTAAACATCATACTCCATTCACTGTTGCATAAGGCTCTATCAAGACGAGTGCTTTGACGAGTTGCCTCCGAGTTTACGAGCCCATATATGAGCGGGACCTGAAAACTCGACTTCAATAAGCTGACAATTCTCTATCCAATTATTAAACAAATCGCATCTACGAGCCATATTATGGTCGCCTCCATGGCGTTCTGCTAGGGACCGTGTCTCATTATAATCTCCAGCTAATAACCAAGGATGATTATTGGCGTGCGCGAAGTTCTCTAATTCTGCCCAGAGTTCAGTTCGATTGCTCGAGTTTGGACTGACGTAAACAGCAGAAAAGAACCAAGGCAGCTCTCCATTGCGTGATACCTCAATCGTAATATACTGTGAATGCTCTTTGACAGGGGTTATGGTTACAAATTCTGATCTCCAATAAAACCAAATGCCCCCGCTAAAACCATTAGCATCCACTCTAGAATGACCTTTGTACCCTATGATCCTCTGTATTTTTTGAGCGTGGTCACCATTCATATGGGTCTCTACTAGAGCGATGATGAAGGGTTTATAAGTTCTAACCACCTCTTTGAGTGCATTGATTTTATTCTTATTACCGGTCCCCTATATATTCCAAACCATACAGGTAACTAGGGACAAATTGGGCGATAGTGCAGGGATTCTGTCCGACATATTAAAAGGGGCGTAAAGTAAGTGCGTTAGATATGATCGACTTACAAGTGACAAAACTTGATTGATGTTCCAACTTCCATGGTATCAACATCTCCATTCGGAGAATCGGTGGGTCCTCCTGGATTGTGCTGAAGCTGATATCCATTATCGGACTCTCCGGTACCATCACCCCCATATAAGGTGCGATGGTATCCTTCCATACTGACCTCATACGATTGTTTGTGTCGAGGGTATCATTTCGAACTGTGGAAGTTGGGGGAGGTAACGGATTTGTGGTAATTTGAGCTCCAAGTATGGTATGTGGGGGTCCATGGTGATCGACTGTTAGTGAAGCAAGTGTTATGTTTTTTTGGAACGTCGTAACAGAGGGTGCAGTAATAATAGGAGTAGGGTTGGATTGTGGGTTGGATTTAGGTAAGTTTGTGATATCTTGTACGTAGAATATTATGGTTATTATTATCAGAAATAATAATATTATTCTTGGTAGGATTCTTATTCTTTTAGGAGGATTGAGAAAACAATTTATTAGCTTGTTTATTGAAGGAAGTAATTCTTTTGTTGATTATGGAATTATTTTTCGCAATCTTTTTGGAATTAAACTGCATATTCTCATTGGACGAATTAGGAAATTGAATACCAGGAATATTCTCTGGATTATTCAAAATATCAAACCGTGACCCCTGTTTCGCTTGATTGCTGGCGAAGTTGAAGACCGTTTTGTTATTATCGGGTTGTCCTGGAGCCGGAGCTAGCTTATCAGGGGTGTTAACCGACTCCTCCTCGGAGATTTGGTAACCATCATCCAATTACCGAAATCGTCCATCTCTTCAGGTCGGAGGCCTGCCTCTAAAGAATTAGCATTTACTTGAGCATCAACAGTAACCTGTTGCACATCCATTGACTGGTTTATGTCTGCTAAATTGCCCGTATCCTCTTTGTGACATGCTTCTGAGTTATGACCTAGCTTACCACATTTGAAACAAATCATTTTCAAACCTTCATATATATTGAATACAATAGATTTTGCCATGTAAACGAAACTTCGATAACAAAGGCTTGGAGATATCAACTTCGACACTTATTCGCGTAAACTGACCCCTTTGTGCTGAGGCAGTATTTCTATCTATCCGTATGACTTCTCTAATCTTCGATCCTACCTTTCTAAGAAAAGACTCATTGAAATATTCGACGGGAAGGTTTGGAATTCGAACCCACGCAGTTAAAAACTTGATATTATCCTCAGACGTCACAAAATTCGGAATCCACTTTCGAATCGTTAAGTAAGGGTCATCTATCATCCATGGCCCCTGAGTGATAACATGTTCATAGTCTTCCCTTGATGTAAAGCGAGCAACATAGTATGGACTAGTTAGATCAGTAAGGGTTAATTTCCCTTTAATCGACCATTTTGCCTGCAACTTTCTCATGAGCGAGAGATACCCTATGTTCTTATCGAACATTTTAATGATTAGGGATCGTCTCCAAGGCTGACGCGGCTTTTCTTTCTCTTCCTTGGTGAGAATAATGCGTGGACAAATAGCGTCATCTTCATCAGGGTTTGCATCCCCATCGTCATCAGAGTCAAGATCAATATCATCCAGAGAAATGTCGTTCAAAAGATCCGAATCTGACCCGAACCCTTGAACTGTCTCCCTATACGAGAGGTTTTGTATTTTGGAATTGTCTTGAATATTAGATGGTGGGTAATTAATGATAGTGCAGGTAGTATTTGGATTCAGAATGATTGAAGGTGTATTGATAAATTCACTTAAATGCATGGTTTTTCGTTTCGAATTTTTTGTGATTGATGAAGGAGAGGTATCAATTCCATTGGGTGATAGAGGAGGATCCGGGGGAGCGGTTGATTCGTTGTGGTCTCCGGCGGGAGACTATTGGCAGTGGTAGTCATTCAAAAAGGAGAAATTGTATCTCTCTAGAAATTTGTCGTAAGATTTCATAATATTAATTGATGAGAAAAATATTTAAAATTATTTAATAGGAGTATCACAATTTCCTTTACAAAAAAAAGAAAAAAAAAATTAAGAAAATGTTAGTTAGTAGTTACGGTCTTACGGATGATTTATGAGCAATTTCATGGGTATTAATAATAAACGGCTGATTAGATTGTAAGATGGGTCAATTGAGAAAAAAAAATAATGTGAAAATCCGGTGAGGTTGGAGAAGGATCTCGGTTTGCTGATTTATTTTCTGGTTGGATGGGGAGTGGATAATATATATTTGAAATTATTTTTGGAAGATAAAGTAAACTTAGGTGTTAGGGTTATCAATGAGGATTGTCGCTTGAATTTTTTGTTTATTAGTACAATGAAGATGTTAGGTAGGTTACAATGACTAATCTCTTTACAAAAACAAAGTGTTAGTTATAATAAATAATGTTACACAACATTTGACCTTAACTTCAGTTTTAAAAAAGAATAAGCAAATATTATAATACCTTCTATTGGTGTCACATAACATCCTCATACAAATCCTTGTAAAATGACATTGAGTGACAATTTCACGTAATTCTATTTGGTCAAAATGACTATTTCGACCGCTTATTTGGATTTTGTCGATTTACCTTATTCAAGTGAAAATCTTTTATGAGTTCAGATAAAGACCATATATAAATGAGATTTTTTTTTATATTTTGTTAAAAAAAAAATTAAAAAATTCTTGATATACCTACCAAGCCACCGTTCTGTTTATCTGATGAGAGAGTTTCCAACTAATTAAGTTATCATGGAACCCCAATTCCACCACAATTTTGTATTCCCACAAATTCATGGATCTAAAATTAACCTGACTCGATCCGGGCCCAGCCCAAAATATCGTGATCAATTAAAGTGGCAAACCAAAATGAGTTTGGAATTGAAATTACAGAACTTGTTGAGTAGGGCGGTCTCTTACTATAAGACGGACCCAATTGCTAAAAGCCCAAAGCAATTAAATACTTTAAAAAAAAAAACTTAAATACTCAATGAGTGGTTACTGGGAACTGGTAATCAATCAATCAATCAATCAATCAATGAATACTATATATTAATTCCAGAAACCAAAGGATTTCAATGTAATTAAAGAAAGTTATACAAATTAATTATACTACTCCCTCCGTCCCGGTCAATTGTTATCTATTTCCTTTTTGGGGTGTATCACTCATTTGTTATCTATTTCTACTTTTGGTAAATTTAGGCAAGTGGACAAGTAGGGTATGTGATATGGGCAAATGGACATATGAGATAGCTCCTTTATTTATCATTATTTTTCTTTTCTTTTTCTCATTTTCTTGGTCTTTGTGCCGAACTGAATAGATAACAAATGACCGAGGTGGAGGGAGTATATAGTTTTAAATCACTAGCACCGTGTGATGGACCCGATTAAGGGATCTCAATGCAAATATTATATAGTTTGGGTTAAATTTAAATTATATTGAAGCTTGGTAATTTTCCTAAACATTTGTAAGAGACTAAAACATGGTCAATTTCCTTAAAATAAAATAATTAATTAAGATGGTCAGTTTCCTTAAAATAAAATAATTAATTAAGATGGTCAGTTTCCTTAAAATAAAATAATTAATTAAGATGATCAATTTCAAGGAGACTAAAAAAAGAAGATGCTTGGTGATTTTCCTAAATATTTATAGAAGACTAGAAGATGGTCAATTTCCTTAAAATAAAGTAATTAATTAGTATAAACACGTTTTAGTTTATTAGATGTATAGAGATGTTAATTATTTAACATACAAAAATATAATATAAGTAGATTATAAATAATTCAAGTTAGATTCCATAATATATAATATTGCATAATTCTTTCGATTTGATTTAATGCATATATGTAATATATTTATATAAATATATAATCCTCTTAAAATAGCATGCCTAGTAGTAAAAGTAATTTCGTCAGTAATATGGTAGTAAACTAGTAATCACTCATTTGAATATTAAAAGTAACAATATTACCAGCGAGATTAGTGAAAGTGGTAGAAACAACAACGGGAGTAGTAAAATAATCAATATTAATTCGGCAATAGTTGCGGGAGTAGTGAAATTATCAATATTAATGCGTCAGTTATGACAGTAACAATAATTACTGCGGGAGTAGTGAAAGAAACAATGATTACGAGCAAGTAGTGACATGTTATTACTATTGTTTCATTAATAAGAGTAAAATATTAATAGCGGGAGTAGTGAATTTGTCTCAAAATTTATTTCATCGTAATTGATGGGGCATATTCTGCACCCGCTGACCGAGTCAACATACTGAGTAAGGTCAAAGATATCTACAGCAAGTCAACGACTTAGACGGCCTAACCGACGCAACCCGTCGGCCTGTCTCTTGTGCCTCGGCTAGGACAATTAGCCAGCCGGGGCACATATCCGCGAACTCATATCCAAGACCCCTCGGCGGCGAGTCAACAGGGCCCGCCGGCCTGCCATGGGTCCCTCGGCCGAGGGTAGATCAGTCTTTCCACCTGCTAGCCACTTGGCCACTTGGCCACTACGTGACAAAAGGTGAAAGTCTATAAATACTCCTCAACCTTCATTGAGGAAAGGATCCCAACCAATCTCACAACTAAACCTAGATACACTATTCATCTGGTAACATCTCTCTTATCTCTCTACAATACATTCCTAGCCAATTAGCATACAACTTATACCTCTAAGTTCACTGACTTGGGCGTCGGAGTGGGTACGCTTGGCACAAAGCCAAGCCCTCAGTTCGTTCATTGTTGCAGGGGAGGCCGAGGGAGACGATAGAAGCACGAAGGGTCTAACCCAAGACATTATTCTACAAGCACGGGTGGTAACTTATAACTGCTCTGGAATTATACCCGGAACAATTGGCGCCGTCTGTGGGGAAGTGGATACTAGAAGCTAGTCACATTCACAACACAAAACAAAAACCCACCCAAAAAGCTAAGAAGATGTCGAAACAACCAGAGAAGGTGCTTGTGGAAAATGAATTCTACCAAGACGACACATTCCACAACTCGGAAATCGGGCAGTCCCCCACCGGCCGTGTCACTGATACGACGAACGGGATGCCAAAGGAACAAGATACACCGCTGCCCGCCGACCAAGTCACCATCATGGGACATGTGGTAAATGCGGCAAAACTGAAGCTACCCCTGGACCTAATTGGTAGTACGCCGACTCACACTGTCACACCGACAAGAGCGGCGGAACCCGTCCAGGAGACCAGGGCCCAAAATGTGACTCCGAGAAACTTGAACGGAGCACTAGGAGAAGCTTGAACGGAGCACTAGGAGAAGGCGACCACAAGACGCCGGGGAGCTAAATGCGGTCGAGCCAAAACCTCGATCACTTCGGCCGAAGCCAGGAGTGACGGGGGAACGAGCCGGTAAATGCAATCGAGCCAAAACCTCGATCACCTCGGCTAAAGCCGGGAGTGACGGGGGAACGAGCCGAAAGATGCAATCGAGCCAAAACCTCGATCACTTCGGCCAAAGCCAGGAGTGACGGGGGAACGAGCCGGTAAATGCAAATCGAGCCAAAACCTCGATCACATCGGCCAAAGCCGGGAGTGACGGGGGAACGAGCCGGTAAATGCAATCGAGCCAAAACCTCGATCACTTCGGCCGAAGCCAGGAGTGACGGGGGAACGAGCCGGTAAATGCAATCGAGCCAAAACCTCGATCACTTCGGCCGAAGCCGGGAGTGACGGGGAACGAGCGGTAAATGCGGTCGAGCCAAAACCTCGATCACCTCGGCCGGCCGGAGTGACGGGGAACGAGCCGGAAATGCAATCGAGCCAAAACCTCGATCACCTCGGCTAAAGCCGGGAGTGACGGGGGAACGAGCCGAAAGATGCAATCGAGCCAAAACCTCGATCACCTCGGCCAAAGCCGGGAGTGACGGGGGAACGAGCCGAAAGATGCAATCGAGCCAAAACCTCGATCACCTCGGCCAAAGCCGGGAGTGACGGGGGAACGAGCCGAAAGATGCAATCGAGCCAAAACCTCGATCACCTCGGCCAAAGCCGGGAGTGACGGGGGAGCGAGCCGGTAAATGCAATCAAGCCAAAACCTCGATCACCTCGGCCAAAGCCGGGAGTGACGGGGAGCGAGCCAAAATGCAATCAAGCCAAAACCTCGATCACCTCGGCCAAAGCCGGGAGTGACGGGAACGAGCCGAAAAGATGCAATCGAGCCAAAACCTCGATCACCTCGGCCAAAGCCGGAGTGACGGAAACGAGCGAAAGATGCAATCGAGCCAAAACCTCGATCACCTCGGCCAAAGCCGGAGTAACGGGGAACGAGCCGAAAGATGCAATCGAGCCAAAACCTCGATCACCTCGGCCAAAGCCGGAGTGACGGGGAGCGAGCCGTAAATGCAATCAAGCCAAAACCTCGATCACCTCGGCCAAAGCCGGAGTGACGGGGAGCGAGCCGAAATGCAATCAAGCCAAAACCTCGATCACCTCGGCCAAAGCCGGAGTGACGGGGAACGAGCCGAAAGATGCAATCGAGCCAAAACCTCGATCACCTCGGCCAAAGCCGGAGTGACGGGGAGCGAGCGGTAAATGCAATCAAGCCAAAACCTCGATCACCTCGGCCAAAGCCGGAGTGACGGGGAACGAGCCGAAAGATGCAATCGAGCCAAAACCTCGATCACCTCGGCCAAAGCCGGAGTGACGGGGAACGAGCCGAAAGATGCAATCGAGCCAAAACCTCGATCACCTCGGCCAAAGCCGGAGTGACGGGGAACGAGCCGTAAATGCAATCAAGCCAAAACCTCGATCACCTCGGCTAAATTAAAACCGAGGGCGACGGGGGAACGAGCCGATATGCCTAGATATTTACAACGGCGGTCAGAACGTAAACTCGATCACCTCGGCTAACTAAGACCGAGAGTGACGAGGGAACCACGACTTGCCCTCGGCTAATTAAGACCGAGCTTAAGAATGTATAAGTACCGTTGAGACGCAAAATCGACACCTCGGCGAATTAAGACCGAGCGTGAACGAGGACGCAATCAATAATGGTCTATAGATACGAACGCTGTCGCGCCGTAACCCGATTCCCTCGGCCAAGGCCGGAAGCGTGAGGCCTACAACGACCGATACGCTAACATGTTTACAATGGCGGTTGGGACACGCTCCTTGACAGAATGCCGATCGACGTATCTTCTTCAACACGCTCCTTGGTATCTACTTGCCAAACGGTCCACTCTCAACCCTGGTCTCGGCCAACGTCTCTCTCTTTTCCACATCGGATGTCCATTACACATCCATGTGGAGGGGGATAGGTGCGGCCTAAGCGAACCAAACCGAGGTAGAAGAAGCGGGGCGAAAAATTTTTACTTGCGCAAAATATACGCTCAACACACATCGGAGCCCATACCACGGCATAGACTACGGGGGGCAAATTGATGGGGCATATTCTCGCACCCGTCGACCGAGTCAACATACTTGAGTAAGGTCAAAGATATCTCTGACAAGTCAACGACTTAGACGCCTAACCGACGCAACCCGTCGGCTTTGTCTCTTGTGCCTCGGCTAGGACAATTAGCCAGCCGGGGCACATATCCGCGAACTCATATCCAAGACCCCTCGGCGGCGAGTCAACAGGGCCCGCCGGCCTGCCATGGGTCCCTCGGCCGAGGGTAGATCAGTCTTTCCACCTGCTAGCCACTTGGCCACTTGGCCACTACGTGACAAAAGGTGAAAGTCTATAAATACTCCTCAACCTTCATTGAGGAAAGGATCCAATTAATCCACAATTTAACCCAAGAATCACTATTCATCTGGTAATATCTTCCTTATCTCTCTACAATACGTACTTTGCCAAGTAACAACAACTTACCTCTCTAAGTTACTGACTTGAGCGTCGGAGTGAGTTCGCTCGGCTCAAAGCCGAGCCCTCAGTTTGTTCATCGTTTCAGGAGACCGCAAGGAGGATTCAACTAAAGACGTCATTCTACAAGCACGGGTGGTAACTTATAACTGCTCTGGAATTACACCCGGAACAGTAATTTTAGGATGTCATAGAAAAATATATTAATGATAAATTTATGGGTTATGTAACTTTAAATAATTGTATTTAATGAAAGAAAAATTTAATGATAAGTGGAGATAGCTCAGGCGAAGCCGGGCACCAATACTAGTTCATAGTAACTCTGAAACCGTCAGTTACCTTCCATTGTTGTGTAGTTTCCCTCATGTCTACAAGAGCAATTCAAACACTTGCCCTCCCACTTGCATTTATGTGAGAGGGAAGTGACCCGTCACTCACTTGTGACGGATAGTGTCCGTCACAAGTGAGAATTTGTGATTCAAAGGAGCTCGACAATCCATATCTTCAACTTTGTTCTAATCAAGATGTTGAGCGTCAGTGCGTCACTCTCTTCTTCAATACCAGAGTTTTTTTCCTGCTGATATTTAATGATATCTCCAGAAAATAATGCCCAAAGATTACCATCGATCTCATTGATAGAGAGGTTTGTTTTCATTTTTTTCCTCTTATATTAATACCTTGTACGGAGTATGAATTTAAGTACGTAAAACATTGGTGCAAAAAAGTCAATAACTGAGCTTTTGCTATGAAACTAATGACATAATGGTAGCACAATTTAGCTAATGAATAATCTCTCATCTCTCTTTGTTATTGATCTAATTGAAAAGTGTTCGTTCTAAGTTGTGGACTAACCTTTTTAATTTGCAAACTTACCCAACTATATATAAAAGCTATGAATTCAAAAGACCAAAAACACTCTCTTTTAAGATATAAACCCGGTATGAAATTGCCATAGTTAATAGTAACTCAATGTGTAATCGACTGTGTTTAGTTGACAATATGCTAAAGTTGTAATCTCGTGTTCCTAGTTTGAACCATTATGCGTTAACTTTAATAAACTTGTCACACTTTTTGTGTTAGCGACCATAATTTGTTGATATAAAACCGATTAGCTCAAATGGAAGAGTATGTGCATTGCACAAGGTATGGGTTCGAATCCCATATTGGCTATATAATTAATAAGACTTACGTCACTTACCATAATTTATATCTTAGTGGTTTAATTTAAAAACATGCATTTTTATGCTAAAAACTCAACGTAGTCAAACTCATAATATTTAAGTTGTAATTGTTGGTTTTAAAAATAAAATTACGAGTTTATATTATATATTCTTATGTTTACAACTAACTTATGTTAACGATGAAGAAATATTTATTATGTTTTGTGGTAGCCCGTGTGTTTCTTGTTTAACTACATGAGAAGTATCGTTTTATGTTGAAAACTCCATGTTTTTACATTGAACATATAATGAAGAAAGTTTTGTGGTTAAAAATACTAGTTTTAAACTTAGCTTACATGTATGATAATTAGTTTAACTAAATTTTGTTTTATGGTGATAGCCTCATGCCTTTTACATAGAAACATCATACAATACAATGAAATTCAAGTTTTGTAATTAAAAATACTAGTTTTGAACATAAGATTTAACTAATAAATATGGGAGTAGTAACGCATCTAGTGATTATAGAATTATAATTATATTATAAAAAGTTATAATCAAAGAAATAAATTGACAAGATGTTTTAACTACTGGGTTTTTTGTTTTAAATAACTTGTTTTAAAGTTTAACATGTACGAGTAAATTTTAAATAAGGCTATTTAATATTATTCTAATGATAAATTTTGTAAATCATAAATTGATTGAAGTTACAGTAGTGCACACACAAGTACACAACGAACTTCACCTTATATTCATTTATTTATTTATGTCTAACTTCTTTCTAGTAACTGCTTCCCTATCCATGATTTAACTGCCAATTATTTACATTTCTTTTATTTTTTATTTTTCACTGATTTAAGACCTGGACTCTCTTTTAATGGATCCGTTCTATGATATAGGATGGACCTATATGAGAGCTGGTGACCAATTGGAGTGGGAGTCTCTTAGTCTCGTCATTCTCGTGTGCTCCCACAAAGTCCACGACGACAATCAGAAGCCTCACAAAATGCACAAATTGTCAAATTGAGAGTGTTTCTTTGAAAACTGTCTTAAACCAAACCGTTAATTGACAGTGGCGGTGACACACACATAATAATGAGCAGCATGGCCTTATCTTCTGCTTACTCCTTCAAATCGTTTCCTGCAAATGAATCATCATCATCATCAATTAGAGCATCTTCTCCTGCTCTTTCTGTTCCTTCAACATTTCAGTTGAGTACTACCAAACCCAGTTTCTCAAACAAGCCATTATTATTAGCAGCAGGAGATCAATTGTTGAATAGAAGTAATGTTTGGAAAACAAGAGTATCATTTTTCCCTGCTTTTTTGACTAACAAAAGCAAAGATGCTAAAGCTGTCAAGGAACAGCTTCTTCAAGCTATTCAGCCTCTTGATAGAGGTGCTGATGCCACTCTTGATGATCAACAAACTATTGATCAGGTTCCATTCTTTTTCTTACCTAATTACGAAAATTCCGTCTCTGTCATTTGTTTACTTTTATATTCATTGCGAGGAGTTTTATAAATTTATAATCAAACGGTAAATAAATAATTGGGACTGAGGGAGTATATGCTATGGTGGTAATTGGGTTTTAAAATTACTAATGACATTAGAGATAGCCTAATAGTTAAGGCGGATGTATTGTGGATAATAGGTTCAGGTTCGAATTCCGTTCCCCTAGATTGTTATGCCTTTAAAGCCCTAGGCGGAGTTCAGGTATACTCCGTCTGTCCCGGTCATTTATTGTCCTTTTTTGGGCGTCTTAGTCAATTGTGTCCTTTCTATTTTAAAAATAAAGTTGATGAGCAATTTGATCATTCATACTCAATTTATTCCACTTGTCATTCAGTAATTGACCCCGTACTATTTTCTTGGTTTTTGTGCCAAAATCAAAGGACAACAATTGAACGGGACCGGAGGGAGTACTTTGTAGTATATTCCCTGTGGTTTAGGGTTTCTAACTTTGATGAATTGAGGATATATATACTCCCTCCGTCTCGGTCATTTGTTGTCCTATTCCATTTTGGGTGTCTCAGTCAATTGTTATCCTTTCTATTTTAGGATTACATTTGATGAGCAATTTGGTCCACTTGTCATCTTATAATTGGCTCCCTCCTATTACCTTGGTCTTTGTGCCAAAACCAAAAGACAACAATTGACTGTGACGGAGGGAGTACATGATTAGAGTGTTTGTGATCATGTAGATCATATGCTTTGGAAGTACCCAATTAGTGTAAAATTAATTTTGTGTTTTGGTGATGAAGCTTACGCGTAAACTTGAAGCTCTGAATCCGACCAAAGAGCCACTAAAGTCGGATTTACTGAATGGTAAATGGGAGCTCATTTACACCACTTCAACATCCATTTTGCAAACTCAGGTGATCATTTTTATATGCTCCTCCTTTTTTTTTAAAATCATACACAGCCTATGCTTTTCGTCAATTAGATACCATGTGAGAAGACCATCTCAACCAAAACCGTAAGGTGATGGTTGAGGCCCAATCAATGATCATGAGACTGAAATGCGGTCAGTGACCATGTTCAGTTTTTAAGACTAAACCCTATGATTTGTGAAGGTGAACTATAGTGAAGTGAAAAATGGATTATTACTAGCGTTCAAAAGGGTTTGCAAGGCGAAGGATTTGTTGTTTTACCTGTTCTTGTAATGCATTTATGTAACTGATCATCCAGTTGTATTTTGCCAGAGACCCAAGTTCTTAAGATCAAGGGTAAACTATCAAGCAATCAACGCAGACACACTTCGAGCTCAAAACATGGAGAGTTGGCCATTCTTTAATCAGGTTACCTACAAATAATGTCTTAGACTAGTACTCCGTATTAATTAGCAGGTATTTGTAAGAAAAGCCGAATTTTGCAGGGTTTCTATATCCACTTTTTGTGGCAATTCCTTCGTTTTCTGTTTAATGAAGTTCCGTCATGCTCAACTCTATATTTTCAGGTAACTGCAGATCTCACCCCAGTAAATTCGAAGAAGGTGGCTGTGAAATTTGATTATTTCAAGATAGGTGGACTGGTAATGTTTTCATCTTACCGGGTGAATTCTGTCATTTGTTTACTGCATGAACTGATTTGTTTCATGAAGTGTCTGGTATTGTAACTAGATTTCTTTCGTTTGCAGATACCTGTTAAAGCACCGGATAGAGCTCGTGGTTCTTTGGAAATAACTTACTTGGATGAAGATCTTCGGTATGTTTGCTCAAATAGTTTCAGTACTAAACCGCATCTATGCATCTTATGTTTTAACTATGAATTGACTAGTTAAGTTCAAGTGTGAACTATCACGGCTTAGACGGCCTTGAAAATAACATACGAAAGTACAGAGTAGCATTTCTATTTCGGTTTAAATTTGAGGTTTCATCAGTATGATTTACAGGTGAGGTGATTATTTTGCGTACCCGGCCCCCTACCAGGCTACCATGCCCTTAGCCCCTCACCCTCTCATCAGCAGAATCTTTACCATTAGGTCCATGCAGTGATGCAACTGCTGTTGTCAAATGAACTTTTGGCTTTGAAGTTTGATTAGCCCACGTTTAGCAACAGACGATAAACCTAACAACTTCATTTTTAGTGAACTTGTTGTCGAAAAAGGGAAAAAGAATGGTGAGAGGGGAAGATACATATCAAACAATCCATAAAACGAGATTTTTAGGCTTGAAGCCGAAATCACAATTAACACGAGATGAACTATGACTTGACCCGGCAAGATGCATCAGTTAATTTTGCGTACTACTAATGCTAAGCGAAAAATGACTGGAGCTGAGGCCCAGGTGGGCGTCAAAGTAGTTCCGTCCTTGAAAGCAAATTGTTGCTTATCTGTATATTCAAAGTAAGTAATCGCTGACGAAAATTGTTGGATAAATTGCAGTGTGTCAAGAGGAGACAAAGGAAACTTGTTCATCTTAAAAATGATTGATCGATCATACAGAGTTCCAACAAAATGAAGTAAATTTTGGAGTACGTCTTGTGTATAGGTGTCTTGTGTATGCAGCTTATTTTCTTCCTGATAATTTTGGCTGAGATGTATTTAAGATTTAGTGATATACTGAATACTGATATTTAACCCTTTCAAGAGTTTCAGCCAGGTCTTACCTAAAGGTCAGTTTGGAGGATTCCCAATAATGTACAACCGTAATACTGTATACTAGTGTAGATCCCGCGCAAATACGCGGTAAATATAGGCCTTTTAATTTTTAGTGTATTAGTTATAGATTTTAGATTTATATCTCGCGAATTTTTATTAAAAACAACTAATATTAAAATTAATCAAAAGAATTAAATAATTCCATGAATTGTGTTTTTTATGAAAATATTTTAACTATATCAAATTTATTAAAAAAATCTTTTTTCGTCACGATATTAATAATAGGAGATACAGTTTTTATGTACAGGTTATTTTAAATGGAAAATTAGTTTAATAAATGAAAATCTAATTTGTTTCCATATATAAGTTTGAGCACTTTTGGAGGGAAAACTTTAGAGAAGTTGTATTCTCTTAGTATATAGGAAGATTTATACTTTTAAAATTTGCACCGCATTAATATTTATCAGTTCACTCCATTGTATTTTGATATGAAACAAAAAAATTGAAATGGAAAACTAATAAAAAAAATTCTTTATGTTTTGAATTTTTTTTTTATGAATGTTTTTTTGTCACGAAGCTAATAATAAGCATGCGTCAAGTTATTCTCTACAGTAATAATTACTGCATTACTGGAAAAATTTAGCAACTTATACTTTATAATTTACTATCAATTTTATATTATTTTAATGAAAAAATCATAATTATGAATTTATTTTAAAAATTAGAGTTTATTTATAAGAATATATTCATTGAAAAGATAATAATGTAATGAAAGAAAATTTTATTTATTACCTTATTTGGCTAGATGTTTTTTGGAGGGAAAATTAAGAGAACTTTTATTCTCTTAGTAGTAGGGGGATTCTGTAATACTAGTATGCAACTATATATCTTCAGAGTTCAGACGCCTGTTTTCACGCGGCTGTTCGGTTCATTCCCCATTTCTCTTGCCTACTCAAAATATCTCACAGCACAGAGCATATTAGTATGGTAAATATGTATTGGAGGTGGCCATGAAGGATGACCTTACTAACCTATATAGGCTCTTACTCGGAATTTAAAAACCTTCACCAAATTGTCTTTCAGACGCTGTTAGAAGAGCGTGTTGTAAGGCTAGAGCAGACGTTTGCTACAATGTTTGTGATAAGAATACTTACAGTCTCATTTGCTAAATCTATCAATGTTGAGTAAAATCTGGAGTGTCTTGTATTTATACGTCTGTTCATGTCCGGATTTGGGTGCCTTGGATTGGAATTGTAACAAATTAAAAGCAAAGTTTGATGCCTTTACAAATAAACTTGGTAACTTGTGTTTTTCCAGATGCAATTAATGAGAAACTATACTGGATTCAGTAAGGTTTGATGCCTTTTGATAGATAAAGCCATTTAAGTCCATTTCTGGGACCGGTGCAAACCACGTAAAATGGAACGAATCAAAATACTTTACTAAATTAACGTTAGCCAAGTAACAAGCCAGATTGCCAGGCAGAGTATGACCTTTGAGACGGACGCAAAAGGTAAACAAAAGCCCTCTCACAAATGCGTCTCGTGAAAAACTTGGCAAAGGTGAAAACAGATCTCCAACACGATTAGTTGCCAAACAAAAATACGCGTACTTGATTACTGTTTTCTAGTTTTACAGCATAGTTGTTGGCTTCAAGATTTAATTCAACTCTGGAAACAAGATTAACTTCATTTCGCAATACTCGATTCAAAAATAATGCATCCTGCGCGACCTAGTCTTGATTCTTGAACAACTCTACTCCTCTACAGACGATTTTGTTCGAGGATTGGCTAGCCGAACCAAAGTCCCAAACCACGCAACCATACCCTACAACACTAGATGATTGTTAGATCCTCTCTTATGTACGAAGCAATATAGTGAAGCAGGCCGCCTAGGTGTTTGAACAAAAAAGTTCTTTCCACCACTATAATCACAGTTACTCCATAGGAATAGCTCCTTCATTCTCGTCAATATCGACTTCTGCACTGCCTAGCATCACTGCTGTCAACATCAGTTTTCCGGCATCTGAGAAATCTTTATGTTGCATCAAGACTGCTTCCACAGAGGAGGCACCAGAATCCTTCACACTTGAAAGTTCAAAGCTCTCTTGCCTCACTGGCAACACATCCTCAAAACCTCCGTTGTACGAATCTGATTCTGGGCCATAACATCTCCTACCTGCCTGGCAAAGCATAGTTTTTTCAAGAACACGTAAGGTATCGTCCTCACTCCATCCTTCAGCAATTGAGAATTGGTAAAGCTTTTCCCAATCGTCCAAGTCAACAGCAATTTTCCAACACTCTTCTAGGAGAGATTTGTTTGATTTCCTGAAGGATGAACTAGTCCAGGCAAAGACATCAAAAGCCTTTAGCAATAGCTCTGGTGTTCGACCCTGAAGGCACAATCTGATAAGTTCCCAAGGAGGCAGCATACGTTGTCCAATGTGCTGCGTCTCCATCTCATCAGGAAGTAGTTGCAAGACGTCTTCCTGCAGCAGGTAGCTTTAAGTGGTCAAAATCACAAAATTCAGGAGTTATATTACTCCAGCTTAAGAGCTGAGAAACATTTTTGATGATTAGTCACTTGCGACACATTTTTGATGATTAGTCATTAGTTGCCATTTATTCTGACGCTAAACTTGAACCTTAGGGGCCCAAACTCGTACATGTATACCAAAGGAAGCCGAGAAAGGTCTTTTCGTATTTTCAACCACTCAAGCCCCCCCACCCCAACTCTTTACCGATGAACCTTGCTCATCATAACATCACAACTTTTTTTTCGCCACTCTTTACAGATGAACCATGCTCATCTTAAACATAACCAATCTTATCTTTAGACAAGAATATCCACAAACCAACAGGAAGTTACTCCATCAGGAGTAGTGCATTAGTGAAAAAAACGGTACTACAAGTCTACTACTTCCAAACATCTTTGGCAGAAGTGGCTTTGAAATGAAGGACAAGATGATAGCAAGTAAGTAATGAGGTTGGATTTTTAACCACGGGGATGCAGACAAACTAAAGAAATAAATGAAATAGCTCCACATGGATCCGAAGCAAGACAATATGGTTCATCAATCATCGCAAAGGCGCAAATCTAAGAAAATTCTTATGCAGAAGATACAATCCCCCATATGAGAGAAGCAGAATATCTATAAGGAATTACTAAACTGTCATGAAACTCATGATAATTAGGCCTCCGCCTCTACCAAAATTATTAAGAAAATCGATTGTGTCTCAAGAGATACCTGACACTTCAAAATCTTCAAGTCGGCATCAATACGTTCTATTTTTTCTTCATAACTATTATCTTTGCCTGTCATGTTTGTATAAAAAAAATTATAATAACTCAAAAGATATACGTCTAATTACAAAATACTCAAAAACACATCATAACAACTCATAATATTACACCATATAATCACGCAATACATGTAAGAAACTCTGTCTACGAAGTTTGAGGACATCACCTAGAGGCTAGAGTTATACAACAGGAAAGAAGCTCTGAAAATATATTTACTCAGCGAACGGAAATGTAGCAAAAAACATCCAGAGCAGTCTTTCATCCATAGACTCGCCATTCTTTGGCTTGATAATTGTATTATGATAAATAAAGATTACAAAACCAAGAAATGGCTTGCTAAATGGGTCACCAGCTTATGTGGTTTCAAACATATATAAAGCTATGCACTTTAGTCCACCATACGTGGCCTCCAATGGGAGCCTATAGAGCGCTGCACAATGTTGTAATCTTTCATCCATAAATGTCAAGCACTCAAGCCCAAGGGGTTGCTTGTATTAAGGAGTAAGTGTTACATGACACTGAGACGGGTGGTGAAACAAAGATACGGCAAAGCTGCTTTCTTACCGATGCACACTTTCGAAGGTTATCACAAAGAGACAGCAAGGGCATGGTGACATCTCACCAGTATCAATTACAGATAAGCACCAATACATGTGCAGCACTAGGCTCCGACTAGAAACAATTTCACAAAAATTGCATGACTTCCACTCACCACGGAGAACACTCGGATAGTCGCATTTATGTCGGTTCCATTTTGTAGCTTTCTTTGATCTACCATTTCTACTTCTAGATAAACCATTATAGAGCAAACAGAACTCTTTTTTTACATGTTGCTTATCAGAGTGTCTTATATAGTTATATCCTCATCATCCAAGTCTCAACTCTCAAGCACAATCTTTAACCTCCAAAGTTGAATCGTACAAATCCCAAAACGTTCCTAGATAAATTCATGAAAATAAATTACAAAAAAGTAGCAAATGGAACTTCTTTTTTACATAATCCGTATTATTTATTTAAGTCTTCTGTATATTTAATTTCCAGGTCCATCTTTCACCCTCCAAAGTTGAGCCTAACTAATGCCAGATTGAGGCAAGATAAATTCGTGATAACAAAGTGCCAAGTAGCACGTAGCCACGTACAACACTTTTCTACACATTTGCAAAGTTATATGTATACTTTAGTTTTGAGGCCTCAAGCACATTCTCCTTCCAAAATTGAATCTAACATATCCCAAATAGATTCACCAGAAATTTCAGTAAAATAAGGTGCAAAATTGGAATGCCAAACAAAACACACAAGTGCAACTTTTAAATTTTCAAGGTTGTCAAAAGCCCATGGACGCCATTGTATACTTGAGCACATTTATGGAGGCATCGACATCTTTTATTTTATTTTACAGTCAATCTTCACATGTGCTCCTAAAATTTGTGTATAAGTACTATTTTTCATTAATACTCCTTTTTTTTTTTTTTTTACAGTGGAGAGAACCTCCAGAAAAGGAGATTCTAAAAAAACAACAGCTATTCTATTCCTATCAACTACAACCAAGCAATTAACACTGCCCATAAGAAAACACACTAACACTGTTGTTACATAAAACAAGGCTTATCTAATTTCGTCTCAATTTCTTAAAAAAAAAAAAAAAAAAAAAAATAGTAATTATGTGACATACGAAGCTTATGAAGATGGGAAGTCGAATAAAAAAAAACTAGACTTTTGTAACAATCATCATTGAAGGAACGCAATGGTAAAATCCTTGTTGGATTGAGCCTTTCTTTCATAACTTATTGACACCTACCAGCTATGCAATTGCACAAAAGTCAAAAAATGAACCTAACAGCTAGTCAGATTAAGCCTTTCCTTCGTATCCATGAACATCACTAACTAACCAACACCCCAACATCCTTAACAATGCTAGTGAAGATTTCTCTATCGTCCACAGTTGATACCTTAATAAAATAGCCTCAATTATGTACTCAGTCCATGTCAAGCTGTTTCACTAAAAACTTTCACCTAATCTTTTGTTCATTAGACAGACAATTCACTTTGACAGCGTACATCTGGAAGGAAATGGTAATGGGCATTCTTGGCAAATGTTTTTGATATTATGACTGCATCGGCGGCAGCCCGAAATGTTCTCTATGTGACATCCCGGTACCGTAAAATTCATAATTGTTACCGCAACCAAGACATCAGCCAAGGTAACAAAATTAGTCGTAGATGCACAAAAAAACAGGTTTGAGGATTGTACAATGATATATGCATAAGCTAACCTGCGGCTGCAGCTATCTTCGAGAGTTGCAAGAAACGCTTCCTGTCTGACAATGTCAGTTCTGATTTTCCAGAGGCTGATTCTGTTTCCTCATCAACAGCTGAAACGAAATGTCCATCTTCAGAGAGTGCTAAACCATGAAGAGTTCTTGAAGCATCAGAATGTTGAAGAAGATAAATTTCATGAAGCCACATCAAATCCTGGTGATCCTTCAAAAACTTCAATAGCCCTTGTGGGAACTCTTCTCCTAGCCTCAATAGCTTTGAAAATTGTTTCATCTTATGCAATTGTTCAAACACATAATAACTATACCCTCCTCTAGGCCCCATGCTTTCATGCTGCAAAAGAATAGAGTCAATTTCAGATTGAGATCAATTTCTGTGTCTGATTGATCAATTTCAGATGGTAATGATTTAGCCATTTTGTAAGAGGTGTTCTTACCATAAGCTCTTTAAGAAGAATAGAGTCATTGAGATCACAGCAGATGTTCCAAAGAGTTTGGTAAGCCTCATGCCGCCTCGCAACAGACAATAAATTGGAAGACAATTCTCGAAGTATTACTTCACGGAGTTCTCCATTCTCATCGACTGAATCCTGCGGGGTCAAAAAATACCAAAAAAAAAAGTCATTGACCATCACATTCCTTCACCCAAGAGGCCTAGCACTGTAATCAATCTCGTCTACTCATAACATTCAACTCAAATTTGCTAAAGAAAAAAAGGACCACAAACATCAGATCAAGGTTTATAGAACTAATATTCAGAACCTATAAGCCTTCAAAATAAAAACAATATGTATAGGTTAACACTCAACAGTTGAACAGGCTTTATTTCAAGAACATGAAATGCCATCAGTAAATTGAAGTAAAAAAAGGCTCATATGGGTTAGGGCTGAGAGAAGCTGGTTCTAGAACTAACTTCAACAGAGCTTGTAATTATTCCAAATCATCAACAAGCTCATTTACCCCCAAAAGGTTCAGCTTTTTAACGACATTCATTTTATATCCTTCTTGCTATTAGACTAATAACATCCATTCCCGAGGTAATTATCATGTCCGGTTGCGAGCTATGTTACTTTGACTCTTTACTTTTCGGACCTTACTGGTGTTGATAAGACATGGATGGTATGGATCCCATACCCGACACTTCTCCTAGGAGAACTGAACTAGTGAGGCTTGCTCCACAAAAGTACAGGAACAGAGGTTACAAGGCATTGAGTATTATATTTACTGATTTTAAGTCTTATTTGTCCGACTTCTTTCCATATACTAAAAAAAAAATGGAATAATTTGAACTTAAAAGTGCATTTTTGCTTTGAAGACGTGTCCCCGCACCCATATCCTTATTTTAGGACAAGATCCCCATGTCTCCAAATTTGTCATTCCAAATCCGACACTTGGATGTGTACCTGTGTCTGAAACTCGTACCCCAGTCAAAGTACCATAGGTTACCCGCCTTGAAATTGAACTCTTAACATTACAAGGCCCTCCACCTGGTCGCTATATGAGTACATCCTAGAATGAAGAAAAACCATTTATACATGCCCAGATTTCAAGACAAGCTAAGAAATCATTTTCTATAAATTGAACAATCATGCTAATGAATTCATAAATAAAGGTCATATCCAAACCTTCCTGTAATTCTCGACCCATCTTCGACTTTGTTCAAAAGGTTAAGGACAAGCAGTGAAATTTGAGTGTGGGATCCATAGTGAATGGCTTGCATTTTATGCAAAATCTGACATTTTTAAAGGGGAGGTTGAAGATGTAGAGCATAGAAGTGCTAAGGGAATGGAACCTCGGAAAAATACCGTCTTGAGAGAGTTGCTTGGCTATTAGTGCTTGACCAAGATAACTCCTTGATTCAGAAGTATTTGCAGATCACAAAAATAACCTCTTAAGAGAGTTGCTTGGCTCTTGGTGTTTGAATTGAGGAGAGAATTTGAGGGACAAAAGGATCAATACAGGAAGCCACTTTTCTACTTACACAGTTACACTTAGTCGCCATTTTCTAATAGTGGTTTGCGTTTACAATCATCACTGACTCGAAATTTTCATTCTAGGCATCTAGCATTCACTAAATTGCAGTGCTAGTCATCAAGCATTCACTAAATCATTCCACGTCTGCAGCATTCACTAAATTGAAGTGCAAAGTTCAAATTACCACCAAACAATCATCTAAGCGAACCGAGATCCACTAATGCAAACAAATCCTTCTAAAAAGAGATTTGAGAAGCAAGAGAAAAGAATCAATTACACAGTGCATATCATCCAACCCCAATTAGTTGACAAGCTAACAAGGTAACTGCTCAGAAAGTCAATAAAAGAAACCTATGAAAACTCCTCTAACCCATTAAAAAATAATCGTGGGAGTATAAATTATGGGCATTAGAAATGTTGACACTTGCACATAATTGACAATTCCCAAATCATGGTCAAGTTGGCAGGTGGTTTGCAGGATCCCTTTCCTATCCGAAATCCCAATAACCGACACTTCAACAACAACAACAACAACAACAACAACAACAACAACAACAACAACAACAACAACAGAGCCTTAATCCCAATAACCGACACTTCAGAATAAAAAAAATACACACATTACAGATTCGAATGGGTAAAAAGGCCGAGTTGTTCTTCGGGCTTGTTTGCTACGCACACTAAGAATAAAGGACTAACCTGATACCTAGCATTGACAAAGACCTTGATTTGTTGATAGAGGGAATCAAGAAGTATGTCCCTCTTTTTCCTATAGTCATCTGAGAGACCTTTGTGGTCTTCCTCACGCTCAACTTTTGCTGTGATTGCACCAACATATGACTCTAGTACAACATCAGCTAGCACCTCTAGATTGGAACATATATCTGATTTAGAAGATATGTCAATTGGAGATGACTCATTTAATGTTTGAATCATGAAAGCAGCAACACTCCACAAGCCATCACGCACAACAGACTGGCTATACCAAGGCACCAAGCCATCCGGGGGTGGGTACCAGATGTGATGCTCATTTTTGTACTGCATAGAACTGCGGATTATCGTGACACATGCTTTTGACAGTTCACAAGCTCTCTGGACTTGAATCTTAAGCGGCTGCCCTACATTAATAATGCAATGTGCCTGCTTGTCTAAGCAATAGAACACTTCTTCAATGTCAGAAATTTTACTGTAAAACACTTCAGAGTTGTCCCTATCCATAAGGAGGACAGTATTTCTGCGAGCTCTCTCACCAACTAACTGAATTAAATCCCATAAAGAACCTGATGCTTCCCTTTCCATACCCAAATGTTGCGAACCAGCTCCAAATGAATTGTTATGACTGATCATGTTCTGCAGTTCCCTAAGCTGAATCATGCCAGTGAGCTTTTCGCCATGCTCCAGAATGATTTGCAGAGCATGTCCTGACAAAATAAATGCCACACCAGATTGATATATATCTATGTGGAGTAAGCGAATTATGGCAAAGCAACCAAACAAACAATAAATAAAGAAAAAGGCCCAATATTGCTTTGCACAGAAAAGCAGAGATAGCCGCACAAGAAGCAATATTATTCAATCAGATTTTTGATATTATCTGCTATCTTATGGTATGCAATTGCATTATATCTGAAAATCTTCAAAACCTCTGTATAAATTTGATTTACAAGGATTATCTTATGTATCAACGAGAAGGGAAAACATTACATGATATGAAGTTACTCTATACATTACCAATGAACTTCTAAAGACTCGGTGAACAGATAGTAGACTTTTGACATTTATGAGGACAATTGGTGACTGCTTTTTACATTATAAAGAACCATTTTCTGTTGTCAATTGTGATTTGTGAGTATATGACGAAGATTAAATACTGAGATATACAAAGCTTCAAAATACACTAAAATTATGTTAGCTGCAAAAATTGTAAATAGAACTTTAGATCGATCTCTCCCCACAACCATAAATAACCCCTCCATTACATCATGCAAGGCATGGAAGTCACTACACAAAAAAAGCAAGAAGGTGAAAAACTCAACTAGAAAAAAGACACTACCACATCCCCATATTCTTGAGGGATCAAATGGTGGGGGTAAGGAAGAGAAAAACAGGAAATTTTATTTAATCAACTTACCAAGTATTGGTTTTTTAAGTTGTGTTATGCAATAAAAGCAAAGCAATAACTGTCTTATGACCTTGGTAGGATAACAGATGACTTTATACACATCTTTTATTTGCACAAAAACTTACTTTGTTTGATACATAGTTCCTCATGGCACTTGGATAAAGCAAGAAACTGGAGAAATTTTTCATGCTTCTGCAGCTTCTCAGTGAGTTGATTGGATACTGCCGCCAAGGCAACTATCTCAGCTCCTCTGGTTGTTGTCCAGTGCTTAGCGAGGGTGTCAACAATAGCTTTGCTTGCCCGAGCAAATGAACTAGTTTCTCCATCCCTTTCAAATGCTCCAGCATTTTTCAGCTTTTCAAGAGAACCATCAACAGTGCCAGACAACAGAAAATCATGAAACAGACGATTAAGTAAAGCCTCAGTTTCTTCATCTTGAGCAGATCTGCTCACAACACCAGTGAAACCAGCCCTTTGCTTTCCAGCGACATTTGGTGATTCAACACTGGCCTTCACTGGAGAAATATTGCCTACGGCGAAAAAGGTTTTCTTCTCTTGCTCAGTAGACCTTTCATTTGAGCTCCCCTTGCGCGACAAGCTTCTCTCTGGTGGCTCCACACCACCAAATAAAACAGACTCCTCTCGTATAGCCCAAATTCCAGCTTTCTCAGTCATTACAACCCATGCACCCTCCCCATCATCTGAAGAGGGGAAAACCGAAGCATCAAGAACTTTTCCAGCATCATAGGGTAGATCAAATTGATAAAGCCTAGTTGTGTTTCTCCAGAAATAGGAGACAGTGGCCGTCCCATCTCCAGAGAGTATGACAGCAGAGCCTGAAGGTTTGCCCCCAACTCTCAATCTCATTGAGAATAAGAACTCCTCTTCTTCGACCCTTGCTTTCGGTATTATAACTTGTACTGGTGCCTTCTTTTCTAACACCCTTTCATGCTTCAAGTTTGCTGATGTTTCATCTACACCAGCTTTATACCGCATTGTCAAAAGAGAGTACTGTGTATAGCTCGAACTGCTCACTCTGTCCTTGCAAAATATTGCAACCAGAATGGTAATTTCTTTACCATGTTCATCCACCTGAACATCCAAAGGCCAGATCCTCTTTTGACCAGCTAAATCCTTCTTAATACCAAGATCATTATCGGTCCCAATGATTTCCTGAGACCAGACTTTTGAGACATTCATATTAGATGAGAGTTGAATGCTGAAACACTGTATCTCCATATCAGTCAGTAAAAGAAACTGCCTATTATTTTCTCCAGTCAAGAGAGATGGAAAACGCCAGATAAGAGATCTAGGATACCCTTTACTCACTGAAGCCTGGCCACATTCATTGTTAGCTGTCGAGCCTAGAAACCTATCATAAGCACGCTGACGCCGAATCCCAGAGGAACTGCAAGAGAATTGCCAGAGTTCACCACTAGAACTAGTAGCAAGGGCAACACAAGTATGGTAGCTGGAAGGGACGGCAGAAGCAATTAAGGAGTTAAACGAACCCGATTCAACTAGAATACTTCCGCGCTTATTGTTTGAATGCAATCTACTTGGGGGGCTCCTATCATTCCCAGGAGAAGAGATAATCTGCCGCTCCTCCGGAGATGCAAGGCTAATAAGGGGTGTGGAGTCATCATAGACGTTAGGCCAGAACACGATACCTCGATTTTTCTGATTGCATAAAACAACTCCGGCTGACGTTATACTGCTGTCTGGGCGGTCGTTATTCCAATTGATACACGAAAGCAACCAAGTATCGCCAGGGTAAGTAGCTCTACCACTGAATTCGGATACTTCTAATGGAATATCAAGAGCTATACATTTCTTTGAAGCAGCAGGTGATAAGTAACTCCACATGAAAAGTTTGTTTCCACAAATCATCCAAGACAAAGAAGTTTCCTTGTCCATTCCACCAGCAATGCATGCTTCACCTGCCACAAAGGCCTAATTCAGGAACGTATTGACCTCTAAAGATACAAAGTTATTGAAAAATAGGCCAAACCCAAATTACTAACCTGGGACGGAATTATGCAGAAAGTTTGTCTGCTGGTCATAAACAACTTGCGGAAAGTCTCCGACATACACAGGATTTCTATCATCTACCTTTGCATTTTCCTTAGATGTAGGGATTCTGGAAGATAAAGAATCTCAGCCTCAGTCCAAATTCAAATGGAAATAATCATATTTAACAATGTCACAAACTCAACATGATAGAAACTTGATTTTTGTAGGTGATTTAAGAATTCTTCTGCGAAAAATAGCACTCAGAAAGGACTCCGCACTTCTTAGGCACTAAAACTTAAAACATTTCAAAAAAAGTCCCTATTTCCAATCAATAGATTTACAGACTCTTACATGCACAACTTCTTCTAGTCGATTTTGAATCTAAAATAAAATTTCGAGAAATGCTAATCATGATTCCTCCTAACTCTAATAATTGATTTGATCATTTTTCTTACGGTCCACTGCACATTGAAGCTTATACTAGTAACTAGTACGACACCTCAACAAAAATCCAAACATCTACAACCCAAACGCAACAAATTTGAATCACGCAAAGTTGTAAATCTGAAGGACTAAAACCTACATCGAATCTCAATCTCACATTAAAATATAACATGTGAGTCAATAACACATCCTAAGACAAATTTGCGAACTCCAAACCATAATAGTCCATCTCTAATTAAAAGGTTCCTACCCTTAACTCTGAGAGTCTGAATATATGATAGATTGATGAAATCCTACTTCATGGTACAATTTAATTGAGTAACTAGTAAGACACCTTAACGATCTGTGAAGATCTACCATGCAGCAGAACAAATTTGAGCACACAAAACAATATTTCCTAACAACTAAAATCTGCATCAAATCTCAAACCCACATGAAAGCACCATCTCTTCGTCAATACAGCATTCTAAATAAATTAGGGAACTCCGAACCACACGGTCTGTCTCTTATTAAAGAAACTATCCTTCACTCTTAGTGTATATTAGATCAGATGAAATCCGAAAGGTAGACTATTTGAATATACAACTTCATATGATTGACATTGCTCAACTTCAAGCTACACAAACACTATTATATGTTAACAATTATCAATGTTGCAAAGTCCAAACACCATCTCTGCTTCAAATACAGCATTCTAAATAAATTAGGGAACTCCGAACCATACACGGTCTGTCTCTTAATATATATAATCTACCCTTAACTCTTAGTGTATATTAGATAGATGAAATCCGAGTACAATGTAAGGAAGACTATTTGAATATACAACTTGAAATGATTGGCATTGCTTAACTTAAAGCTACACGAACACTGTTATATGTTAACAAATATCATTGTTGCGAAGTAAATGAATAATGCTTCGACAACAGTGCAGGTAGAATGAGGCCATCTCACCTAGAAACTAGTGTTTGAACTAACATCACATGGAGAAAGAGCACTCAATACATTCTAAGTAAGTCTCTTGCGAGACTGCCTTGTTGTAATTCATGTGACACCACCTCATTTGCTTGAAAAACTCCCTCATTTCCCCACTAACCCAGATAAAAACAGAAATAAACTAACAACCAAACTATTATATAGGTCCATCTCATGCTACTGTCTCATACAAGAAACTGTGTACATTAAATCATGAGACCACAACATCAAAATATATGAACATTTTCAACTTAAAACGTCACGGTTTTCGACAATGAGAAAACCTAAGTCAAGCAATCATCAATAAAAGGGCCCGTAAATCATAATATATCAAACAAACATGATATAGGCACAAATGACAAATACTTCAGCAACAACACTGATGGAATACTAAAGAACTAGAGTTTCAACTAACATCCTCTAGATAGAAGATCATTAGAACGCAAATACATTCAATCATTAGACCACATCAATTAACATCCAAAAGCGACATCAAAAACCTACAACATCGCTACTTAAACAGCCACATTTTCGACAATAAAAAACCTAATATCAAGTAATCAGCAATAACAAAGTATATAAGAACGCAGATAAATTAAATCATGAACTAACACAATTTTGACTATGAGACCATCTAACCTTAAGAGCTAGTGTTTCAAATAGCATCCTAATACACTGGAAAAGCGGATACATTCAATCATGATACCACAAAACCTACAACATTCACTACTTAAACTGCCACATTTTCGACCAAAAAAACCCTAAAAATCTAGCAATCAGCAAGAAATTGTGTTTCAAGTAGCATCCTAATACACTGGAAACGCGGATACATTCAATCGTGAGACCACAAAACCTACAACATTCGCTACTTAAACTGTCACATTTTCAACTATAAAAAAACCTAAAATCGAGCAATTCGCGCTAACAAGGTATATAAGAACGCAAATAAATTAAATCATGAATTAACGCAACTTAGACTGTGAGACTTTCTAAACTAATAACTAGTGTTTCAACTAGCAACCTAATACACTGGAAACGCTGATACATTCAATCATGAGGCCGCAAAACCTACAGCATTCGCTACTTAAACTGCCACATTTTCGACAATAAAAACCTAAAATCAAGCAATCCTCGATAATAAGGTATATAAGCAAGCAGATAAATTAAATCATGAATTAACGCAACTTACACTTTTAGACCTTCTAAGTTCTAACCTAAGAACTAGTGTTTCAACTTTCAAGTAGCATCCTAATACACTGGAAACACGGATACATTCAATCATGAGAGCACAAAACCTCAAAACCTAAAACATTTGCTACTTAACAGCCACATTTTCGACAATGAAAAACCTAAAATCAAGCAATCAAAGGTTAATTAGACCGCTGATAAATCAAATGATGAACTAACGCTAGTTCGAGGATGAGAGCTACTAAATAAGAAGTAGTGTTTCAAATAGCAGCTTAAATGCTTAATACACTGGAAATGCCGATACATTCAATCATGAGACCACAAAACCTACAACATTCGCTACTTAAACTGCCACATTTTCGACCATGAAAAACCTAAAATCAAGCAATCAACGAGAAGAAAGATAAACTAGAACGCAGATAAATTAAATCGTTAATCAACGCTAGTTCGACAACGAGAGCTACTAACCTAAGAACTAGCGTTTCAAGTAACATCCTAATACAGCGGAAACCGTAACAATCAGCATCGGTACGCAACACGAATAACTAGAGCAGTACGAAAATGGAGAAAAAAAGAGACCTAGCACGGAGAGATAAACGAGAAGCCCAAGGAGCAGGAGTGCCGGTCTTAGGACGGTTAGAAATGGTGGCGGCATCGTCGAGAAATCGGCGATTATCAACGGGAGGAGTAAACGGTGACGAATCAAAAGAAGGCGTGGTATGGTGAGCAGGAGTTCCGGTCTTAGGACGGTTGGGATTCTTCTTCCTTGTTGCTGGTGAGAACATTTTAATGGAGTTTTACGGAGAGTAGTGGAAATTGACAAGGGAAATGGAGTAGAAAAGGTGGTTATATGGCCAAGGGGGATGAAGTGGAGAGGGTTTTAGGCGATTTTAGGAGGGAGGTCCAGTGAAAGACTGAAAGGGGACTAGTGAAGGAAGGAAAACAGAAGTACAGTGCATTCTACAAACAAATCGGAGAAGAATTACGGCTTCGCCACAAGGTGGACTTTTTTTTTTTTTTTTTTTTTTTTTTTTTGACAATCGGGTTATCAAGCTCTACAGTTTAATAGCACGCTTAGCTAACCTATGAGTGGCTTTATTACAAATTCTAGGAACATAAGCAAAGGTGGAGTTAAGCGTTTAAAACTTGGCGAAATTTTCAAATGCCTCAGGTTCAAAACGTAGTTGTTGTTTCAAGTACGAGTTTTACTTTTTTCATTAGTTTTCCTTACCATCTCCTTCTCCTAAAAACAATGGAAAAATTTCTAATCCTCTCTTTCTCTCCAAATTAATCAAACTAAAACCAAATTACTCACTTATGAAACTTATTTCTCATATTAATCAATTAATTCAAGTAATGATTATAACTTAGTCATTCATTGCATAAATTATGTAACAAATTAAGGAGTTGAAATTAATTTAGGGTTAATAAAAATTTATATATGTAAATTAGGTTTGTGAGAAAAGGTGACTAAGGTGGTGAAGGCGGCGGAGGTCAGGCTTGTGGTGGTCGGCCATGCAGGAAGGCAAGGGAGATGGGTGGTTGTCAGCGGTGCAGGGTGGCAAGGGAAGGGCAGTAGGCTTGGTGGGGCGGATCGAGGGCACGGGTCTATTTTCGGTGGGGTTGGGTGGGTGGCTGATTTCCGGCGGGTCTGGCCGGCCGATATTGCGGGCGGTGTGCAGAGGAGTGGTCGGTGGAGCAGTGGAGGGAGGAGGGCGGTGGTTGTGGGTGGTGGTTGTTGGGAGAGAGGAAATAGAAGGAAATGAGTAAATTGTAAATATGTTGAAATGTAATGGTTAAAATGGTCAATTGTGTACACAATTGAGTAAATCATGTACATGATTGAGCATCACCCAGTTCAAAATAGCATTGGTTACCTTTTAAGCTTTGAGCCTGTCACTCCTAAAAAGGTGGTTAACATACTGTATGTGGTCTATAAGCTATCACGTACACTCCTGTGCATCAAAATATAGCAGCTATGGTTCCCTCATCATTCACAACAACAAAAAACGGCTTCAAAAATGTTTTTGCAAATATGCTCTAAATTTTTCAAACGTTTCAACGGGAATGCTACCTAGCACCAACCAGGGAAATCTGTCCAACGGGCAATGGGTCAATTGGTTAGGGTTTGGGTCGTGCTAATTCGGGTCTGTCATGATATCGGGTTAGTTTGGGTTGTTTCTGGTTTCTGGTGTTATTGGGGTATGTTGGCCGACCATTTTCAGATCAAATGAGTCGAGTTATTTCGGGTATTTTCTGGGTCAATGATTAAGAAAAACAAAAAAAGGTACGTATTATTAGTATTACCTGTTTTTAGTTTTACTTTTGATAAAAAAAAATTCTAGACCTAAATAATATTAAGTGTGCTTTTTAAATTAGTTATTTCAAGCTTTTTTGATCGATTAAAGTTATATTTGTCAGGTCATTTTCGGGTCGAATAGTTTCGTGTTGAGTCGTTACGGATCGAGTCATGTTCGGGTCGGATTACATGTCACATTCGAGGGTTAGGACTTGTAGTTTAGGTCAATTTCGGGTCTCGGGTTAGCCTTTTAGGGTAAGGCTCCGTTTGGCACGACACTTCAGGTAGCTTATTTGACCAAAATTTTAGGTACATGATTTTTTTGGAAGTGTTTGACAAATAGCTTATTTGTTCAAAAAGGGTACCTGAAATGGAATGTTACTTCAGGTAGCATTTGAGAAATCTGGTACGTGAAATGACTTATTTTCCATTTTGTACCCATTTATTCTATAATATTAAATAATTTACATATCCTTTTACGTCATTTTACGAAAATCAGCTACCTTTTCAGCTAATTTGCCAAACACATTTTTATATAATCAGTTACCTTATCAGCTCCTAATATTCAGCTACCTTATCAGTTACCTTTTCAGGTTTCAGTTAGTTTTTCAGTTTTCAGCTACATTTTCAGGTTTCAGCTACCTTTTCAGGTAGTTTTGTCAAACAGAGCCTAAGTATAACTGGATTGGGTTGACATTGCCACTTGCCAGGTATAGGGGGCGAGGGGAATTCACTCACTAGTTCGACCAAATACCAGATCGAACGAACTATTTGGCCGGGTTTAGACCGGACCGTATTTATTTGATCAGAATCACCTATTTACTCTACTTTAATTTTCGATCCCGTCCTAAACCAAATTAAATGGACCGTGGGATCGGACCATGCACCGAACTTAAAAACAAAATGTTGTTTAAAATAGTAACATTATTGATTTATTAATTATTTTGCTTACATATATTATAAGATATGTAATTATGTACACAAGTAATTAAGTAGAAAGGTAATGTTTCTTGTTTTAATCGTAATGAACATCTTGAGTTTTAGTTTTATATATTACACCATGCATGGTTGTCAGTTTGTCACGATTGTGATCCTACTTTGAATCATAGATAGGGTGGTAAGATCGGATTGCAGAATCGAATCGAGGATTGAAAGACCCTACAAATAACTTAAATTTCTTCTTTGGATAGCAAATAAGGGTGGAAGGAAATGGAGGGGGAGAGATTCAGAGGGATTCATTTTCCCTCCTACAAAGCAAATCAAATCTCCAAAGTAGACAAGATTTCAAAGGAAATTCTATCCGAACACCCACATGTCATTTGCCCTCCCTTACCCTTAATTACCTCCCTTTCTCTTTTCTCCTCCCCCCTCCCCTCTCTCTACCTCAACTTTTGTTATCCAAACACACCCTAAAAGATTAATACGGAATAAAATAATTTTGTATTGTCTAAATCTCAATTGCTTATTTCTGACAGGTCCATTTCGTTGAATGAGTAATTGGAGCTTAAACGCATTACACAACTTATGAAGTTACGCTTAAATCAGTAATGAACATGCAACGATGACTCATACAGAGCAAATGCCTTGCCTTTGATGCATGAGTCAATCAATGTCGATTTTAAATTCTTGGTTAACAATGGGTAAACGAATGGAGAAACCTACGCTTTTGTAAACTCCAATAAGGAAGCTAGTGTTTATAATACTAACAACAAAGAATGACTAAAAATATTTACTTTTGTTAATACATAGTAGAAAATTGAAATAGAAACCCTAACAATAAAAACCAATATTACTCCAATTATATAGTATTCGTAAAAAACCGCCGAGTCTCATTGATTTTCTACCTATTATGTTGCACCCAATAATTATTACTCCAATTAAAGTACTCCAATTTAGACCATATATCATACCATCTAGCTCAAGATGCTCAAGTGGCCTAACACTAATGTCACAGAAAATAACCGGAAAGAAGAAATCGTCTTCCATTGATGAAAACTTTAGACAATCAAGCTCATCGTTTTTTGAGATAAAGAGGGATCGTAGGAACGTCTTTAAGGTGGTCGGCGAGTGGGGGAGGGACGGACGACGATGGTTGCGATTGTGGTGGATTGTGGGCCGGTGGGTAAATATCTGATGAATCAGATACGGGTCAAAGGGGTCATGGTCACATTGGAGTTAGAAGGATGAAGTGATTTGTTAAGGAGGTATCAGGTCATCTAAGGGGGTGTTTGGTTGAGAGTGTTGGAATGGAATGGATTTGAGTGATTCTAGTGTTTAGTTGGGGCATTTTGGAATGGAGTTAGAATCCTGATGGATTCTAATTCCACCCCAACCCCTTGGAATCTCATACCCACCTTTCCACTCAGGTTTCTAACTCCATCCCCACTCCATACAATTTTAGATTGAACCAAACAATAAATAATAGGTATGAGGTTCTAAATCTATCCCCTCGTGGTATCTCATTCCATTTCAATCCATTCCGACCTTTTGAACCAAACGGCCCCTAAGTGTGATACGTGGAGATGGGTGCATTTGTATGGTTTATTGTTAGTTTAATTAAAATTTAGAGTATTTTGAGAACACCCCAAATAATTTGGAGTAGGCTATGTTCTTTTCGGCTGAAACGAGCTGAACAAGGTGAAATGAATGTGGTTGAAATAAGAGTTAATTTTATATAAAGATGAGATGAGCAAAACTAACTGAAACTGAACTAAATAAAACTGAGCTAAATTAAAATGAACTCAAATTAAACGAGAAAGAACGAGCCTAATTAATAATTTTGAGTTAGAATAGGAGAGCTGATTTATATCGACGACGTTTTAAAAAAAAAGACGATAACTGCCCTTCCACTCATCCAACACTTTCTCGTTTAAACTGATCCCTTACGTTTGCAATTGAGAGCACTTGAGCCCCTTCACCAACGCGTCTCCCATTATTAATGGGGGCTGATTTATATCGACGACGTTTTAGTAAATATCGACGACGTTTTTCATAAAAAAGACGATGACTGCCCTTTTGACCTTCTCTCTCTAAAAAAATTTCTCTCAAACTCAACTAAATTAAAAACAAAAAACAACAACAACAATTAACAATATGTCAGCCTAATTAGTTCATGACATTAATTTTGTAAATAACATATTGTTAATTGTTTGCGTAAATCTGAAATTTTTACCCCCAAGATTGAACCATGGACCAAACGTTGGAAATCAACATTTGCCGTGGTCCAAACGTGGGAAACCAAGGTTGGCCGTGGTCCAAACGTTGGAATCCCACGTTTGGCCACGGAGAAATTTTTTTTTTTTTTTTTTTTTTAAAAAAAAAAAAAAAAAAAAAAAAAATTCTCCGTGGCCAAACAACCAATTCCCACGTTCAGCCACGGATGAACGTTGCATTCCAACGTTATACCCACGGCCAACAACCATTTCCAACGTTTGGCCGCGGTTTCGCCCTAAAAACCGTACAAATTCACTCCCAATTCAATTAACAACAACAAATTTCGACTCAAAAATCAATCCCAATCAACTATATTTCGCAAACAACATATAACAATACCAAAATTTACATAATAACAACTAATTAACATGAATTTTAATCGAAAAACTAACAAATTCTACACTTACTTGGTTTCAATTTCTAAACTAATTTAACAAAAAAAAAAAAAAAAAAAAAAAAAAAAAACCACACTTACTTGGCAACGTGGGAGGCAGCAGTGTGGTGGCGGTGGAGGCGGCAAGGTCGGCGTGGTGGTGGCAGCAGTGTGGTGGCGGTGGTTGTGGTGGCGGTGTGGTTGTGGTGGCAGTGTGGTGGTGGTGTTGAGTGTTGGTGGAAGTTGGAGGTTGAGTAGAGAGAATAGAGAGAATAGGGAGAATGGCTAGTGAGAGATGAGGGGCAATGAGCGTCTTTTTTATGAAAAACGTCGTCGACGTTTACTAAAACGTCGTCGATATTAACGAATCCGGTTATTAATCCCTCTTATTCCAAAATCACATTCATCCCCAAATTCATAACCCTAACCCTAATTTCCGACAAAACAATGCTTCTTTCTCCTGGTAATTCCCCACGCCATCTCTCATCTCCTTCACCAACTCCTACAACCACCACCACCACCATCACCACCAATACTCTCTCCGCCGCATCACCATCGCCATTACCAAGAACCTCAAGAAAAACCCCTCTTGTACTCGATGAAGACACCTATGTCGCCGCAATTGAAAAGATTATCGAGCGCGATTACTTTCCTGATATCCCCAAGCTCCGTGATCGTCTTGATTGGCTTCAAGCAGTCAAATCGGCTGATCCCGTCTTAATCCGTGACGCCCAGTTGAAGATTCTCGAACGTCGCCGCGGTTCCAACACTTTACAAGGTAAAATTACGACACCTGGTTCTAGTTTGATTCGTAATTCCAGTACTCCCTTTGAATTTGATCCTACTCCCTCTGTTATTAATGCTAATTCGACGAATTCCGATACGGGTAATGATAATAGTGGGTTTGATGTGAATTTGAGCTTGGATGATTTCTGTAGAAGGTATACTAGTGAGGATAATCATAGTTTTAATAAGATTATTGAGAAGGTTAATCGAAAACGGAAGGAGAGGTACGGGTTTTTGTTAGAAGGGGAGAAGACGGAGGAGGGTGATGAGGGGGTTAAAGGGATTGAGGATGTTAAGAGGGATAGGATTACGGACGGGTACGGTTCGTCAGACCAACCCACTAGTACGTTGGATGGGTGGAAGTATAGTGCTAAGAATTTGCTCATGTACCATCCCGCGGATAGGGGAGAGGTGGCATTGACAACGGAGGAGAGGGCCCATAGGTTGAAGGGTATGACCAAGGAGGTTGATATGTATAATACTCGGTTTCATGGCAAGATGTTGGAGTCTAGGCAGGATGACGAGGGGGTTGAGGTTTTGTATACTTCGGTTGCTGGGGCTACTCCGGTTATGGCTGAAAGGGAGAGGGATAAAGCTAGGAGTTATGATTTGGAGGATTTGAGGAAGACCCCAAATAAATTCTATGTGGAGTCGGAGAAGAAGGCGGAGAATGGGTTTAGTTTTGTGAGGACACCTTCACCTGCTCCTGGTGTGGATGAATCGCCGTTTATCACTTGGGGTGAGATAGAAGGGACGCCATTGAGGTTGGACCTAGAGGATACCCCTCTTGATATTGGAGGACGTGGTGATGGCCCTCATTTTAAGATTCCTTGCCCGCCCTCAAGGGATATTAAGGCTCACTCTATGTCGAGGGAGGCTGCGCGTAAAATTAAACAAAGGACGATGATGTATCAGAAGCCACCATTGCCTTCACCTTTGAGGAGTGGAAGTGCTAGTCCTAATGTTAAAACTCTTTCTCCTGCTGCTCAAAAGTTCATGAGGAATGCAATGGCGAAGTCGTCAGGGTCCGTTGACGAGTCTCTTCGTGCTAGTTATCGAGGCAACAGTCCTGGTCTTGGTACACCGAAAGCGGGTAGGAGCATTTCAAGGCTTGGAAGAGATCTAAGCACTGGCTCCAGGTCACCTTCTGTGAGGGAAGGTTCTAATCCTCCTTGGTGATATGTTTGCTGCTTAGCTTTGACTTTCATGTACATTAATCGGAGGGTATGAATAATCCTCTTGTACTCTTGAATCTGTAACTGCTACCTAATGATTTCTTTTCTTCCAATCATATAAGAGTGTCATATTTCTTACACCATTTATTCGGTGCATGCATCATTCTCCTTTGGCTTGTCTGCAGATTTTTATATGATATTTCATTGCGGCACAAGCCTACAAATTACATTGATTGATCATTTTTTGTGTAATTAGGATGTGTGTTTGTTTCTTAAATTTCTCATATGCGGGGGGAACAAAATAGTGAGTTGTTAGTTTGTTACAGTGCAACCAAAATTTTGATGACAACTCTGAATTAACTTCATAATATTCATTTAGTTATAGCTTGTCAAGAGCTTACCATTCAGTAATCCTTTGTGTTATAATGGAAAATGGTTTGCATTACTCATCTGTGGTGGTTTGGTACCTGGATCTTGGATATATTGATACAGATAATTAACATGACGTTCACTATATTTGCTACTTGTTTTACATGTAGATTTAAGGAGGATAATTTTGCGTAGGCACTACTGCTGAGTTTTAGAAGTCCTTTTGCTTTTTGCCTATTCAGACTTCATCCCTACTGCTGAGTTTTTATTTAGCTAGAAGTCGTTTTGGTTTTTGCCTGTTCAGACTTCATCCACGTAATCAAAAAACGATATTCTCCCTCACGGGAGTTAAAAATTCTACGACTTTATGTTATGATTACCTCCAAACATGTCATAATATACTATCTTGTATCTGTAAACTACTTGACAGCAATCAAGGGTTGATAGCTGCCCTAAAATCAGCCAATCAAGCAGCTTATCTGACTTTGTTTCTTTTATGGAGTTGCTGGTTGCCTTGGGGGAATCATTGTTTACAGTGTCAAATTGAGTGTCTATCATTATTGTCAATGAATTTACTGGGATTGCAGTCTAGTATAAAAGGAACATTTAATCATTTGTTCTACTGGTTTAACCTAATCAGGGTTAAATCTTTTTCTGGTGATTGTTAAAAAAATGCTTGTTTGTGTGAAATATGAAGTAAGAAAAGCTTACTTTGTATTTCCGAGCAAGCTTATTGGGAGTTAAAGACTCCTGTAGGTTTCCAGCATAGTTCCGTCGCAGAAGTTGAAAATCCTGGAAAGCTATAAAAGGTTGCTAGGATGAGTTTAGCTTGTTTTCAAGGTGGTTGTTTGTCCTACTTTTCTAAGGTAACCTTTCATTGTATGGGGTAGAACTTGAATACTTGTTCTTGGGCTAGGCCTTGAATACTGGTCTTGGATCGAGGGTTGTGTGGGAATGTGCATTTTCGTTGAAAAGTTGTTGAAATACATTATTTACACATTGATAGTTTCTGTTACCTTGCTAATAAGGAATATATGTTCCTTACACTCTTACAGTGTTACTGGATATCAGAGTTGAGTATCTTGAAAGGATCTCAGAGTTTTAGTTGTGCTTTCTACTCTTTTGTTATAAATCTTGATTCGACTAGTCTTGTTAAATTGAAGCGCAACAATATTGCCATGATCAATGTTTCAGCGGAAGTGACTGCAATGACGGGAAAGTCTTGGCTAATTGAAACACTAGCAGTAGATGATTCAGAAGCTTTTTCTGACTCCATATAGTAGGGTTGAGGTCTGAGGGTCATGTACTGAAATTAGTCTAATTTAATGAAGTGCTACTCTTATTAGTTCTTCTACCAATTTTTGTTGGTTTTGCCTTTTATATTAATAAAATATAAAATCTTGCTGAAGTTTTTTCGTCGAAAGTCAAACTGAGAGGTTTGGAGCCTGACAGCTAGAAAATTTCAGGAACAATATGCGGCTTTGAATCTCGTGTAGCTCCCCCGTGTATTCTTGGTTTTTAAGAGGCTCTCTATACGGCTTACACTTTGTACATTGTGAGGTAGAAATTGGTGGCAATTGTTGTCAGGGCTTCATGGGTTATTTAGAAACCACTCTATGTTTTTTTAAACCAGGGGCAAATTGTGTTAATACAATCCTTTTCGACTGACTGATTGAACACTAGCTAGAATGCATTTCTGTTTGCTGTTAGTTTTGACTGGTTTTCTTTGGACGCCTGAACTTGTTTATTTTTCACTTGGGTTCATTTGACATATATGCCCTTTCGACTTGTCTGTTTCGTGCTTGTGTCTTAGTTATATGCAATGAATCCAAATAAATACAGAGAATAAATGATTTCAAATTAGAGGGTGCTTTGTTGGCGAATCATATCCATATCTTCTGGAGTTATTGTGAACCATGCTTATAGCTGCATCAAAGTGGGGTTTCACATGTTTTGATCATTTTATACTGAATTTCTGGATTGTCCCCCTTCATTTCATTTAACCTTACACTGCAAGGCACCAACTCCTTTTGAGTTGACTCTTTCTTCTCCTAATAAAGATGCCTTGTTTTTTAGGGGATCTTTATGTGTTTTCACGCGGATAGATTGTGATATCATAACAGTGCCTGAATATCAAGTGTCGGACATGAGTGTATGAGGTAATATCCAGAATTATTAGAGTAGTGCCGACGATTTCTGTAAGCTTGTTGGCTAAATACTAGTCTAATACCAGAAATCAGAAATTGAGGGTGGTGTTGCCAAGGTAAGTAGAGTTTTTCTTGATTGTTTGCTTTTTAATATATTGGTCACGGAATATGTATGAAACTGGATTCAACATTAATTTTCGACGCCTTTATTGTTATATGTCATTGCTTTCTAGCAACTTGAAGACTACTCTCAATCCAAAAAAAAAAAAAAAAAACGCCAGTTGTTGGACAATCTGTAGTTGATACCTTTGCAAGCTATAACGTGACCGTTTTATAAGCTTTACTTGATTTACTTGTACTCTTACTCATACAGGTATCACAAATTACTAAGGCAAGGCTGGCTTTATACATGTAAAATCGTCTCTAATATATTATTCTGAGTAATTACGTCGGTTAACGGAGTAATATATTAAAATATTAATTTGACGAAATACTTCAAAAAAATTCTGTAATAGAAAATTTTGTAACTTATTAATGTAGGTAAGAATGTAAGATGAATTTTAATACATGTAAGTATGTAACTCTATATCGTTGTCATTTTTTATGACACATTTCTCTTTTAATATTTGTCAAGATATCGTTGTCATTTTTTATGACACGCAGTTCTCAGTGCAAATCTAACGACATAAGTTTTATGATGTTTTTTAGACTACATTTTTACCGAATTAAAATCCAATGTCTTCTCGAAAAATTGAAAATACTTGATGCAACTCCTACTTAAAAAGTAGGTAGAATGATTGTGTACAATCACCTCACATAACATTTAAAAGCGAAAATTGTTCGTGATGTAAATGTTAAATTGTTAATGAAAAAAATTTGTATTTTAATAAAATCATCCCCATGTTTCTATATAGCTAAATAAAAACAATTTAGAGATATTGGGAGAAATATTTGCCAGCACAAATTATTTTGCAAAAGGTTTTACATAAGTGTTATTTTAAAAACAAATGAATGATATTTTACATGCCAAAAAATCCCATTGAAAATAAATTTTATCCCCTCTATGTTTTGTACTCGTCGGCCAGTAATCATTAGATTATATTACCAGATGTATGGTTTCGAATCCGAGCTCTATACTAAAGTTTTGGAGTTTTGCTTTAAGAATCTCAAATATATAGTAAAATTTCTGAACACACTTAAATATTTAAAAAAAAAAAAAAAAAAAAAAAAAAAAAAACTCAGAAAAATTATTTATAGCTCGGATAAATGTACAGTGGTTATACAACCCTTGTTATACAACCGGAGTCTGGAGATATAATAGTATTTGTATTCGGTCAGAGTTGACAAATTGTACAAAGTGACGTATAAAAGATACCTACGAACAAGGTAGCGTTTAAATACAAGTTGTCCACATTTTCAGTTTTCATTCACACATTTCTCTTCTCTTTTATCTTTCAGATTCACTACAGGTACTTTTCTGCTATTGTCTTATTCCTTTTTATAACAGTTTTCTGAATTTTACTGAATTTCCAATTTTTTAGAGGTACGTTTATTGGTTCATGTTGGTATTCTTCAATTCATTCATGCATGTCCTTACAAATTTACAATTACGACTGTCCACCTGTGTTTAATTTTACTCTTCTTGTACCATGAAACCAGTGGCGGAGCCACGAGCCTCTTTTCGTCCCAGGACACTATAAACGGGAATTTTTCTAGTGTATTTTAGTCCAATTTTTAGGTAAAAATAGAGTAAATTTATATTTTCACGTAGAAATAAGTATTATATTTTCCACGTAAACCCGAGACCATAATGAAGAAATTAATTTTGTCTATATTTTGATAGAAGCTGGAAAATTGTGAGAATCATTAGATGCCTTGCCAGACAGTATATCAAGCAGTGGGTGACAAAGAAGTGTTTGAAGAGACGGACCCCACGGGTCGATACGGCCGATACGACGACCTGCTCGGAGCAGGGGCAGTCAAGAAAGTCTACAGAGCATTTGACCAGGAGGAAGGCATTGAAGTTGCTTGGAATCAGGTCAAGCTTAGGAACTTCAGTGATGACTTAGCAGCCATTGACCGCCTTTTCTCCGAGGTTAAGTTACTAAGCAATTTGAGGAACAAAAACATCATAAGATTGAACCATGTTTGGAGGGATGTAGGGCGCAACACACTCAACTTCATTACTGAGATTTGTACTTCAGGGAATTTAAGGGAGTATCGGAAGAAACATCGTCAAGTTTCGATTAAAGCCTTGAAGAAATGGTCTAAGCAGTTGCTCTTGGGTTTGGATTATCTTCATACTCATGATCCTTGCATTATTCATAGGGATCTTAATTGCAGCAATGTCTTTATTAATGGCAATGTCGGCGAGGTATGTAAATACTATGCTACAACCAGTTGTATAGTAGCATTCGCTTACTGACGACATTCATCATAAAAGGCGGTAAGCCAAGCATCCAAAAAGGTTTACATAATATTCTTTTGTCCGAAGAAATGATTCATGGGTTACTTTTGCATCGTTACCAACTGGATTGCCTAAAAATTTTATCTGGGAATTCCATCCTTTTTTTCGGGCATTTTTTTTTCAATTACTAGCCCTCATTTCTCATTATAATCTAATTTATATACACAAAATTAGTAGCGGATTATTACCAATGTAATTAGAACCACCTCAAAGTTGTTGAACTCTTACACAAAGTTGTTGAACTATTTTACAAGTTATTGAGATTAATAATTATTCTGTTAAGATCAATAACTTTGAATCCTAGCTCGATAATTTTGTTAGTAGAGCTCGATAATTTTATAACAAATCTCAACTACATAGAATAAGTTGTATATACAACCAGTTGTATAATACATTGACTATGACTTCATATGTACTACATTTTCAACATTTTGGTACTCTTGGCAAATAAGTTATTCAGGTCAGGTTTTGGGTTCTCTCCATAAGACCATAAAGATTGTGAATGTTCATTTCCTGAATCTTTGCTAACGAGATAATTAATGTCGATTGATAAAGGTGAAAATAGGTGACTTCGGGCTGGCAGCAATAACAGGGAAGAGTCATGTAGCACATTCAATACTAGGGACACCGGAGTACATGGCACCAGAGCTGTACGAGGAAGACTACACAGAGATGGTTGATATTTACTCGTTCGGGATGTGCTTGCTAGAGATGGTGACAATGGAAATCCCTTATAGTGAATGTAATAGCATTGGCAAGATCTACAAGAAAGTAACCTCTGGGATCAAACCCATGTCTCTTAACAAGGTTAAAGATCCGCAAGTAAAAGCTTTCATTGACAAATGCATTGCTACGCCTAGGGCCAGGCCATCTGCTGCTCAACTCCTTACCGATCCTTTCTTTGATGAAGTAGTCGATGAGGAAATTGTTGATCATGGCGATAATAATAACAGCTCGTAAAAATGGCCTTTAATTTCCAATCATAGTTAACTAGTAACCTAATCCAATTATGTACTGTATTTGTTTTTTGTATATACCAGGAATTATAAGTTAATCTGTCACTGTCTTTCGAATATGTATTGATACTGATTACTGATATTGAATTCGTAAGTTTAAGAGTCTCTTTCGCTAATTATAAAATAAAACAATCATAGCATCATAATAATAGAGGATATTTTGATTAACCTTGGTTAGACGGATACGTCCCATCCATGACAGTAAACAACGACACTAGGCAAGGATTCCTATATACAAACAAATTATCCATAGCAGGATAACCATCAACGGAAACCATTAAGCGGAAAAAATACACTTAGTATAACCGAAGAACTAATATAGAAAGCATGGCTCCGAACCCCATCCAACAGTTCAGGACTGAACACAGGCAGCCTGCACAACAGAAAAATCCTGTGGAACTTTGCTGGTTTCAATAACTGCACGCGCAGTGCCAATAACAGCCTGCCCGTTGACATAATGCAGACGACAAACAGGCATATAAGACTCAGCACCTCCAATCAACTCGGTCTTAGTCTCCTCCGTCTTCCTGAGGGTGAAGAAAGCTCGCTTCCCACACAGTTCACATCTTGCTGTTAACTTGGTTACAGTATCAGCAAGTGGGATTACATCTAGCACTGACCCGAAACTTCTCCTGTATCCAACAATAACATCAACATTAGACTCATGACCGCAATCCAAAATTGAATTAGAAATTCAAGCGTGATGTGCAATTGCAGACCTTAGGTAATCACCATCCAATCCAGCAACAACGACTATCTTGCCATCATTCTCAGCAGCAGTGCAGCAGAATTCATACAGATCTTCGAAGAATTGTGCTTCATCTATACCAATCACATCCAACTGTCCACAAAAAGCGATTAAAGTAAATTACTCCGCTTTTACGGAGTACAATTCAACACAATAACAGATAAATCCTTTGGTATACCTGATTGTATTCTTCGAGGCCGAATTTGTCCTTGAAACAGGCAAGATCTGGCAAAGCCCAGCAAGGAAATTTCGCTCCGTCGTGTGTGACTACTGAATCTTTTGCGTATCGGTTGTCTTTACTCGATTTAATCATTGCGACTTTTCTAAATCATAACACAAGAACAAAATTAAAAACTTATTTAAGAAAACTTTGATTATTAAATGAATCAAAACTTCACAAATCTACTTGTCATACAAATAATTGAAAATTCTACAATAATACACACCGTATTTTGATTAATTGGTATATTTAGTACCAATTAGCGAAAAAAAAAAAAAAAGAACTCCTATTCCAGTCATTTGTTTAACTCTTGGTTATTGAGGGAGTAATAATTATAGTTTTATATTCCGTAGTTGGAAATTTTGATGGAAGAACTGGCGGGAAGATAAAATATTTGAATTATAATCATAAATTTTACAGCGTATAAACAAAAAGGGTAAAAGGTAAAAAAAATGCAAGTGAACAGTAAATAAAAAGAAGAAAGTTACCTTCCATTGGTGCTTTCGGCTCGAACACGGCGAAGAAGGGCGGTAGTTTTGCCAGCGAACATGGGACCCACAATGACATGAATCTCGCCGGAGACATCGTTGGAAACGGAGTTGGGAGCGACGACGGGGGAGTTGAAGGTAGACATGGTAAAGGCGTTGATGAAAAGAGGAGGGAGTGGAAATTGGGGAGATTATTGGATTGGAGTGGAGAATGATGGGGGTGGAAAAGGGGGGTTAGGAGGGTATGGTATTTATTTAGGAAAAGGAGAGGGGGGGAATGAAGAATAGTGTGTCGTGGAAGTTTTGAGGGGTTGGTTTGGTCATTGGTGTTGACATTTTCCGTGTTTGAGTTTTTTTGAATCGTTTTCATTTTGGAGGGAACTTTTCGTTTCAAATTTTAGAGGGAAAGTTCATTGGCGGAACGGTGGATTTTGATTAATTATTTCAGGTTGGGATTTCAGATTTCGAAATTTATTTTCTTGCATCTTTTCCCAATCTTTATTTGGTGTTAATTAAGCAGGATCTACTCTCAGGGTTGTATCTTGCCCTAGAAGGCATAAAAAATACTCCCTTCAATATATCGGTTTTTTCAAACGATTATGCTAGATTAAAATTGTTAACAATTGTGTACTGTTTAATTTATCTTTATTGGCAAATTTAACACAAATAACCCAACCTTTTAATAATCTTCTAAAATTAACCCAGCCTTTTTACTTAAACAATAATAACCCAACCTCTTAACCCCTCCAATAAACATAACCAAGTTCACCATCTTTGAAATTTTGGGTTTATGGCCTCAATCAGGTAAACAATGACAACCTTTTTCGTCAAATCTTATTGTGTAAATTTTAACATATGAACTGGGAATGATAAGATTGCCAACAAAAATTTGTTTGCTTCGATGCATATCATCTAATTCTAATTCATCTTTTCTGGGTACTTGCAAGTTATAATTCTTCTACCGTTCTATTAGCTCATCATATACGTACAACGGGTGTTTTCACCTTTTTAATTGCTAATGATTCGTGGGGAGTTGTTCGCCTGATTGAGGCCGGAAATCCTAAAAAAAAATCCGAAGATAAAGGACTCACATGGATGGAGGTTTTGGCGCCGGAGATTCAACTCCGGTGAACAATGGGTTATTTTTGTAAGATGTGTAAGAAGGTTGGGTTATTGTTGTGTAAGTTAAAAGGTTGAGTTATTTTTAGAAGATTGTTAAAAGGTTGGGTTATTTTTGTTCAATTTGCCATCTTTATTTGGTTAATTAAGGATCTATTCTAAGGGTTTTATACGAGTCGTCTTAACAATTGTGTATATCGTGTTTTAGCTCATGTTTTACCTAGGACTGTTAGTAAAACTGTTTGGTTGGATAGGCTACTTCCGACGACGAACGCTGCGGTACTGTTTGATTTATCTTTGACGAAGTAATTCAGTAACTAGTTTAGATCTCGTGCAATGAATGAACTGTATTTATAGAGTTACTAATATAGACCCCCGTGCAATATATGCACGATATTTATAGAGTTTTACTTTTTAGTGTATTATTTATAGAATTTAAATTGACAATTCACTTATTTTTCATGTTTCTCTGAATGTATTTTGATTAGAGAAATAAATAAAAACTTAAATCGTAAGAAGTAATAAAATGATTGTTTATTTATAATTTTTAATTTTATTTTTTTTACCGAGAAATTAATGATGTTAATTTACAAATATTTACTAATAACATATTTTTTAGCTGCAAATTTTTATCATAAAAAGTCAATGAATTTTAGCAAATATTTACTAATACCATATTTTTTAGCCGCAACTTCTTATCATAAAAAGTTAATAAATTTTTATCAATATGTTATGTAAAAAAAGAATTTCATTATCCTAAAAAGATCGAAGATAAATTTATGTAGAATATTAAATGTTATAAATATTTAAATACAAAAGATTATATCCATTTATAACTTATCATGTCCACACCTATAGTATATGCTAAACATACCAAGCATTATTCTAGGAAATATGTTTTAGGTGGGAAAAGTTGGAGTTTCGCCTATTCCTTTACTAAATAGGGGATGCCCTTCGGGCTTTTTTCCTCAATTTTTTTTTTTTTGTTAAATATTAATCTTAATTATTTGAATCTGAATATTTAAAAAATTACTAGTTTTAAACCCGTGCAAAATTGCACGGGTATGTATTTGGGCCAGTATTAATGTTCTTGGATGTATATTTGTTTTTGCATTTCTATTGTACTTATCTAGTTGGTCTAAATCTACGATCTACATAATTTATGTTTAAATTTGTTACAAACACGTGTTCACATACACTGGTTTATAAGGAAATAACGTAATCTACTCTTGTAAATAAAAATTGCTTACATAAAAAACTTTACATCCGGATAAAAGAAATATAATCTAATATAATCAACTTTAACATATGTATGTAATTCATTTGTGTTTAATGTTCGATCCCGTATATAAATGTTATTCCTTCTTGAAATTATGTAATTTTATTATTATGTAATTTTGTTTTAAAAGTTATGTAATTCAATTTCATTTACTCGCATTTGTAATTCATTCTGCGTATATGTTATTAATTTTATTTACACGGAATATATAAAATTATTTCATAATATTAATTCATAGAATTTTTTCATAATATTATTTCATAGAATTTATTGTAAGACGGAATTTATCGCATGTTTGAAAAGACGGAAAACTGAAAAAATAAATACATTGCACACTCAGGGGTCCCACCATAACATGAATTTCAAAAAAAAAAAAAAAACTGCATTAATGACGTGGCGCGATGAAGATTGAGTATTGTCTTTTGTATTAATATAGATAAGATTGTTAAAAGTCATCATCTCGCATCACAACTTTAAATAATGGAAAAAAATGTTTTGTACCGGTAAATAAATGTTTACCAGTGCGCACCGAAAATAGTGACTGCGGGTTCTCTCGTAATAAAAAAAAAATAATAATGCTAATGATAATAAAAGATCAAAGCGTCTTGCTTGTGACGGGCTAATCCCGTCACAAGCTGAAGACCTCTCACAAAAAGGGAGAGGGGAAAAGGTAGGGTACCCCCATGTGCTCCCCCACTCACCTTTCATGGGTATTTTGTGAGAGAAAACGGTATCCGTCACAAGTTTGTGACGGATATCGCAGTCTTCAATGAGATTTTGTGATAAAAGATTGTATGAAACTTAAAACTTGTGCCATTGCTATTGCCTCACTTTCATATTTTGTTGGTTCGAGGCTAACCCTGCATTTGGACATTTCACCTTACTTTAAGCCAGTGTTGATACATTCAAAGTAACTTACTCTCCTGACTCCTCTAATCCAATCAAAGATAACTTTACCTTTTGGAGGCCAATTTTCAGAAACTTTGACCATAAATAAAGTAACACATATTAAACGTTAAATACCAAAGTTGGCTGGTGTGAGTGGTAAGAGCTCTCATCTCTTAAATAAGTGGTCAGGGGTTCGATTCCTGACTCTTGCGAATGAAAAAAGCTAAACTTGGGAGGGGTCAACCCATTAAATTGCCTTCAGTACCCCGAAGGAGATTGACCCAGCTGACGGTAGGGGATACTCCTGGTCAACACCAAAAAAAAAAAGTCAACACCAAAAAAAAAAAAAAAACATATTAAACGTTAAATATTGAAACTAACATATTTAAATTTGTTACGAAAAAGTCTTTCGTAAAATAAAAATTTTCGTGAAAAAGAGTCGTGTTTAATTTCAAATGAAGAAAAATCCGGTAAAAGTACTGCCTCAAAAACCATAAAGTAGATATATTACCTTTAGATTGGATCGGAGGGAGTATTTAAAATGAAAAATTAATCTGAACTTGGATTGAAGTCGATAGAATTAAACATAAATGGAGATTAATTGCCACTTGTGGGTTAATTAAACATAACTAAATTGAGTTTAATATTATCTTGAATGATCTCATCATCTCATGTTACTAACACCAAATTAAGGCAGGCTTTGATTGCTTTAAACGCAATAGAATGATCAATTAAGAGTTACACAAGCCTTACCATTACCACTAACTATGACACCTTCCCTCCTTAATTTCTCTTCCTCAGCTTTTCTACAAAAAACAACCCAACTATTCACCTCCAAAGCTATGCATACACCAATTATAGTAGAAAGGCACAAACAATATGCCAATTTAGCATAAGATCTACTTGCTTCCATCACTTGAAACCCTTGAAATACATTCACAACCCCTATAACAACACAAGCATACCCTACAAAATGATGGTATGACTTCCAATATTTCCTATACTTATGTGTTGTCCTAGGTCTAAACAACAATGCAAGTGTTTGTAGACTTCCCATACAAAATGCTATGAACCCTAACTTCCTATGTAACCCATAGACCTTACCCGGTGAGAGCTCTCCGAGTCTAATCCCAATCGCGAAACCAATGGTTCCTAGGAAGAAGCCGGTGAGTTGCATTGCCGCGTGTAAATAGAACCATGTAGGTCCTAATGCTTGTATATCTCTAAGGTAACGCGATGTGACTATGCCAATTGGAAGCATAATACCCCAAGAAATCGCGTTAGTGACACCGTGGACCATCTTTAGGGTTTTCAAATTGGTGTCGTGTCTTGCCATCCCAGAAAGTAGGTCTATGGTTGTGGCGGATGAAAGGTCATTGATTGTAGTAGGGTGAATTGTAGGGGAGTAACCTTGGACATAGACACCGCGATTCCATACACAATGTATTTTGGTCTTGTTCGGGTTGAGCTTTATCTTGGCATAAATTTGGACTTGAGCCCCATTGTGAATTGTAGCTAAATGCCCACCATACATTACTACCGAAGATGTTAACAAGTGAATGTCAAGAGGACGTGACAGTAATGGTGACTTTTCCAATTTTACTGATGGGTCTAGTATATAGGGAAGAAGGACTAACTGGGCCGAGTTAGGGTCAGGGAAGGCTACTAAAACACGAGCCCCAGTCATCTCGGGTGAGTTGAGATTGATCCCCCAACCGACCCAACCGGAAGGAGATATGAAGCTACCAAAGAAAACAAGGTCAAGGGTTGAATTGTGAGCATGGTATGTCCATGCAATAGAAGCTTGTTGTGTGGGTAATGTCATGCATTTTTCAAATGTTTTAGTGTTAGTACTTGTGCTACAATGGGAAGATATGACTAGTGTAATTTGAGGAGATGTCAAGAAGAAACATAACAAGAGAAGAATCATGGTTGGTTGTACTAATTTTGCATAAGAGGTTGGTTTGAATTTATGAGAGATTTTGTTACTATTAGATATGTGGACTCTTAGGCACGGCACACTAATGATGGGAAAACATGGAATTGTAGCGTAACTTAGAAGTCAAAACAAATGTGTTTTGTCTCTAGAGTATGGACATATTTGGTGCGTTGAATGATTAATTTTTTTACTACATTGTGCTTGGCTTTAAAGCAAGGTACTCCATAGAAATTAAGAATATGAATATCCTGTGTTAGTTGTAAGCTGTAACTTGTAATGCCATGACTATTGCACATGTGAAAGGAGGTGTATTGATAGAAACTTGCTAGCTGACATATTGTTATTTGATGCCTACGGGTTACAAGGCCAACCGTCTGTCTCATTATAGACGGACACTATCCGTCTATAACTATAGATGGATATTGTCCCTCTCACAAATTAAAGTGGGTAATGCAATCCTCACTTGCATTACCCACTTTAATTTGTGAGAGGATCCGTTTATAGTTATAAACAGATAGTGTCCGTCTACACTCTATAATGAGAATTTGGACCAATTATTTATTTTGTCTACCACCTTATTTTTCACCACGCTTGATTTATATAATCCCTAATAGGGGTGGCCAAACATACGAGCCGATCCAACTCGGCCTGCCTCGACCCACCTCGCCCCGGGTTGTTTTTAACCCTCTCCAGCCCTCAGGTTGTTTTTTGCTTGCTCGTTAAAAACTAGGGCTGAACTCGGGTCAATCAAATCCAACCTGGCTTGTCCTATACCCGCCCCACGGGCCATTTACAGGTCCACCTCAACCAGACCCACACCGGCCCGTGTTGCCCCGCTCCTACCTCGATTTGGCTGCAAGTCCGCCGAGCAAAGCCCGACCTGCACTCGGGTCAGCCCGGTCTAGCTGCTCACTCGACTGTCATATTGATGAGACCACACAATCTGATCCGAACCAGTCTTGGCCAGACTTTATTGGTCCCATAAACCCGAACCCTAATACACAAAAGTTGAAGATCAGAAATCAATTGAAAAGTTGAATTAAAACTTGACTAGGCAAACCCCCAAAGTGCAGAAGCTGAGAAAAGTGAAGTACGAAAATGGGAGAGAGCATAGAAGGGAAGAAGACAATACTAGTAGCATACATGAAAGAACATGTACCCAAATACCATCAATGGATGCAAGACCCTGCTCTTCTTTTCGCAACCGGGTCGGATCCTCTTACTCTTGATCAGGAGTACGACATGCACCTTTCTTGGTCCCAAGACCCTCTCAGTACTTTACCCTTTTCTCCTCTCTTTTCTTTTTTGTCCAATTACTCTTTCCGTCTCAGTCATTTGTTTACCTTTTATATTCTTTGCGAGTACCATTTTAATCGAAGGTAAACAAATGATTGGGACGGAAGGAGTATATTTCATGGGTTACTCTTGTTTTGATACATGATACTGTCTTTTCATAATTTCATTGCATCTTTTCTGTTATTCTCGTACTTATGTTTAGTGGCCCAGCCGAATTCGATATTAGGCTAAGCGAATTAGCATTAACATATAGTACTCTCTTTGTTTCGGTCATTTGTTTACCTTTTGATATTTTTTTGAGGAGTATTAATCATAGGTAAACAAATGATTGGGATTTGGGACGGAGGGAGCAAGAAATTAGTTAAAAGTTTGAAAATTTGAACTGAACAAATCATATTTTTCATTGTTTAGGACTTTAGGACGGTAGTTATTGCTAGCCCGCCCTTGCTCCATCACTGTTTGTACTGATGAATGATGTTCCATGATAAGGAGTTCGGAATTTGTGATACTCGAGGGTATTCGTATAGCAAAATTATATGATGGTTTAGTGAGAGTTCTTTATGCTGCATATTTCGTGTCAGTGGCTAATTATTTTGTACGAGTGATTAATTTGAAGATGCATACTTCTTGATAAGCTCTTCTGTTCATTGGGGATTCTGTAAAAAATTAGTTTGTTGATTGATACTCGGTATGTAAATTTCAGAGCGCACTTTCATTGTTTTGGATAAAGAGATGATTGTGGGGGACTTTCGACATGGTGAACCCCATATTGAAGGTAGAATTTTGTTTTCGTGTGATCCTATGGGTTTTTTATGTACGAAGAAAAATGCTAATGTCGAGATGAATTTTTGAAACAATTGTATGCCTTTTCCTCCCTTCAGCAATGGTTGGTGATGTGAATATATACATGAACGATCCTGAGGATCCGCAATTGGCAGAGATTGAAATTATGATAGCTGAACCTAAAAGGTAATCCCTTTGTCATTGAAATTCTTTCATCTTTAGAAGCCCACCGTTTTTTCTCCCCTTGCATGTTTCTTTTCAATGAAAAATGTCTTCATGCTCCAACTACCAATCCTCAAAATTTAAACTTTGGAAGTTTCTATATCGGTGATCCCGTATACATACGACTACTTTGTAATGGTTCTATAAGAGAGACAACAAACAAGTGCCTAGTTATTTCCGACTTAAGTAGCAAAAATATTTGAAATTAGTTGTAGTATTTTAACAGTAAGCTGGTACACCGTGCAAGTTGGTCCCCTTCAAAGGTACAATGACTGTTGCACAGAAGTTACAAACAACTTGTCGATCGTTCATTTTAGTGACTCTTATTGAAATCTACGCTTAGTTTGGATAGAGAGAAATGGAGGGAAAGGAGTACTGATTTCAAAATTCATTATTTGGAAAAATCATAGAAAGTATAATCAAAGTAGGAAATAAAATGTCTGATATGTTCTTGTTAGACAGCAGGCAGTAGATCCTAGGCAGAGGACCATGTTTGACAAGATTTGCAGCAATTTGGTTGAGTACTTGAGTTGGCTGCCTTAGTTTGAAAATGCGCAAGGCGCACTCAGGCGCTAAGGGGCCAAGGTGACGAGGCGCAACGCGTTTTAATAACAAATTTGTAATTTGTAATTTCCAAATAAAATTTTGGGCAACAATAGGCTTTTTAGGAGTTTTCAAGCTGGCTAACATGTAAAGGAGTGAAGTTACGAATAATGGCCAAAATAAATGGTGAGCCTTGTCTAAAAGATATGGAAAGTGAGTACTAGTTAGCCTTGTTAGGTGAGCCTTGTCTAAAAGGCGCACCTAAAAGGCTAAAATACATCGAGGCGTTTTGGCTAGTGCCTCATCCAAGGCTCGCCTTAGACGCACTCAAGGCGTGCTTTTTTAAACTAAGTGTTTTGCATACAATATTAGTCATTGTTATCATTACCTGAATGCTGATACAGAAGGCCTCGCTCAAAACGGGAGAAGGGAGGGTCGGATGTAAGCAGTGTTTTTATAGCAAGAACATAGAGGCTATTTTGTGGGACCCATAAAGAATCACAAGGGTCTTTTTTAGCCATTTTTATTCACTCCCTCATTTCCCAAAGCCTGTCATTAGCTTGGCCCCATAGAAATAGACGGATACAAATTGACGCAATACTCTGTACAAGAATTGCCACTACACGTTTGCACCTGCAGCTAGCCATCAAAAGGCTGTTCTTACTTCTTACTAGTGAGTATTGGGTTATGGCTGCGCTGCTCCTCCCGGTCGTTCTGCTGGCACTCTAGTATTTGCAATTGCTGCCATCCATGAACTTTCCTTGAAAATCTTTCCATCTGTATGCTATATGGTACAAGAAACTGAGTGAGAACAATCTAAGTTTTTCATCTAATCTCAAAATCAGATCTTCTGTGCAAATCTTGTTGGAATTTTTGTCGCGTATGGGCTTCTGACCTGCATTTTGTTAAAGAATGGGTGTTTCAGCCTAAAATCATTGAAGGATCATATAAATCATACTTGAACAAAAATGCCAGCCATTTTTTTCTTTATTGACATGCTGTCACTTAACCGTAAAGTTGTTTAATTTTGTCTCTTGGTAGCATAGTCGTGGCAAAGGACTTGGAAAAGAAGCGGTTTTAATGATGATGGCATTTGCTATTGAGAAACTTGAAATCCATACTTTTCGTGTTAAAATTGGCGAAGCAAATCAATCATCACTGTATCTGTTCCGTAAACTGGTACACTGCCTCTTCTTCTTTCACCTACATTTCTCACATTTCCCCATCTTTGTCCGGTCTTTTTTTAATATAAATCTGTTCTGTTTGTGTATTTACAATGCTGTAATGGCTAATTATCTTGTGGGATTTCAGGGTTTTGAGGATACCACATTCAGTCAAGTTTTCAAGGAGGTAAGTTTTAGGCAATCTAAATTATTTGAATTTTGACAGTTGAAATAAGGTTGTATACTTCAGCACCCCCACCCTCATCATATGCGCAATTAGTAGATTATACAACCAGTTGTATACGGTTGTATGGTGTAGAATCCGAGTTGTGTACTAAAGTTTTCGAGTTTTATTAAAAAGAATCTGAGCTATACTTTAAAGTTTTTGAACTCACACACTTAAACATAAAAAAATAAACTCTTGCAAAACTCTATAAAATTGCATATAAGCTCGGATTAATGTATATGGTTGTACAATGCTTATTATACAACCAGTTGTATAGTAATATTTGTGATCATATGCGGGAGCTACTACAATAGTTAACTTTGCGTTCCGTTAATACTATCAGACGGTGAAACTTACCCCCATGACCTCATAAACCTGTAACTATGGCAATCTTAGATATGTCTGATATGGTTATCTAACATTCTCACTATCCCAAGTCCTTGCAAGTTTGGATTTGGCTTTTTATTTGGACACTCTCTGCTAATTCTTATTTTCACCGGGTTTCTACTGATCTCGTCCTCCTCATTAATGTACTGCAGTGGACATTGGAGTTGCCCGTAACAAACTCAAAGCGAGATGAGCTGCAGCTTTACATGACAGACATGGTCACTCATTCCTAATCTGACCCTCTTGTTAGCTTCGTTTTTTCGCCCTCGCTTCTTATTGCAATTGATGTTTGGAATGGGCACTAGTGTTTACAATTGAACTTGTAATCACTAATCAGTAGGCTAATTTTACTCACGAGACCGTTCTATATAACTCAAATTGAAGAAACTTGTGAAATTATGATTGGGGCGAATGGCCCAACCCGTTGTCTAGCCCAAATATGTGTGTGGAGTGACCCGGTTTTTGTTGTTTTGTTATTGCTGCTTCTTGATTTGGTGAAATTTAGGATTTTTGTGGTTATTCTCCACCAAACTAGCTTAGAGCCATAGATAAAGAGAGAACGAAAACATATAAAATGTTAACAAAAAAGAAAAAGAAAAAAAAAGGGGCTATAATATACTGTATATGGATAAATTAAGGAGTCCTTTTAGCTACGATCAACAATAAGATAATGTGCTAATTGCTTTTGAAGCTTTCCATTCCATGCAAAATTCGAGGCAGTCGGAGGGGCATAGGGCTATAAAATTAGATATGGCAAAGGCGTATAACAGAGTTGAGTGGCGATTTCTGGAAAGGGTGCTGCTAACGATGGGTTTTGATGAGCGTTGGACTGATCGTGTGATGGAATGCGTGTCCACGGTTTCTTTCGCGGTGCTAATTAATGGGAAACCGTCTCGAACTTTCAGACCGACTAGGGGTTTGAGGCAAGGTGACCCCCTTCCTCCTTATTTATTTATCCTATGCGCTGAAGTTTTGTCTGTTCTCATGAGGCGGGCGATTGAAAGCAATGCTCTTCATGGAGTTCGAATCGCAGCTGGAGCACCGGTCATATCACACCTCTTATTCGCTGACGATAGTATCTTCTTTATCAAAGCCACGGAGGAGGAGGCTGATGTGGTGAGTGGTATCCTTCGACAATACGAAAGTGCCTCTGGGCAGCTGGTAAATTTGGATAAGACTACTGTTTCATTCAGCAAGGGTGTGCCTAGGACGAAGCGCAGTAATTTGGCAAACTGCTTGGGCATAGTTGAGGTGGAGGAACAGGAGAGATACCTAGGGTTACCTACGGTGGTGGGGCGGTCCAAGAAAGTTCTCACTAATATTCTTCGTGACAAGCTCAGCAAAAGGTTAGAAAGGTTAGAAGGTTGGCGCGGGAAAATCTTGTCTAGGGCTGGTAAGGAGGTTCTTTTAAAGGCAGTTGCCAATTCACTCCCTACCTATGTTATGAGTATTTTCAAAATTCCCGTAAACTTTTGCGAGGAGCTCCGTTCCATGATGTCACGTTTCTGGTGGGGACACGAGGAGGGAAAGAGGGGTATTAGTTGGGTGGCCTGGAAGAAACTCTGTCAGCCGAAAGGAATGGGGGGAATGGGTTTCCGTGATTTTAAGCTGTTTAATTTAGCGCTCTTGAGTAAGCAGGCTTGGAGGCTCACTACTGAAACTGATAGCTTATGGGCTCGGGTTATGAAAGCGCGCTACTACCCGAATGACGAGTTCTTGTCGGCTCCTTTAGGTCACCACCCGAGCTATACGTGGAGGGGTATCCACGAGGCTAGAGCTACGCTACATTTGGGGCTGCGACGAAGGGTGGGCAATGGCCTGGAGACCCGTGTGTGGGGGGATGCGTGGGTCTTGGGAAATCAGACCTGGAGAGTCATTTCACCGTGTGTTGAGGGGAATGAGAGTATGATGGTGTCGGCTTTGATGGGTGATGCCCCGGGGACTTGGAATGGAGCTTTGATCGATAGCATGTTTTTACCGTTTGAAGGGGAGAGAATCAAAAACATAAGGCTTAGCGAGAACATGGGCCATGACGTGTGGTATTGGAGTGCGGAGAAAGATGGGATATTCACTGTTCGATCTGCTTATCGACTCTTGGCGGGTGGAACTGAGTTCTTGGAGGGGGGAGGGGCGTCTAATTGGGAGAGGGAGAAATGGCTATGGAGCAGGCTCTGGAAAATCCCGGTATGGCCTAGAGTGAAACTTTTCTTTTGGCAGCTGTGCAGCGAAGCATTGGCGACAAGAGCAAACATTGCCACTCGAGTTCGAGGTGAGCCTTCTTTCTGTTCTCTTTGTAATTCTTCCATTGAGTCTAGTATCCATCTGTTCAGGGATTGTGTGGTTGCTCAACGGGTGTGGGAGGGGATTGATCTTCTTAGTGGGGAAGAGGCGTGCGAATGGAGCACTAGGGATTGGGTGGAAGCAAGGTGGAGGGACTTTGGCGCTCGGGAGTGTGGGTGGTTCATGGTAGGATGTTGGGCATTGTGGGAACACCGTAACAATGTTGTTTTCAATGCTAAGGAGGTCGACCCTTTAGGTGTTGTGAAGAGGATACGGGACGTGATGGATGAGATTGAGGGTGGGGGCTTTGTGCGAAGCAGGCAGCGGGGTGATGGGATGGTGGAGGGCACATCGGGGAAGCAGATGGGTTGGAGTGTGCCGAGGGACGGCTTCGTTAAAATCAACACTGATGCGGGAGTTCGAGAGGGTGAAGGCGTGTCTTTGGGTGTGGTATGCCGCGATGGAGGGGGGAAGGTGCTATGGGGTTTGTCTATCGTCAAGGAACAAACGTGGGAGGTTCATGTGGCTGAGGCGGTAGCTGTTTTGGAAGCGGTTCGAGAAGCAGGGAGGAGAGGGCATGCTAAAATCATTGTCGAAAGTGATTGTATCCAAGTTGTGAATGCTCTTCGGAAGCCGGTTGCTGGCAGAAGCATCTTTTCTTTAGTTTTAGACGACATTCTTGCTTTATGTAATTCTTTTACTGCTATTGTTTGGTCGTACATTAGCCGTAGTTGTAATGGGGTGGCGCATGCTTTAGCTCATCCTTTTCCTAGAGTGGTTGGTCGAGTCGTGTGGTCAGAGGCCTTGCCTTTGGTTGCGAACGATATTGTTATTGCTGATTTATCGTTAATGCAGTATAACCTCTGGGGTTCATTTCAAAAAAAAAAAAAAAAACAATAAACGTGTTACGAAAAACATATAAAGGGATATGAAGAAAATAATCTCTTAACTAGTTGTTGGGACATGAAATGGGCCTAGGCCTTCCCGAATGGAGGAGACCGGATTACTTAACAAATACAACGGAGGTTTCATCATATAGGAGTAGCTATGTCCAGTTATAAACTCACCAAATCAGGATGAAATGTTAGACTCTGATATCATGTTACAATATGAAAATGGGTCTGACTCTTACCGAAACGGAGAAGATACAAATTACTTGATAAACACGAGGAAGATTACATTCTAAAATCAATTGGTAATAGAAGAAGTATTTGTGTTAACCCATACTCGAATTTCACTATGAGTCCATGAGACTATGAGACCTGACAAATGGGTCATCCGGGTCAGGTGACTTCGGATCCGGTCATTTTGGGTCGAAGTTCTGGGTCGTTTGGATCACGATTTTGCATTAATTCAGTCATTTTGATTCACACGGGTTATTTTGGGTCACTCAAGTCGGGACACTATCGGGTTGGGTCTCTTCGGGCCTATTGGGTCACTTTCGACTCATACATTTTGAATCATTTTCAGATTTCGGGTCAGCTTTATCGGATCGGATCACTATGACCCAGCTATATAATACCAAGGACCCACCATCATTCGGTATGAATGCGCTAAACTTAAGTGATTATACCAAAGCTGTGTGGACATGGTAGTGGTTACACACTTACACATTTGTATACCAAGCAAAGATGATGATTCGACTCAAACGTTAACTCGTGTTTGCTTTGCTTGTCATTTTCAGATTCGACTACAAAATTAATAACCAAGCAATCCTAATCCTATTTCCAATACCTTTTCTCCTAATTCAAATTACTTAATTTTGTAAACACGGTGGTCAATGGCCAAGTAGCATTTGTTCATTTTCGAGCCTTTGTTACTTTTGAATTTCACAAATTCTTATTTATATCCATTGTAAATAAAAATAATTTATAACGAAGGTATAAATCCATCCCAATTAATACCTTTTTTAGAGGTGATAGGGTAATACATCACTGAATTTGCAACGGTTATAAGCAAGACTAATTGTTGAATTTAGTTACAATCAACAACCAAACAACTTGAATACTTAGCACATGATAAGAAACCATATAAGACAATATTTTCAAGATTCTTTCTCTAAAATGGTAAGAATGAGATTATCTTTCTATCTCTCATGATTGAATCTTAAATATATTTTCTTAATGGCTTTTTATAAGTAGATAATTAAAAAAACCGAATTGTTTCTAATAAAATCTTGAAAATATTTGCTGTGATAATATCATTTCATTAAATAGACTTTTCAAATGTGAAAATAATCCTTGAAAATATAAATATAATTAATACAAAGAACTCCCTCCGTCCGCAGTACAAATCATCTGTCCAATTTTGTATCCCATCACTTCTCCTATTGACACTTAAGCACTTTGAGACATATTATTGACACTTCTATTATCTAAAGTGTGATGTGTCAAGATTTTAAGGTGATGGGACACAAGATGAGACATAAAAGTGAGACAGGTGATCTCAACTCGTCGGTCTTAGTGAGAAATTATTTATTTTATTAGTCAATAATTTTCTATTTCTATGTTTGGGGTATATTTTTTCGGGACGTCTTCCATGTATGAGTGGAGTTATATGTTTTGTGTGAACCAACATCATCTATCTTTATTTTCTTAATCTTTTTGCCAAAAGTAATAAATAACTATTGACCGGGATGAAGGTAATATTTAGTCCGTCCCGATTATTTGTTTGCCTATTATATTTTGGGTTGTCTCGGCCAATTATTTGTCTTTGATGGGCAATTGGATCTTTGATACTCAATTTATTAGTTCACTTATCATTTAATAATAATGATCACCTTTTTTTTGGTCTTTATGCTAAAAATCAAAGGTAAATAAATGATCGAAACGGAGGAAGACCCTGTTTGGTAAACAGCGGATTAATTTCAGCATAAGCAGATTGCAAAAGCCAGATTATAAATGGCAGATTTTATCAGAAGATTTGACTAACATATTATAATTAGCAGAATTAATTTAAGTGTTTGGTAATTGGTAGATTACGATTAGTAGATTGTTAGTTTTATTTGTAAAATGGAGAAAATTTTCCTATTTTACAATATGCTAACAAATATGCTAGGGTAAGCAGCATATTGTAAAACAGCATATTGACTCCAAATATGATGTTTCAAATTTCAATATACTGTTTACCAAACACTAAAATTAGTATATTAATTGGTCAAACATGTTAAAACTCTTGAATATACTAAAAATTGGTCAATATGCCGTTTACCAAACAGCGCCGAAGTAATTATTTGTAGTAGAGTGACTTATGAGTCTCCTCTAAAGTCGACACACGCACACCCAGACACTACTGCCCTACATAATAGGGCCATCCCCACTCAAAGAGACCAAATATTGCTTTCTAACTTGCTCATGAACTAGTCAACTAACCCAAACTTTTTTGGCCAACATTTTACCTTCGAGTCCCACAATCTCACCAAATCACACTCATATAGAAACTTCCCCTTGACAACTATCCCCTCTTTCTTTGAACCTCACTTATTTTAAATTCCCCCTATATATATTCCCTCAATCCTTCCTCCATAACCTCACACTTTTAGATTTTGGTCCCAAAACTCTATTATCCTCTCAAATAACCAAAAACCCATATCAAATTAAAAAATGGGAAAATTAATATTATTATCATTGTCATTAATTATAATCCAACTCTCTTTGTGTTTAACAACCACAAATGCACAATCATGCAAAAGTTTCTCACCTAACAACAAAAAATACAAAACTTGTAATGATCTCCCGGAATTAAACTCATACTTATATTGGACATATGACTCGGTGGCTGGGACCGCAGATATTGCGTTCCGAGCCACCGGGGTAAACCCGTCTTCGAATTGGGTTGCGTGGGCTCTTAATCCAACTGGACAAGGGATGACTGGGGCACAATCATTGGTTGCACTTCAGAATTCCTCTGGTGTTATGTATGCTTATACTTCTGATGTTCAGGGTTATGCCACTACTCTTGCTAAATCCAGTTTGAGTTTTCAGGTTTGTACTTTTTTTGAGTTTTATTTACGGAATTGTTGATTTTTTTTTTTTGATTTAGATTTTATTTGATTTAATTGTTTTTATTCGTCAGTTATGTGTAGAAGCAAATAATTAAATTTTAGAGAAGTATAAATTACTTAAGGGCAGGGGCACATGGTATGCCAAATGTGAAGGGTCTTGGATTGATTACGGATGTATTTTAGCCACGCGTTATGTAACGCACAATTGGTTCCGTTTGTCTCATTTAAAATGTTGTACTCCCTCCCAGTCACTATAATGTTCCCTCTTTCCCAAAACGGATTATTCAAGTAATGTTCCCCTTTCTATTTTTAGAAACTTTTACTCTTATTTTATTCATTTCTCTCTCCTATCACCAAACCCACACAACTCTTTTACTCATATTTTATTACTTTTCTTTATGTTTTGGCCCCACAATTCTTATTTAACTACTAATAATTTATCCCCCTCTCCTACCAGTCTACCACCAACCCCACACAACTCTTTTACTAATATTTACTTTTCCTTAAGTATCGTGCCCATATCAAAGGGGAACATTATAACGACTGGGAGGGAGTATAATTTAAATGAGGCGTGAGGCTAGTACAATACATGAGGCGGAGGATTCGTACCATAACCTATTATCACGATGTCTAAGTCTTTACCGTACACTTTATTTCACGATAATAATAAATAGGCAAATTTAACAACAAAAATAACCCGATATTTGTCAAGTATTTCAAAAATAGGAGTTATATCATTGCAGTATAAAATTAAAATATTCTAATATTGGAGAATTTTGTGATTCGATATTGTTTAGTTAGTCAATTTCTTTTATATGTTCCATTTTTCCTTTTAGGTATAGTTTTCAATATCTTCAATTCTCTCTTATTGTCATTTACTTTATGCTTACCTTATATGTGAAGTGCATCGCGTAATTTTAAATTAGCTATTTTATCGTATCCTTTTTCATATAGCAATCAATGAATATAATACTTCGTGAAATATATTGTATTTGAATTTCCCTCGTTTATTGGTGATGGCAAATTATGTCAATTTTAGACATCTTTCCATAAGTTATCATTATCCTATTACATTATTATTGCGTACGTTTTAAAAATGATACTATGAGACAATTTGTGTTAACCAAAGTAAAAATTTGTGTCACTTTTATTTATCCACAGTATATATTTTCAAATAAAATTGACAATCAAAATAATTTATCAATACCATTTTTTATTAAAACTAAACACAAATAATAGAATAAAACATTTTTGCAATGTAAAACCGTCTTACACAATAAGTACGGATAATAAATAATACCGAGTAATAGTTTACCTTGAGTATTTTTATTACTCTGTGGTCTGTTTTTTGTTTTTTTTTTTTTTGGTCAATCGAAGCGCGCTTAGTCGCATAAAATAGAGGGGGTGGGGGATTCGAACCTGAGAGAGTCTGAGACCTATCGTCCATAATACCTCCGTCTTAACCACTAGACTAAGACATCTTCGATAGTACTATGTGGTTTGTAGTATTCCGTTTTTGTTGATTTAATTAATTGAATTTTGGCGATTACGATGGAAAACGAATCCGTAATTAAAGTTACGACGACCCTTGATTTGCTTCTACTTCTAGAAAGCAAGTTCACAAATTACTCTAACTCTGAGTGAGCTCACCTAAATGTCATGCCTACGTCATGAGTCGACCATCATAGCAAAATGACGATGCTAACCCTGGAATAATCCTCACAGGTGGAAAAGTTAACAGCAATGAGCAGGGGCAATAAGGAGATAATAATAATGGCAACAATAAAACCACCAAAGACAACAGTGAACCAAGTATGGCAAGTGGGCCCAGTTTCAGGTGGCACTCCAGGTCAACATCCTCTACTCACTGCTAACAAAAAATCCTCTGCTACCATTAACTTCTTGTCGGGTCAAACCACCTCTTCCGGTTCTGTTCCTGGTTCCACTCAGAAGAATAAGAATGTAAGTTTTCTACTTCAGTTCAGTTCGGGTTTTAGTCATTTTAGGTAAACTCGTGATAAAAATTTAAAATATAAAAACGTCTTTTGTTATAGGTACGTCATTTTAATCAAGTCATTTAAGGATTACGTTAACTATAGGCGGGATGCGGATTTTGGAGTCGGATGGAGATTGCGTAGAGTCAATTTGAATTAAATCAGTGTTATTGTATCTGCCCATTATTTTAGACAATAGGAATGCCACCTAACATACCTACTAAAGTTTGAATGTGCTTCACTTAGGTAGTTTTGGCGTGTAATATTAAGTAGGTGGACAACTCACAGACCGGAATGTGCTTCACGTAGGTAGTTTAGCGTGTAAACATCAGAAAGTCTGCATGTGACGAAAAGTGTCCATTACAAATGAGATTTTGCCTGAAAACATAGTTGCTAGTTAGTAATGTAGTACTACTTTGTCATTCAAATTTGATAAAAAATTATTGTAGCCCATTCCATGATTTAAAGTGAGACATACCGATAATTCCAAACTGATTACGTTTCTAGAAAGTCCTTAATAATGATTAGTGTAATATAAAGTGATCCAATCAATAACTCTATAATGTGCATTTACGGAGTAGAAGATAATTTAGGATATTGGTGTTGGTTTTTGTATGCCAAAGCGTAATAAGTGGATGTTTGGTGGGATTGATCAAGAAGATGGTGATGATAAAATAATAGGTAGTCGAACATGTGTTAAGTGTAACTACTTCTAGAATAAACAAGTAAAAAGTTGTCTACTTTGATTTGGTTGTTCAGTCCTTTTGTGTTCTTTAGAACAACCCATGAAACAATAGAGTGATAATTGATCAAAGTGTCGAGTTTGATACGTATTTTATGTTAATACGACATTTTACTTTGGTCTCGTGACTAAAAAAATGAAGATTTCATGGAAAATAATCGTATATGACACTTGCAGCCAAGTGAGTGAGAGTAACAGAAGTGTATAGTACCTCAATTAAGCATTTGTGAAATTAACCTTTTATGAATTTACGACTTATATTGAAATGGTCGATGATGATGATGAAAATTGCAGATACATGGAGTGCTAAATGCGATAAGTTGGGGAACACTAATGCCATTAGGAGGCATAATAGCAAGGTATTTGAGGGTGTTCAAGTCAGCAGACCCAGCTTGGTTTTACATACACATTACTTGCCAAACCTCGGCCTATATTCTCGGAGTTGCTGGTTGGGGCACCGGTCTTAAACTTGGTAGTGAATCAGTCGGGATAGTTTACCATGCTCATCGGAACATTGGGATCACTCTTTTCTGCCTCGCCACGCTTCAGGTTCGACTTTTTCTCCGTTATTTCCTTTGATGTTAATTAAGCTAGAATTGAACTAGCACTCTGTTATTACTACATCATTGGGGCATTTCTATGTTTGTGCATTTTTTGTTAGATTGTGGAATAATTCGTCATTACTCCCTCTGTCCCATTTAATTGTTTCCGTATTTTATTTTGGGGTGTTTTTATCAATTTTTTACCTTTTTATTTTAAAATTATTTTTGATGGGTTATTGTTTCTCATACTCAATTTGGTCCACTTTTCGTCCAAGTAATTGGTTCACTTCTTTCTCTTTGTTTTTCACAAAACCAAAAATAAAAAAGGACCGGGACAGAAGGAGTATTAATTTGATTGTACACACGGACCACACTTATGGTTTAATGGGCCCCTTGCCCGTGTGATAAGCTAAGCGTAGTTAACACGATATGTTCTTATTTAACAAGACACTTACTTTAACCATTGCACCAAAACAAATCACATTCTTTAATAAAAGACACGTAACATGGAATTATTAGTGGCATGACATCATTGATGGGTTTATAGTTCATAGCTTAGCTTAACTTAATAATGATTCAATTGAAACTTTTTGTCTTCAAAATAAACTAATCTGAATTTATAGGACATGAAATTATCAACTCGAACTCAAAATGAGTGAATCGAATTACTGGTAATAATACAATTCGACTTCACCTCGATAGAATGTTTGACCGGACAAAAACTCAATTAAATATGGTTTGACCGATCTAAAGAAGTTCAAATACCACCAAAAAATATGGTTTGACTGATCTCTAGTTTTTCCGATCAAACTTGGTTGACCTAAAGTGAAGAGAGGAATAATATCATACGAAGTGTATATTGACTTGTAGTCTATTTATGGAGTATGAAATTGGTTCAACGTAAGACTAACAATTTCGTGTGCAACTATCGTGAGTCCATTTTTGAAATAATGGTCAAAAATAAAATATTTGTCGTTTTGGGTCGGTTTTGAAAATATTTGTCAAAATGGTGTCCACGTAGGCTCGGGATTTCTAGACCTGAAACACGCCACTACTAATGGCGTGTTTTGTGAAGGAAACACGCCATTAGTAGTGGCGTGTCTTTACAACAATTTTTTTCCTCAACTGACTAAACTTTAAAAAAAAAAAAAAAAAAAAAAAAAAAAAAAAAAAAAAAAAATTTACACAAGACACGCCATAGAGGATGGCGTGTTTCCCCTCCGAAACCCGCCATTCCCAATGGCGTGTTTGTTTTAGTCCATTTTTTAATGAAGTTTCTTTTCCTACTCATTATAAACACGCCATTTGTAGTGGCGTGTTTTAGGTCCAGAAATCCCGAGCCTACGTGGACACCATTTTGACAAATATTTTCAAAACCGACCCAAAACGACAAATATTTTATTTTTGACCATTATTTCAAAAATGGATTCAACTATCGTCAACTAGTCTTTTTTAAACGTAAAGGACGTCTCCATGACATCCTATTACGTAGTTTTTCTTATTTTCTTTGCTAATCTTTTAATGAGAGAAGTTGGTAGGTGTAGATTTGCCGGAATAAGTAAGGTATGCAAACAAGAAACGTTGTGTTTACTCTTGTAGTCCTTTGGCAATTTTTGTAGGTGGAGATTTAATTCCGTTTCTTCAAAATATCGATATAAATCACCTAATTATGACGGAATTTTGACTTATGGTATGCTGAGAGATTGAGACTCCTATATGAATTTCCAACCTTGTGACGAATCCATTTTTAAAGTAATACTCAAAAATAAAGTGTTTATTGTTTTGGGTCGGTTTTGAAAATATTTGTCAAAATGGTGTCCACGTAGGCCCGGGTTTTCAAAACCTGAAACACGGAACAGACACGTCATTACTAATGACGTGTTTATAGTAAGTTGGAAAAAAAAATTCTATAAAATGAACTAAAGGAAACACGCCATTGGGAATGACGGTTTTAAGGAGGAAACAGGCCACTCTTAATGGCGTGTCTATGTATAATTTTTTTTTAAGTTCATGCGAGTCTGTTAGTTGAGAAAAAACTGTAAAGACACGTCAATGCTAATGACGTGTTTCCTTCATAAAACACGTCATTGGCTCATTGCCCATTGGTAATGGTGTGTTTGTTCAATATTTTAGGTTTTGAAAACCCGAGTCTACGTGGACACCATTTTGACAAATATTTTCAAAACCGACCTAAAATAATAAATATTTTATTTTTGACCATTATTTTAAAAAATCAGTTTCGGCACAAAAAGTCTTTTATAAGTGTATGAACGCAAAGTTGTTGAAAATGCTGATATGAAGTTGACGGATTTGAACGTGCAGGTGTTTGCATTGCTTTTGAGGCCGAAGAAGGATAACAAGTACAGACTATACTGGAACATCTACCATCATGCAATCGGATACTCGGTCATCATTCTAAGTGTGATAAACATATACAAGGGATTCGATATCTTGGAGCCTCTAAAGAAGTGGAAGACGACCTACACAGGCATTATCATAGCATTAGGCGTCCTTGCTATTGCTCTAGAGGTGTTTACATGGGCCGTCGTGTTGAAGAGGAAGAAAGACGGTCCTGCGAAACACGGTCATCATGGTAATGGATCCAACCCATATGGAGCAAGAACACAGCCCATGGTGTAATTTTTGGTGCAATAATTTCTAGATATAGTTTTTTTTTGTTTTTTTAGGATGTATTATATTTACAGGGATTTTGCATCCATTTTAATTCTTTTTTTTCCCCCCGTTTCTAGTTACTTGACATTTACTTGGATTATTAATAGCGAACTACAGAGTTATAGGCTATCTGTTTGCTACTATTTGGGCTTTTTATATGCATATTAGGCATATTGGGCTTAGTATATGTGTATTATGCGGATTTCCATTCCTCTTTTCATTCTGCGCATTCGTTTTCTTTTTCATCAAACCAATTATGTTAACTTTTTCCAAGAGATTAACTAGAGTCAACATGCAGTTTTGGTCTGACGACTTGACGAAGCGTGCATTGAATCTTAGATCAGCAATTGGTTCAAAATGCACATCAAAGCCCATGTCCTCGAGAATTGGTTCAAAATGCACATCAAAGCCCATGTCCTCGAGAATTGGTTCAAAATGCACATCAAAGTGTCATTTCTTGTAAAATCGATACGAATATACCGATGTAACAAATGCGGAAAAACTGGTATCAAGTACTCCCTCCCATCCAAACCAAAGGTAACAGTTGTTTTATCACACTTGTCGATGCACGTTTTGCAACGTAAATATCTTTAGTTACATATTTTTAAAAATTATAAAAATTTGATATTCTTATAGCATTCATAATGATAAATCAAATAAGATCTCACTTAACTATATTTTGTCTTATAGATTAAGAATAATATCAAAGATTCCCTATGACCATAAATAGTGCTAAAAAGCAAGTGTTACCTTTGGTTTGGATGAGAGGGAGTAACTCATAAGAGCTCATTATAAGTACATATCGACAGGGGAAATGCTATGCAAATGTGTATATGAAAGAACGTATCAATTAAGTATGTATTTGATCCCAAATTGTAAAAACTATACCACTAAATTCCTTACAAAATAAAACAATCATATGACTATACATGTTATATGAATATTTAATCATATATTTTTAGAAATATTGAATGGAGAATTAAATCGCTCAAAAAGTGAAAATGACATATATAAAAACAATAGAGTTAGTACTATATTTGCAAGAGTTCAACTATTGTCAAATTAGGGGAAGAGCCTCAAGTAATGTGGACAATAAACTTCTTTTGAAAATTAAGCAAAGAAAAGAGGGTAAAAGGTGTTAATTCATTTAAGGGGAATAATTTCAAGCGATATGCACACTAAACTCTATTTGAAGATTTTAAAAGGTAAAAGAGGCGTAATTAATTTACTCATTTGCATAGGCTACAAACAAGATTTAAACTTACAAAAAATATGTTTACTGTCTCAAGCAATGTGGACAATAAACTTCGTTTGAAGATTAAGCAAAGAAAAAGAGGGTAAAAGGTGTTATTCATTTAAGGGGAATAATTTCAAGCGATATGGACAGTAAACTCTATTTTGTGTTTAAAAAGTAAAAGAGATGTAATTAAATTACTCATTTGCATAGTCTACAAATAAGACTTAAACTTACAAAAAATATGTTATTATATCAAATAACACATGTATTTGATAACACCAAAACATTATTTGGTCTTTTAATCAATCGTTGATCCAATAAATTTAAGGTGTCCATCCCCTATATATATATTAAAAGATTAACACATCTCCAAATTTTCCCGCTTAAATTTTCCGTCTTAGTGATATTCTACTGAATAATATTTGTTTCCTAATTAATCAGTGTTGACTATCTATATTTACTACTACTATTAAACAATATTTATCTCCTAATTAATTTTATAACATCAACCATTGTTTAACTTTTATACAAATAAGGCTAATAAAATATCTCATTGAAATTATATATGCAAAATTTCTACCCTTTTCAAGATGAAGGTAAACTATATTAGTTTTATTAATTGTCAAATTCTCTAATAACTATATCTACAATACCGTGCATTTGCACGGGAGCTACACTAGTTAGTATTATTATACTTAATTACGCACCCAACATGATATGACCTAATTGAATTGGTTGTATAACTATTATGGGTTAATAAAGGTTATAATAAAATGTAAGTTAGGATGTACTCGAGTATATACAAATGTACGTTATGGAATAAAAACCATCGTGCTCTCAAACATATATGAGTTGTAAACAAAACAATGTAGTTGCAACTAAAGGTCCGGAGATTTTGGCTCAATGTGATCCGCTATCCCTGGGCCTTGACCTAGCTTCAAACGTATACAACTTGACAGATTTACGGGTCGTTTGGTTCAAGATAAACGAATGGAATGGAATGAAGTATGATATCATAGAACTATAGGGTTCCAAATCTATTCTTTCTGAAATCTTTTGTTTCATTCTGACTTGTAAGGAGAAGGAATGAAGTTCAGTTAATAGATCCTACAACTGAGCAACCAACAGATTGTCATTGTATCTTTAACCCGAGCTATATAATAAAGTTTTCGAGTTTTGTTTTAAAGAAGTCGAGCTATACCCTAAAATTTATGAGCTACTCACTTAAACATAAAAAAAAGTAACTTTAAGAAAACTCAAAAAAATTACACATAAGCTCGATAAGATATAACTTGGTTGTATGATGTTATTATACCACTTGAGGGGTATAAGATTTTAAGGGGTTGGGATAGAGTTAGAATCCAGTTATATAACTCCATTCCATTATACCTAACCCTAACACTTCCTTTCCATTCCATAAGACTCATCCAAATAACTTTACTATCTACCCGTTAAAACGCGATTAATCTCCGATATTGTTGTGATCTGACCTTGGTAACGCCCGAGTATGAAATCTAGTAAAATTTTAAAGGAGAAATTTAACACATAAATACATACTACTAAATCAATAAAAAATAGACATAAGAAATATGATTTCTTATTCCATAGTTAATCAAATACAAGATACGTGGAATTGAGTTCAAAAACTCTGAATGTTTCCCCTAATTAAATCACCCTAATTAGATTCTTAATTCATTACCGATACCATCGTACTAACCAAGTCCCGTAACTTTGAATTCCTAACGGCGAGACGAGTTCCAAACCGAATATTAATTGTTGAAAACTTACGGTTGTCCTTAAATAGACTGATGATAACAGACTCTAAAATGATTCGAACCCGAGCCGATCTGACCAAATTCTTACAAACCCGAACAAACATAACCCAAATTGATCGACTCGAATTCGATCTGAATAAACTGTTTATCAGGTCTAGAATCGAATTAGAATTTTTTTTTTTGGAATGAGTTTCAAAAATTTGAATACTCCCTTAATTTAATTCCTAACTTTATACCGATCCACCGTACCAACAAAGTCTTATCCGTCTTCAATAAGAATTTGTATAAATATATATTCTCATAGTCTCATTCACCAAAGTTGGCTGGTGTGAGTGGTAAGGGCTCTCATCTCTTAAACAAGTGGTATAAATTGTCTTTAGTACCCCGAAGGAGATTGCGCCAGCTGTCGTTAGGGATACTCCTGGTCAACACCAAAAAATAGTCTCATTCGGACGCCTTTTTCTCCGTCAATACCCCTCCCCTATATGGTTGGATCGCCGGACCAACTCTACTATCAAATATTCGATCATACAATTGTATGAGTCGCGTAGTTTGATCATCAGAATTCTTCAAAAACCCACCAAATTCCGTTCCTTAGATTGCTTAATTTTGATCAATCTTATCCATTTTCGGCGCTAGGTAATCTCAATTACGCAGCTCCCCTTATATTTGGTTCTGTTCTTTTAATTTAGGGTTTTGCGTTTTCTGAAAATTTGACATTTGAATAGGTATGGATCTGGAAACAGAGAATAGAATAGCTTCAATTCTATTAAAAGAGGCTGCTGAATTGCGGCGTCAAGCTCAACAAGAAGGCGTTCTTGCTTATCTTCACAAACCCACTGTCCGTGGCCGTCCCAATTCTCGTTTCCTTACCGCCACTATTCGCGGGATTGAACAAGGTTTTTTCTTTCTTTCAATTCTTCTTCTGCTCGATTATTGAGAAGCACCCCTAAGGCCCTAATCCAATTGACCCTTAAACTGCCAAATTGTATTTGCCATTTTGTTTAGTTAACCATGAAGTAATTATAGTGTTTCTAGCAATATGTGATATTCCCATCTTTGTATTTAAAATCCGGTGTATGGCTAGCAAGTAGCAAATAAAGGTGGAGGGTTTTGGAGTGATCAATTTTCCCTCTTTCAATGCAAACCAAAATCCTTTTACGGTAAGAAAGATTTCAAGGGAAATTGTATCCAAACTCTTATACTCCAGTCTCCGGCCCCCGTCCCTTCCTTTCCCCGTACCCCTCCCTTCCCTTTTCCTCCTAGTTTGCTATCCAAAAATATTAAAAATAGTAAGAAAGATGTGGGCATATACTCCCTCTGTGAATAGTTTATATTTATTTTATTTTGTGAGGGGGAAATAAATTAAGTGTTACCTATTGACTGAGACAGATTGAGTAACTCTTTGTAGAAACTCTCATTTCCTTTAACATATAGGAAGAGTCTTACCTTCTCCACCTTAAGTAAATGAATGATGTAGTAACTCCCTTCTCATATTTAGAACTAAATACCGTAAAAATTTCTCCTGAAGAAGGTGGAACATCTTAAACCTACCAAATAAGCAATACACATCAATATATGAGGGGACTTTGTAAACATACTTGACACATGGCTTTTTGAAAACTGAATTTCCTAAACACCTGATAATGGTTGGTGCCCTTTAGTATCTCTGGATGCCACATTTTTTGGTGAACTTACATTTAAACTTGTAAGTGATCATTTGTAGTCATGTTCTGTTCCTCTAGCTCTCTAATGACAATCCCAGCTTGTAGTGATCTTTTGGTTTATGGTTGTAATCCTTGACCTCTTGTTACAGTGATAGTTTTATCGTTTCAGTTTAACCACACTTCAATGTGACATTCGTTGTCCATCATTTACTTTTATACAAAACATTTACTTTTTGACCAAAGTTCTACGTAGTCATACATATGTGAGAGAATATCAAGGCACTTCCCTGCGGTAATATATTCCCTTGAATCTGACGGGCCCATGGCTATGTGATTGTGTAAATGACCAATGAAAGGATGAAGGATAACAACACATTTCTTATGATTTTTTTTGGCCCATAAAAGTTTGATTTAACTATGTGAAATGAGAGCTGCTAGTAACATTATTTCAAGGATGTTCTGGTACAAATAAAAAGTGTTAAGAGTTTAAGACTATCTTTTTATGGTCTTAACATGAGACTTGGGATAAAGTCGCCTAGATTTTGATATGTCTTAAGTTGAGACAATTGAGTTTTGGAAATCCAATTTGAGCCTTGGAATTCCAAGACCCAACTTGAGACTCGTGAATAGTCAAATGTGAGTGGAACGTGGGTCTCGTGTTGTAGACTTAACTTGAGACTAAAGTGAAAAGATACGAGAGTCTGAAAAATAAATTATCAGATCTTAAAGACTTATTTTGGGTCTAGGATAAAGATAGCCTTACAGTTCGGTCTTGAACATTCTTCTTCATGTTTTGATCTTGTTGAATTTGCTGCTGTTGCGAATTGTGATCATGTTTAATGGCTATAGGATTTAGAAACACGATGAGGCAAGTGATGGGATAAAATCCCGTGTACTGAAGTCTTTCAGTATTCTATATACTTTGGATTTCTTTCACTGTCTGTTACTCTAATGTGTATATTCTTTAAAGTTGTCCATTTCTTTTTGCAATAGAGAAGTCCCCTTGCTGATGATGGTCTCTCTTTATTGTAGAATTACTTCTTTTTCTTTTCAGGTTCTATGTTATATGAAGTTTAAAGGTGTTAGGACTTAAACTTGAATGTTTTTATTTTTGTTATTTTTATGTATTTACCACAATGGCGCTAGCATATTATGTCATATGTAATAAAGCGACTGAAAGGGGACGTCTTGTGCAAATAGGTGGAGAGAGCTGATTTTCAAAACAATTATTTCTGTACTCTCATTTTTAAGAGTGTTATTGTATATTATGGGAAAATATTGGTCAGTCAACACTATTTGAAGTCAATTAGTGACAATACAAATTGGGAAGAGTTCATAATAAGTGTACTAGTGTAGTGGTGGTGACTTGCATTTACACCACCCTTTGTACACTTGTCAAGGGCTACAAATTGTGATAATCAACACCTTCATGGTAGCTTGAGCTAGCAAACATTGACGTGGTATACATTCTTGTTTAATGTGATTAGATGCCGTGCTTATGTTGGAGCTGATGTCTGTTGGGTGCCCCTTTTTCTTTCACATGGTGACTCTGGTTTCCTCATGGACTAATGGTTAATTGGTTACTAGCTAAACTGATTTGCCTTTATGGTATTTGGGCACAAACTTATCAAGTATTTGTTTTGGGTAAATGGCGAAAACAAGATGAAAATGACAACGTGAACAAGTAGGAGCTAAAAAAAATGCTTTCAACAGATGATCCTCGTTGGGGATAGAACTGTTCAGCCACACAAAAATTAAAACATTTATGTTAATTTCGTTGGATAAAATTGAGATTTGAGGAAATATGCTTTATTGTATGAAGTTACACTGTATCAGACAGTCCAATTATGGTACTTCGACAAGGTGATCAAATTATCAAATATTCAACTTATCACTAGAACCAGTGTCCCAGTCTCCTATCAGATTTCCCCCCAATCTTGGTTTTGAGCTATGCCAAAAACCTCTTAACAAATCTTGAATTTTTGTTTGCTGTTGCTTCTTTTTAGTACATAACTGTCTTTGGTCAATTATCATCCTCATAATCTGCTGAGCTGGAGCACAGTTCCTGCACATTTCATGAGTTGCAGCATCGATGTTTGTTTCCAGTCTTAGAAAATCGTATCATAGAAAATTTCTGTGTGAAATCGTGATTTCTTTGGGTTAGAAGAGACGTACGTTTAATGGGCAAGTAAACAACCTATTGATATTAGCCACTAGATAGTGAGCCCCCCTTCTTCATTTTTTATTTAGGTAGTTACCGTCTCTCTGTAAGAGGAATTCCACACGGTTTTGGGTTTTCTTAGTATCCTTGCATTTGAAAGTGAGATTTATGTAACCAAATGTGTTTGGTGTGGTGGTTGCTCACCTCATCCCTTAACCATGAGGTCAGGGGTTCGATCCCTGCCAATGGGAATGGAGCAAACTCTTTGGCCAGCCGTTTACCTCTTCGTGAGAGCACGCGCGGCGAGGGGATTATACACTGTTGTCGACGGTGGACACCCCGGTTTACACCAAAAAAAAAAAGTGAGATTTATGTGTATGACATTGTTGCTCATTGTAAAAAGGTAAAAACTCAGATTATATGATCAAAAATCACTTGTATTAAAATTACCACTTAAATTACAAGGAGAAAAGGCGTAGGGCTCTGTTAATACCTGTTTAAAAAAGACAAGAGAACACTCAACAGCAATGTCATACACATAAATTACCTTCTGGCCCATAATTCTTGTATTGCCTTATAAGTTCCAAAACTGGACATTTTTACAAATCATATTAACTGCAGAAGTCCAGAAAATGAATGTTATCTGCTGACGTCTGAGTTCTCATTGTATTAAGTATTAACCATGGGTTGTGTACTTCTTTTGTTTTTTGGTTTGTAATTGTTTCCTAAGAAGCTTTCTTTCATGTTGACAGCTAATCGAGTTGTAGAGGTGAATGAAATGTGGCGAGCCCGGCAGAAAGAGCTCGAGATGGACAATAGGTCTAAAAGTAGGCGGAGAGATGAGGGTTGTCATGGTAGCAGGGACACAGTTTCTGATTCAACCAGAAACAGAAGCAAGAGCCATGATCCGAATCCCTCTTGCTCATCGAGCAAAAGATCATATGATGATTGTCATTTTGGGCAAGATGGCGGCTTGAAGGATGAAGAGCTGGAGGAATTTCTTCAATCGAGGTATTGTAACACCTTTACTCCTAGACTTAGAGAGTCATGTATGAGACAATCTCACAAGTACCACCTTCCGAGTTTTTATGCATAATCCTTGGATTATAAAGTTAATAATGGGTTAGTTTCATATGTGCGTGTGACCGTCTCATACTCTCTCGAACCTAGCTTATCTTCCCATATGAGTTCTTTTGAATGAAAATATAATTTTGTTGAAGATGACAAAATTACAAATGTAAATTTTTTAGTCTCGCATATTACATATATGATCTTGTATAGGAACCGAAGTTTTTGTACCTTCTTTAACATTTGCCTTTTTCATTTACGGTATTGGAGGGTTCTTGATTAACTCAGATCATCCACTGTTTTCAGGGCGAAACGCGGCAGGGGCTCTGTAGGGTCAAGGATGGATGAAACCGGTCCCTATCTCCCCCCTTTACCAGAGTCAGAGGATCAATTATGTACAAACTCTTATTACGTTGACAATGACAGGCCCCAACGAGTATATTTGGGTCCAGAAAGGCCTTCCTCCTCAAAACGCTACGAATCTTCTGATACTGAGTCTGAAGAAGAGCAAAAGAGATCAAAGAAGGGTAGTTCAGGAGGGTCCAAAAAGAGACACTCGAAGAAGCACAAGTCAAAAGATAGGGATAAGAAGAAAAAAAAGGAGAAACGTCGGAAGCACTAAGCCAGCCCCATGCTATAGATGTGGCAGTGTAACTTGCGATCCTGATTTCTGATGTTAATAGACGCTGTGATTCTATATTCTTCTTTTGTTGTTTTTTTGTATACGAGATGCATCGGCATTAAGGAGAATTTGTTGCAGCCTGTTTATTTGCAATATATGGTTTAACTAGGGGTCTAAACTTAGCGATTAGCTCCACTATGTTTGGTTTGAGACCACTTCGCAGTTCGGATATTTGAGCTCAAGCTCGGGCTTGGCTCAAAACTCGGCCAACCTGAAAAGCTGAAGATTGAGAAAAAAAGACCTGGCTCAAGTTAAGCTTGCGCTAGGTTGAACTCGGTTTTATCACTATTTTCTTCTTTAAGTCTAATATAAAAATGAAATAACATGTAACTAGAATAACTGAAGGAGTATAATCATAAAATATTAAAATTAGATAATTAGAAAAACTGGGTCAATAAGATTTCATTCCGAGCTTTAGGCTTTGTTTGGTAAACAATGGATTAATATTGACAGAAGCAGATTGTAAAAGCAGATTATGTTTAGCAGATTATATTAGCGGGTTTGACCAAAATATATAATTAGCAGAATTTGTTAATGGTGTTTGGTAATCAGCAGTTTCAGATTAACATATTATTTATTTATTTTTTATGTAAAATGACTAACATGGACATGGATAAATTATTGGCAACCATGATAACATATTTTTTCAAGGATAAAAATGTCAATTTAAATATTCTCTAATCTACTGATTGAATATGCTAGTAGGAGCAGCATATTGTCAAACTAGTTTTTGAACTCGTGCACTGCACGGGTGGTAACGGAAAGTATTGTAAAAGTAAGAAAACGTATGTATTTTTTCAATTAGTAAATAACTAAATTTTTGTCAGTTTTAATAAGTTTATGTTAATTAATTTTATTCGAAATACTTTGCTTTTTTCCCCTCACTTTTTAAGTTATAAGAGGTGAAACCTGAAAAGTGAATGTAAAATTATTGTAGTTTTCTAACCTGTTTATTTACGCAATACACATTTAATTTTCTCATTGTTGTACTTTTTTTTTTATATAATATTACTTCTCTTGTTGTTCTCTTTTCATTTCCCTACCTTCTCTCTCATGTCACGACGTCCCACTCAACCCGTGTCCCAACACTTCTCACAACCACCAAACACCCCCCCCCCCCCTCTCCCAACCACCCTACCCCATCTTGCCCCTACCATCCCCTTCGTCCTGCACCTCCAACATAACCACTCTCTCTGCCTCACCCTACACGCGACCCCCAACCCTTCTCATAACTTATGTGCGATTCCTCACCCCATCATTACCCACCCATCGTGACACCTCCCCTATCACGACCTCCACGATCAATACTGCTTATTCATTCGCCTTTCAAGTTGCCAAATACTTTTTTTTGTTTTGTTTATTGAGCATGTTAACACTTGTCTCTCAACATTGTAAAACATTTTGTCATGCTAATTTAGAATAGGAAATTGAACAATAAAATTTAAATGGATAAAACATGTTTTTGCTAACACCTTAATTACTCATTAACTTTCATTGTCATAATGTTATATATTGTAGATAATGTTTTTAAAGTCACTACAACTTATATAAATTGAAAATAATACTAACCTAATTTGTATTTCATTATCTCACAAACATGAGTGGTATTAGTAATTTCGGAGTGATATTATGTTTTTCTTGTATAGAAATCATACAATTGTTAAAAAAAATGTAGCAATTGAAAGATCACAAATTCTCAACTTAAAAAGGGTCAAGTATCATACCACCTGTGTATATAAGATAAATATATTACTTTTTCTTTTTATATACTCAAGTGGTATGTACTTAACCCGTCTTAAGTTTAAGACGGGTAGTATCGTCTTAACAGAGACTCTACAATTGGTTTTATTTTTTGAAAAAGTTATTTTATCATCGCCCTTTTGTTAGGTTACATTTTCTCACTTTTATATGATAGATGAAAATATCTAAACGCGTCTTAAATTTACTATACTCGTCTCAGTCATTTGTTTATCTTTAATTAAATATATATGCTTCTTAATAATTAAAAAAAATTGATTAAAACATATGGAATACATTATGAGAACACACACTATTAAATTTTCAAATCCCTGTTTTTATTATAATATTCACATTGTATTTAAAATGCATTATTAGGAAAATTGCTTGAAATTTCAAACTCCCTCCGTCCCGGTCATTTATATCGTGATTAATTGCCTTTTGTATGTCAATCAAGTAAACATGTGTACGTATCCCAGCGACGGATTTGGGGGGGGGGGGGGGGAGTGAAGGCACGTGCCCTCACGTGACGAAAAAAAAAAAAGAAAAAAAAACTAAAAATCTATGTTTACATATTTAGAGCGCCTATTTTTAGCATGATGATTCTCTTGGTTTGGTGGTAAGAGGCTTATAAACTTCCCTGATGGTCTCGTGTTCGAATCTCACTATGGTTAGGTTTGGTTTATTTTTTTTGTATGTTCAAAGTTAGATTTAATTAATTGAATTTCAAAATGATGCTAGAAGGGTTCGAACCTGGGACGTTAGACTAGTATATTCAATGATTGTCCAACACACCAATTGCATACTAATATTGTTTGTTAAGCATATATATTTTTATATCTATAGAATTATACACTTTTAGAAGTAGTTCCATGTAAAATTTCTCACTGTCTTATAAATAAAGATTATGGTACTCTTTGGTTAATTTTTTTACTATTTTCATGACGATAATATATGAAATTGAAGGGGTCTCTCGAATTTTTTTTACACAGGACCGCCAATTCTACCGCCGAAAATGGATATTCCCTCTAAAATAATGCACTTGGGCTTGTTGGTATTTGGTTTAGCCGTTTAGGGTTTGTTGATATATTTTTTCTTTACGATTATATTATTATGTATTGACGATGAAAAAATTTTAATGTATAAAAGTTGTCCGCAATTTTTTTTTGGGTGTGCCCCCCTTTAGTCAAATCCTGCATCCGCCACTGACGTATCCTATTCTTTTTCTTTATTTTTTTTATTTTATAATGTCGTCTTAGAATTAATATAGATTTTAGAATTAGAATTGTTCATAATCGTCAAAATATAGTCTGATTAGAATGAGAACATTCTCAAATCTGAACAACCATTTTTTAGGAAATAGCGCGATTTATATAATCATGCCAATCAGTTTAAAATCTCGTATCTTAAGTAAGATTTTTTTTTTCTAACTCACCGGAGGACTCTAAAAAGTATTCTAAAATATCACTATGGGTGGGTATATTCTAACCTTAATTAGTCATATTTAAAACTTAATTAGTCAATTTTAAGTCAATCAATCAGCATGATATATTCTTTAAAAGATATTCTAAGATCATCCTAATATCGTAACTAAACAAAATATCCTTTCCGATTAATTTGATTTTTTTAATTAAGTCTTAGAATTACAGCTATTGACACGTGACACATTATAAGGCTATTGACACGTGTCATCTTATTAGACTGATGGTTTCAACTTTAATATAATATATGATGATTAATATAATATATGATATGATACTAGTAGATTGCACCCAAATTTACTATTTCAATATGTTATCTACCAAACACTCTAAACAACATATTGACTGGTCAAACATACTAAAATGTCACAATATGTTAAAAACTTCATAATCTACTATTTACCAAACACCTCATATTAAGTCTGAACTCGATTCAAATTGGTTAACCTGATATTGAGTTTGCTAAAGCCTAAAGTTAATGTCGAAGCTGAAGACAAGTTAATTGAACTCGAGGCGGACTTTAATCAATTTGTGTTGAAAAGGTTTGTTTATAGAAACATAAAGGCTATAAAGTACACACACATAAAATATTGGGTACCATATAAAAAGTGGTAAAGTTCGGAATAACACGTGAATTTTCCGATTTTTTTTTTCTGTTATTTTTTTTTTTGAAAGAAAACCCGAAGGCTATATTGCATTAATGATAAATCGGAACAAACAGCATCGTTCGCAATCAAAGGCAATTCCTCTGACCACAAGACCTTACCAACTAATCTAGGAAAAGGATGAGCTAACGCATGAGCCACCCCATTGTTTAAGCGACTAGTAAACGACCATACAATAGAATTAAAAGAAAAACGTAAAGAAAGAATGTCATTCAAAACTAAATCAAAAATACTACTGCCAGGACAAGATTTCCGCAAAGCTTCAACCACTTCTAGATAATCACTCTCGACGATGATCTTTGCATGGCCCCTCTGACGTGCTTCTTTAACCCCTTCCAAGACCGCCACTGCCTCCGCAATATGACTCGAGGCCAAAAGAAGAGTTTCACGCGAGGCCAAACTGGGATTTTCCAGAGCCTAGTCCACAACCATTTCTCCCTCTCCCAATTTGAAGCGCCCCCCACTTCCAGGAAATCACTCCCTCCCGCAAGTAGTCGATAGGCCGACCGGACAGAAAACACCCCATCCCTCTCTGCGCTCCAAAACCAGTCATCATGGATTGCATTCTCACTAAGTCGAATATTCTTTATCCTTGCTCCTTCGAACCCCAGGAAAATGCTATCAATCAGCGGCTCATTCCACGCCTTGCCCCCATCGCTTAACAAGTCCGCAACCCGCATGCCATCGTGCCCCGGAGGTTGAGGTGTAATAACCCGCCCCATTTGGTTTGAAACGACCCAGGCATCACCCCACCCACGGGTCAAAAGCTCATCGCCTATCCGCCGTCGAAGACCCACACCGAGCGCACCTTTTGCCTCATGAATACCCCTCAAAGTATAACTAGGATGGTTACCAAGATTGGACGACAGAAAATCACTAGTCGGGTAATATCGAGCCTTCATAACACGAGCCCACAAACTCTCCGTCTCCGTTGTGAGCCTCCAAGCTTGTTTACTCAAGAGAGCAAGGTTAAACAGCTGAAAGTAACGAAAACCCATCCTGTAACACCCCCTCATACCAAGGTACCTTACCAGGACTACCCCAGCATGAAAGGTTGTTACCATCTCGGTTGCCCGAGGTTAGTATATATCAAAAGCAACAGTCCAAACACATTTATTAATGTACGGTAAATATAAAAGTTACATAGTCTCCAAAATCTAATAAACGAATTATCCAAATGGCAACAACTACCAAAACAATAACTAAGGCTCGTGATGGTGTCATCTAATCCAGCGTGGTGACTCTCCCCTGACTGCCCCAAGTTCAATAAATGTATCACCTGTCACAATCTGCTCACCATCCCCGAATGGATCACCGCAGGTTTTACAAAACAACAACACGGGGTCAGTACTACTCAATCAATATAAGGCAACAAACATTACCACAAGCTGATCATCAATCTCACACAGTAACCGACTACACACCGAAGTGTGTAGCCCTGCCAGATTACCCATCGCAACAGGTAATCCTCGCCGCCAGTGGGTGACCGCAGCCCATCCCCACCTAGTCCAGTTCATCAACGAGCGACTAACAATCCCTGTCCCTTAATGTGCACATCCCCTCCCGTGACGGGTTCCACGGAGGGCGAACTAGGGTGTGAAGCCACTCCCGCAAGTGACTCCACCGCAATCACACACTGCATCACAGCTGTCACAACATCACAACTGTCACAACATAACCACCCCAACACCAACACCGTCACCACAACACCCATCCTCCCATGATCAGCAGATAACAACAATTATACACAGTACAATCACAACATCTCAAATTAATTAAACAAATCGAGTAGGAAACCCTACCTTAGCAATCAACAAAAGTACGGAAACCGAACAATCAGAAAGGCTCCTCTATGAAGTCTTATCCTATACAATAACCATATAACACAATCACACATTGCACAATTCCCCCTATTCCCCAAATTCCATATATACAGTAACCCTAAAATAACATAAATGACATGGGGAATGAAACTTACCAACAGTAGGATGAGAGATTACGCGCAAGGATTACGACAATTGCACACACAAAGAGATTAGAGAATGATTAGGGAGTGATTAGAGAGATCGTAAAATGATTAGGGTTGAAATGACGTTTTAGAAACTGACTTTGAATATAAAACAACCCCAAACACTCCCGCATCAAACCGCTGAAATATTACTCGCCAGACCGGATACTCGGTCGAGTATAAGGCATACTCGGCCGAGTATCCTCTACTCGGTCGAGTATTCATCATACTCGGCCGAGTATTCCTCGGCAGAACCCAAACAAACTACACCCTTGACACTACTCGGTCGAGTACTTAGCTTATAAAAATCCGTAGTATTACACATCCCTCCCATACCCTTAGGTTGACACAACTTCCTCCACGATACCCAATTAATACCCCTTTTCCCCTCCTCATACCCCCACCAGAACCGCGACATCATACTACGGAGTTTCTCACAAAAATTGACGGGAATTTTAAAAATACTCATAACATAGGTAGGGAGTGAATTAGCCACAGCCTTTAAAAGAACCCCATTACCAGCCCTAGACAAGATTTTCCCACTCCAACCTTCCAATCTTTTGCTCAGTTTGTCACGTAAAATATTGGCGAGCACTTTCTTGGACCGCCCCACCACCGTAGGCAGCCCCAAATATCGCTCCTGCTCCTCAACCTCAATAATACCCAACCGTGTCGCCAGGTTGCTCCTCTTCGTTTTTGGCACACCCTTACTAAAGGAGACGGTAGTCTTATCTAGATTTACCAGCTGCCCAGAAGTATGTTCATATCGCGCAAAATATTACTCACAGCATCAGTTTCCTCCTCCGTGGCTTTAGTAAAGAAAATACTATGATCACCGAAGAGTAAGTGAGAGATTTCTGGTGCCCCAGTCGAGACCCTAACCCCGTGGAGCACTTCATCCGCAATAGCCCTATGCAACAAATCAGATAAGACCTCCGCACAAAGAATAAACAAATAGGGGGAAAGAAAATCACCTTGACGTAAGCCTCTAGTTGGCCGGAAAGCACGGGAAGAATTCCCATTTATCAGCACAGAAAACGAGACCGTGGTCACGCAGCCTATAACGCGGTCTATCCAATTCTTGTCGAAACCCATAACCCGCAGAACCCGATAAAGAAAACGCCATTCAACTCTGTCGTACGCTTTTGCCATGTCCAACTTAATCGGCATATGGCCCTCAATTTGTCTCGAGCTCTTCAAGGCATGAAAAACTTCAAAAGCGATAATTACATTATCCGAGATGGCTCTCCCCGGGGTAAATGCCCCTTGATTCTCAGAGACAATATCCCCCAAAAACTGCTTTAGACGGTTTGCAAGAACCTTCGAGACCAGCTTATACACCACATTGTTATTGAGAACGGAAAATTCACGTGGTACCCTCGAACTTTTCCATTTTGTACATGGTACCCAACGTTTTAAGTTTGTTTACATTACACCCTTCATGTTTGATCTTTATGCACAATATACCCTTTTTATCGCTGTAAAACAACTCAATTGCGCATAACTCCTAGACCGGAATTCAGAATCGACAAATTTTTTTTCCTAAATGATTATCTCGTCATAATCTACGATTTGTGGAAAAAAAAATTGTCGACTGACAACTTACAGGGTTTTTTTAACGAAAATCTCAATTCAACCGTATCTTCGATCTTAAATTTTCGAATGACCGCTTTCTTTTTATCAATTTATAGATCTCGAAGAGGTAATCAACTTGAAAAAAAAATTAGTCAATTCCGATTTCTGGTCTATAATTTATGACCAATTGAAAATTTTAAAAACGATAAAAAGGGCATGTTGTGCTTGAAAATCAAATTCCAAGGATATTATGTACACAAACTTAAAAAGTTGGGTACCACGTGAAAAATGTCAAAGTTTGAGGGTACCACGTGAATTTTCCGTTAAGAATCCTTAATTATATTCATTGATCCTTCAATCTTTTGAATTCACTAACATAAGAGTTCTATTTCTATGTATTTAGGTTCTTTGGCGGTGCAGCCACCGGCACGGGAAATATATTCAAGACATTTTTTATAGCCTCGGCGGAGATACAACGGGGTCAAACGAATGGAGAATTATCCAATCACTCTACTCTAATTGTCAGTTCTCAAGATTGAAAGATATCGCAATTCTCTTTATTTTACAACACTCAAAGACCACTCAAATTCATGATTATAATTTATGAAACAAATTTGATATTACCGGAATACTTGTATAGTTGTTGAATAGGATGATTTGAAGTTGGGGTTAGGATTTTAGATATAGTTGATTAGGAATCTTAGTCTTTTCTGTCTATAATTTTAAAATGTCTTTATTTGTGTTGAAATACAATCCATACATCTTTGGAAAAAAATTATTAACCAATACGTATATTGTCATAATATATCATCAAAATATATTTATTTTTATGTATATTGCCACAATTTACTAAACTTTTGCCACAATTTATTTTTATTTTGTCACGAATATTGCTACGTTTGTTAGTGTTTTGCAGCGATTATTGTTTTCTATTTTTTTTTCCTTTTTTTATTATTAAGCTCCTCCGTTTCAGTCATTTTCTACTTTTTATTGTTATTTCATTAAAAAAAATCTCTTAATTTCTCTTAACTGTTGTAACAATTAATCAAATGAAAACAATTTAAATTATATGGGTATATAATAGATAAAACAATAATCATTCTACATTATAGATTCAAAGTTAAAAGATATGATACTCATTAGTAGCTAGAGCGGGCCCTGCCGCGGAATACCATTACAGCCGAAATAGAAGCAATGAGTATAAGCTTTCAAGGGACTCTCCCAGAACCAGAAGAGGTTTGGAGCCAACTGTTGATCAAATAAAAGAGATGACAAGACTATTTAAGAAACATGCATATAGGCTTCAAATAAGTATTTTCATCTTATTCTACAGAATTTGTTGGTTTTCCACCAAGATTCATACTATTTGATTATTTATTCCTCCTTTATTATTTTGTATAAACTACTCAGCAATATCAATATCAATGTTCGGAAGCGACAACTAGATTTTGTAGGCAACTGGAGAAGCTTTTTACACCAAATCGTGGTCATTTTTTCGGGGAAGAAAATTATAAAATTAACAATAACATTAATTATAATAAAAACTTGAAACTAGAACAATAAAATGAGAAAAGGGAAGAAAATTATACCATAAGAAAGGAGAGAAATGGAATTGCATGGATTTAAAGGATGGTTACAAAAGATTAAATCTTGAAATAATTTAATAACTAAATTAATTAACCCATAATATAAATTAAAGAGGAATAATATGAGAGTATTTTTGTCCTAAATTATCTACTCTAATGTGTGATCTTCTTTTAGGAATGAGAGGAGACCAAGGGTTAGAGGAAGCTCCTCTACCTCCCACATCAACACATTAAGAAGGGAACATGATGAAATAGTGGATCTCACAAGACTTGACGATTTCTCAAATGTCGAATTCATCAACGATGTGCAAAGACTAATCTTCCACCGGTTTCTAAGTAAGAACATTTTTCCCACTAAGTTTTTATGTCATGATACTTTGAGGAAACTTGGGATTTATCACCAAGTGGAAGCTCTCTTTGAAGTGTTTGGTCTTTCTACCCTTTTCCACATGTATGAGCAAACTTATAGATCCCTTGTGCTTGAGTTTTTGAGCTTTTTGAAGATTACAACCTTGAACAAAACAATATGCATAGAGTTTAGGTTGGAGAATGTTCCAAGAATGATGACCCTTGTAGAATTCGCAAATATGCTTGGACTCGATGTTTCGCCTACCCGGACATCGAAGCCAAAGAAATATAGTGTTGAACCTTTGTGGAGGGCCATGATCGGCCGGGATTTCATTCACAACAAGGAATGTCTCGCTTTTCATATTTAAAATCCAATCTTGAGAGTCACTTACCGGTTCCTCTCGGGCACTCTCTTTGCTCGCCGAGATCCGGCAATCGTGAATCAACTTGACCTTGTGTTCATGGAATCCTACCTCAATATTCAAGGAAGGAATGCGTACCACTTCAATGCACCTCTTGTGCTACTCGAGAAATGGGCAAAGTTTAGGAATGGTGATGATGACGGGATGAAACACATTGTAAATGGAGGGCTCATTACTAGGCTTGCGAAGCATTTCAATCCGAGGTTCAATGAGAATAATGAGTATGCTCCTCTTTCGGGAAACACGAGGATAAATGAAGACCTTTTTCTCATTCATCATCATTGGATAACCCTTGAGGGGGTTGATAAGTGGATGATAACAAGAGATTTGTCGTCTTATCCCTTTACCAAAACTATTTATAACCCAATTAAATGTAGTATTTAGTCGGGTCGAACACGAAGACGGCGGGGGTTTCTACTAGGTCCGACTTAGAGTCAAGTTTAATCAACAATGAAAGGAGGGGTTTTGGTTTTAACTACTAGAGCAAATAAACAAACAATCTAGTGAAGATGAATTCAAATGATTAAAGGCTAGGGCTTTCGGGTTCATCTAAATGGTTTAAGGGCAAACATGATGATTTAAGGGGTTTATGGTAAGAGTTTATCCTAAGATGCAAAATCAATGTCTTGATTATCCTAAAGGTGACAACTAACTCTCATTAAGTATCACACTTCTCTTAAACATACAACAAGACCACCACAAACTTTCATTCAATGGGGGAATTAAGCAATAATGAAAAAAGGCATAAACTTTCACTCATGCAATTAATCAAACACCTTGTGTGCATGAACAAAAAAGATAAACAATCCACCAAAGACCCAATTAATCATACAATCATGCCCATAAAAACCATATAGACTCCCCCTAAACCCTAGAAGGAAATTTACTCACTCATATTGGGGATAATTATGCTAACAAGAGGGGAAGAACAAATAACATAGAGAGAAAGCATGATGATTATTGTAGCAATTATAAGAGACAAGATAAGTGTAAACAAATGATTAACAAGCAAATAAGAGAGGAGATTATACTAAAAGACACAATCTTTAACACAAACAACTCAAAGATAGAATCTTTGGGTGGAAATAACAAGTATGAACTAAGAAAAGATGAACAAAAGTGGAAACAACAACAATCAAACAACAAGGATGCAATTTTAACAAAATCAATTAAACAAACTAGAAGGAAAAGCAATATGTAAACTAATGAAAATAGGGAAAGAAACAATACCAACTCAATAGCAAAGATGAATTAGGATAGAATAATAAAGAAGGAGAAACTTTCAATCTTCTTACAACCCAAATTCTATTGCTAGCTTAATTCAAGAGCTTATCTAATTAGGGAATGATTAACAAAATGATTAATAAAGTTTTGAACTTGGAAGGGGAAATATTCTGAGATCTAGGGTTGTGTGTCTAAAATGAATTAAGGAGGGGGTATTTATAGTTTACAATTATTTAGGTCGAAAATTACAAGGGAGTTCAAAATGCGGGGAAAGGGAGTCTGAGCCGGTCAACCGGCCGCCGGCTGACCACCGGCAGAAAACCCACTAGAAGTTTTGGGTACAAATTAAATCATCAGGTGTGGCGAGCCGGTGGACCGGCCGCCGGCTATGGACCGGCTCCAGAGGGGGTTCTTCAGCCGGTTGACCGGCCGCCGCCTAGCCGGCTTGGACTCCTCCTTCAGCTCTTCAATCTTCAATACAAGTGTAATGGGACTCTCAGCCGGTGGACCGGCTGCCGGCCGACCGGCCGGGAGTCCTGCTTCTCTTCTCTTCGCCCTTATTCTCTATGCATGCCTTGAAAGTTCCATATCTAGCTCCCTTAGCCCTCTTCCTTATGCAAAGCCTGCAGTGAGGAACATATGGTTCATAGTACGGAGCTAAAACTACAAAATGGGGCTAAAAGGGGTCGAAAACCGAGTATAACCGGGAAATAAGCAAAGAGAAAAAGGGTGAAATGGATACAAAATGAGAACTCATCAGTGGATCAAGTGGTTGACGAAAGGAAGTGATCCGATTTATCTACCAATGAACGGCCTACCACGAATTTACCCGAGAAGAAGACCTTTGTCTCCAATCCCATCCTACCTCATCCCTCCAAACCCAAACCAACCAAGACAAGCACCACCACCTCCAAATCCCCAACAACAACAACAAGAGCAACAATCTCAAGATGAGAAGATCAAAGTGCCTCCCTACCCATTTCCTTATCAACCATACAATCATCCAAACCCCTTCATCCTTCCCCGTGATGACTTCGTCAAGGGAATTCTACAAGATATGCACTACCGACAATATGAAGCTAACGTGGACAATTACTATGCACTCTATCCTCAATACCACGATATGATTCATAGGGGAAAGGTTAGTGAAGAGGGAGCATTTCCCTCTTGGGCACAAATGGACCTACTCTTCCCTAATTCGGAGAGGGCAAATGAAGGGCAAACGGGAGACAAGAGGAAGGGAGCAACAATTCTTGCGGAGGGGATACGGTGGAGCTTGAAAGTGAAGAGGACGAGTTCATGGACCCGAACATGAGTGATGCATCAAGGGAGATATGGGATAGTGATCTAGAGGGGGATGACGACGATCTCTAGAGGATCACTTCATGGCTAGATGGAGCGGGCATGAGGCACCCATCTAAGTTAAAGTGAAGTTTCCTCATCTCCTCTCTTTAATTTTTAAGTTTCATGGAAGAGTTTTTATGTTTTGTTAACTTGTACATCTTTATCTTGATCATGATTGATAGTCCTAGCAACATGGAGGACTAACACCTCGGCCCCATTGAGGTGTTCTTATCTTATTGTTCCCACTTTTTGAAAATCCAAAATGACAAATTTAGATTCATGCATTGCATAGTGTGTGCATGAACTATACCCAACCATAGGATATTAGAAATAATGTTTAACTCGGTTTGGGGAAGTAAATGCATACACAACGGGAGGTAATCTAAATTATCCTCTCCGTCATAAACAAAAAACCATGCATCATGTAGTGTAGATTAGTGTAGCTTGCATTTAGTATAGAATTCATGCATCATGCTTGCATGATTTCCCATTATTTTGGCCATTGAGGACAATGCCCATATTAGTGTGGGGATGGGGAATTCTAGCTTAACTTTTATTCAAAAACCATAAAAATTAGTGTAGCTATGTATATATTGTGTAGCTATGTATATATTGTGTTGTATATATTGTGTTTGTTCTATCCTTGTTCACATTGATCGACTACGCCACATCCGAGACACGAGGATATTGAAGACCGCATGGTATGATCTTTCCAATCTCCTTTTTCCTCTTTATGTTAATGACTATGTGGCTTTATTTTGTTTGATGCGGTATAAACAATGTGAATTTAGGACTTGCATTTAGTTGATATGACATATTAGTTGGTAGAATCATTTGCATTAGGATGTTTATATGTTAGTTGCATCATGGCATGTAGTTTGCATGTTAGAAAAATTTTGCGAAACCGTCTACTTGGAAAGCTTGACAAGTGTATATAGGCCCTAGTAGATACTTTTTCTTCTTAAGACTTTATTTGTTAGAATACTTGTAAAACACCCTAGGATGTGTCATGCTAATATCTTTTGACCCATGGATTAAGGCCTAGTCAAGAGTACCTTGTGGTGTGACAACTCCTTGGCTACCGTTTATTCCAAGGTGACCCTTGAAACCATGCATACATCCATCATCCATGTTCTACCATACATTTTTGTCATCAAAGGGAATGGGCACAAAAAGAAATCAATTTGAGTTCAATGAAATGAAAAGTGAAAGTTTGCAATCAATTGAAAAGAGGAGCAAAAAAATAGAACTCATATGCTTCAAATATAAGGCACCCTCACTACATATGGGGTGACTTTGAAAATGTTCAAAAGAAAATGCAAAAAAAAAAAGTTGTCGAGTGTTGAAATTGCCATAAATCAAAAAGAAATGGCAAAGAAAGTGTTCTCAAATGTCAAATGCCACAAGAAATTGGGGGGAAAACAAAAACAAAGCAAACTCCCAAAGTGAAACTCAAATTCTATCAATCCCTTTATCCATCGTATCCATTTTTGTGCATGGTAGAGAGGGGACGACCCTTCTTCTTGTCTAGGCAAGAGGGGGAATTCCGCGATCCTCCAGTGTTTCTAACACCATAAGGAGTCTACTCTTGACAAAAGCATTTAACGATTGAGGACAAAGGTACCCTATCTTGACACATTTTGGAGGTGATTTATTGGTATCCTTCTAGGCTTAGTAGTTTGAACAAATCGCATCTATGTAGGATTGTGTACCCCTGAATTGCTTCCCTTGTAGATAATTTCCGCCACTTAGATGAGGAAAGTGGCTATTCTTTTGTAGATGCATCCATTATTTGTTTTTGTGTGCTTAATGTTTGGATGTGTCGCCATTTTGGCAAGACCCACCTTGCCTTGCAAGAAGGCATCCTACCTCATGGTTGTCTTGTTGTGAGTTTAAGGGGCGGAGTGAGACCCGCTAATTGTCTCATATCGGCTATGTTATTAGGTTAGTTTAAATAATGGTCCTAGTTTTTGTCACCTCTTTACTCGGGACGAGCAAAGGTTCGGTTTGGGGATATTTGATGTGACCATAATTAGAGCACATTTAGTCCCCGAATTAGCCTCGTTCCCATGCTTTTTAGTGCATATTTGGGTCATTTATTGTCTTTAGTTCTTTGTTTTGCATATTCTTTGAGGTTTTGTGTCCTTGGTAGGAAAGGAGTGCAAACCTTGCATTTTCATGGCAAAATAAGACTAAATTGACCAAATTCAAATGACCAAGCATCAAGGAGAGACAAGATTAGAAGGCCTTTGTACATACTATAGTAGATGGGCAATGACGCGAAAGGATCCTTGCATTCCCGAGGAAATCCCCAAGGATTTTATGAAGGAAAGGAAGAAAAGAAGAAAGAAGTGAAGCTGTCCAGCAATCCGTCCGGATTGTCTGGAATCCGCCCGTCCTCCACCTCCACAATCCGGCCGTCTTCTCTCAAAGACGCCCGGGCAGCAAGCCCAGAAGACGCCCGGATTCCCTTGAAGACGCCCGGGCAGAGGTTGTTGAATCCGGCCGTCCCGTGCCTAAGACGCACGGATTCCAAGACAGCAAGATTTCGTTTCTTCAAGCTTCAATGAAAGATGGCCATCCTTCGAAAAATACCGGCGTTTCCCTGCTCAAATCCCAAAAGTGTAATTACTAGTTTAGTCCTTAGTTAACCCTAATGCATCCACCTAATCCCCACTATAAATACCCCATTAGTCTAATTAGAAGAGCATGTTCTTCTTATCAATTCTTAGAGTAGTTAATATCAATCAAATCTCTCTTTAGTTTTGTAATCAACAATTAATCAAGTTTTAATACAAATTTTATTTTCTTAATCTCTCTTTTGTTCATCCTTTGTTTTGGGTAATTGAAGATTATTTGGGTTATTATTGGGAGATTGACAACCTCTCAATCAAGCATCAAGTACCTCTTTTATTCTTGCTTTATTATTGGAATCATTAGTAGGTATAATCTTCTTAATCCCTTTTTAATTATTGCTAATTACTTTCATTTATTCATCATGTTTCACTTTGTTGGTATGATTGACAACCTTGCTAGCATGTTCAACATGATAATGAGTGAGTAGTTCCTTATCTAGGGTTAATGGGTAATTAGGGGAAACCAATATGGGGAATGATTCATGCTTAAATTAATATGCTTTCATAGTTTATTTGCTTGCTTGTTGTGATCTCAATTTATGCACATGTTATGCTTGATGAAATGCTAAGCCTATGAATCCTTGCATTTACCACCATCACCTATCTTTTCAATGAGACTTGTAAGACATAAACCAACTCGAGTCTCATTAGACCATCACTACTACAAATTTAGGCAACTACAACGCCCCTTTAACAACGATTATTCACGAAAATCACAATAGACGTTGTAGAATGTATGGCGCGAATTTTACTAAAATCAATTACAACGGGTATAGTTATAAAAACCGTTGTTATTATTTTTAACAACGGGTCACACATGCGGAACCGTTGTTAATAATTTGGCGCAAAATTGGCGCAAAGTTAGTGAAAAGTAATCACAACGGTTACTTTTGAAACCCGTTGTTAAAACTTATTTAACAACGGGTGTTTTGTACAACCGTTGTTAAAACATATTTCACAACGGTTGTTGTTTAATAACCGTTGTCAATACCTTCCATACTATAAACCACACAAACAGAAGTCTGCTGCAGCCCACAAAACACAACCCTTAATACACAAACACAAACACAAAGAGACAAAACAAACACAAAACACATACACACTCTCTTTCTCTCTTTCTCTATTTCTCTCTTTCTCATCGTCGCTTTATCTTCTCGCCGTCATTGTGATTTCATCGTCTATTACGTTAGTATTTATCGACAAATCTCGCCACACTTTGTCATCGTCATTATTTTCTTTTTCTATTTATTTCTTTTGCATATATGTGTTTTTATCGACCATTATGTTATTTGTTTAAGTATTGTTCGCATAATTAGTTACTAAAACAATGAAGAAGCAAGATGAAGAAGTAAGATAAACATAATTAATATATATATATATATTTATAAATACATAAATTAAAAAAAAAAATTACATATGTAAAAATGCAATTCTTATATTTTCATGGAGGATCTTATTGTGCTCTCATCGTATCCATCCTCTCCTCCTTGGCTATTTGGAGGTTCCGTTCAGCGATTGCTATATCGTCATATAGCCGCAATCGCTGCTCCTCCGTCAAGCCATCTTCTTTGGCGTGCTTCAGTGCGGATCGAGCTTCCGCAAGGTAGCTTCTGAAACTTTCCTCAATATGGAGGAACCGGCGGATGAAGTTGTTGTTGTTCTCGATCATGGTAAGAGTCTTTAGGATGAAATCATTCATTTTCTTAGAGTTTTTGAGTTTGATTTGAAAGATTAAGTAGAGTTTGTTTTAACAGTTAGAGTTTGGAGATGAATATATGAGATAATGGAAATGTTAGTTGAGATATGCAATGTATTTATACTAAGCAATGTGTGGGTTGAGTTAATTGCTTTTTAATTAATATATATGTTAGGAAGTTGTGCCATAATCATCATCATCTCTCTCAATAATGCTGCTTCAAATCCTATTACTAACCCTTCTCATTCCATATTATCCGTTCATATGTACAGTGAATGTCGGTAATAATGCATGCATTGGAATTCTAACAGTAGTAATTATGCATGCATCTAGTAATATTTAATTTATTTTTTTTTATTTTTTAAGAACAAACAACAACGGTTATTTTAAAACAACCCGTTGTCTTTAGTTATAACAACGGTTTTGTATATTACAACCCGTTGTTATAACTTTCCCCCCAAAATTGAGTCACACTTTCCACAACGGGTTTTTATACATAAAACCGTGGTTAATATTTTTAACAACGGTTTCCTTAAGTAAACCAACCGTTGTTAAAACCTTCTACAACGGACGCTTTAACAACGTCCGCTTTTTTATATAACAACGGTTTTTGACCGTTGTTATAGCCTGTATCTGTAGTAGTGCATGCATATTGTTGAGTAGGGAAGACTAAGTCGACTTGTAGGTGTTGTACAATCTATTCGATTCGGCTCCGGGACTCAAACTTTCCTAGGATTGTAAGACATAAACCAACTCGATCCATCACAACAATAATTGCTTGCTTATAACTTGAGAATATGTTTGTATGATCAATTCCCATGAATCCCCTATGACCCCATGATACCTTAGTGCCTTTTATCAATTGTTTACAACTCTTTTAATTCATCTTGCTTGTTTACTTGCTTTGCTATTTAGTTTAGTGACCTTCTACATCAACCCCAATTGTGACCCCCCTAAGACACCACTAGTTGCAATAGAAATCTCATCTCAATTCCCGTCCCTTGGGATCCGACCTTTACTTGCCTCTTTACTAATTATAGAGTTGTTTGTGAAGCTATAAATTGTGTTTTGATTTGGAAGTGATCCAACGACAATATCTAATCTCACCTAACACGATCACGACCACGTCACTTAGCCAATTTATCGACTCCATCAAATATGAGCTGCGAACATCACAAGGATGGCGACTCAGTGTTGAACAAAGGAGCAGGTGGCGGTTGCAGGTGGATGTCGATGCTGTAGCTGGTCACGGAGGTCGGAACTGTTGCTGGTGGTAAGAATGGCTGAATGGAGGTGCGTTGATGGTAGGCTCGAGCCATGGTGGTGCGGATTGATGGTGAATTGCTGTGTAATTTCCTGTGTTGCTCGGTTTCGGGCTAATTGGTGGTCGTCGAAGTGGCCGATGAAGGTGCCTCTGTTGCTACTGTTGTAACAGATTGAGTAGCTGTGGTAGGTGGTTGCTCGGCTGTGGTTGATCCATGGTTATGTCGAGGTGAGCCATGGTAGTTCTGGGATAATGGTGTCGAATGGTAAAGTGGTGGTGAATTGAGAATGATGGAGATGAATAGTGATGTTGATGAATGATGAACGAGAGCGGTACCGTGCAGGAGGTGTAGCTCGGTGGTAAAAGGAGTTGCTGGCCGCGAGACGGAGGAGCGATTGTCGTGAATGTGTGGGTCAATTGTTTTTACTGGTTAGTCGGTGATTGAAGTTGTGGGTTATATGGCACTGGGGAGTTGAACTAGATGTGGTGTTTGTTAAAGTCAAGGATTGACTTTCATTTTATTTTTGCTTGATCTCATTTAGTCCGTCTCAATCCGTCTTTTATTCACGAACTTGTACCTATAAAATGAAAATAACAATAGCATTACCAAACCAATAAAATATAACGATCATTCGCAATTATTATAATAAAATTAATGACTTCCAATTAGTTAGTAAAATGAGCTATTAATCGATTAAAGCACACAAAAATCGAGTCGGATTAAGGTATAAATAAGGGGTAAAATGCGATTAAAATACTACTCATCAAATATCCCCACACTTAAAACTTACTCGTCCTCGAGTAAGCTCATAAACCAAGCCAAGGACCCTTATTAAATCAACAACTAATCTATCCTAATAATATCCGATGAGAGGCAATTAACGGGCCTTCTCCGTCCCTTCAACTCACAACGAAACACAATGAGGTATGTGCTTCCTTGCAAGGCAAGTGGGAGCTTGCGGAAAATTTTGACACATCCAACATTTAAGCACGAAATAACATATAGGATGCATATAAAAAAGGCGAACCGCTTTGCTCATCTAAGCGGCCAGGTTTTATTTCAAAAATCGAAAGGTCTAGGTTGGGAGATACCGTCTCAAGCTCTCAACGAGGTGCCAACCCCTTAAGAGTGGCTTATGCAACCCAATACAACAACCAAGATGCCAAGGAAACAAATTCAAAGGCGGGAAAAAGGAAGCAAGGCTAAAAGTCCAAGATTGACATGACACGACACAAGATTCAACCAAGAGAGACCCATGACTAAGGGGACTTACACTACCGACTTACTCGCGGTTTTCACTCGTCACTCATTGAAGAACGGATGTTTTCATGTGACAAAAAGTAACCAAAAACACTCACCTACTACGACTCGTGAAAAGTGCCCGCAATCTAACGTGTAATTTTATCATATGACCATGTGAGTTGCAAAAAGGAAGAATGCACACAAGTTGAAACAAAAGCTTGTAACGGGGCTTGGGGAACGGGTCAAAACGGGATTGGTGCAAGCACCATTATGGATAATTGATACCAAGTTTGTCGTACTCCTCGGTATGCAAACAATATTTGTAATACTCAATACCAACTAATAAACGTAGTAGGGTAAGGAGGTCGATCCCAAGAGACGGTGGTTGTGGTTCTTAAATTGATTGTTTTATTTTTAGTTTAGTTCTAGCAAGTATTGAATGATTGACAACTAACTACCAAGACTAACTACTAACTATTTGAATCTAAACTAATGCAAGTAAAGACAAGTAATACTAAAATGATCTAAGACAATAATTAGGAGAAACTAGGATGTTGGGTTCACCAATGTAATTAGAGAAAGAAGATTGACATAGACTAACAATTATCTAGGTCGATACAAAGGCAAGACTTCATCTCTCGATGCAAATCCTACTCTAGGTCAAGATTTAATCGACTTACTCATTCAATTAACCCAAACCTTAATTTGTTATCAAATCTTAATCACTAGCTAAGTTACTCACTCAACAAGTGGATTAATTAGAGAAATTGACTTAACTTACTCATTCAAGCAATTCCTCGAACAACTTATGTGCATAACAAATTATAAATGTAAATGACTCAAGAATTATCATCAATTTATGCCAAACCCATTACATAACACTACAAAGGATCCCCCTTCATCCTAGTATCAAACTACTCAAACATGTTACTAAAATTACAAGTAAAAGATGAGAACTTTATCATGAAAATAACAAGAACAAACATAATATAAAGACAAGTAATTAAACTACAATAAACATGTAAACAATTGAGAGGAACTAAATTAAGGGAATGATCAACATGTAAACAAATGAGCCATAACAACAATCAAAGGTGGAAACTTTAACATAAGATAAACACAATAAAACATGTTGGAAATTATACTAATTAAACTATGAGGAAATGTAAACAAATGTAAACAATTGAAAATTGAGAAGCGAATTGTACCAATAATGAATAAAGGAGGAAACTTGGATGAAAATAATGAGGAATGAATCTCTTCTTCCCTCAAATTACAACCCACTAATCTAATTGTAAACTATTGATAATTGTAGAGATTCAATAAACTAAAGAGAGATTAAATTTTAATTAAATAAAGATTAAAACTTGATCAAAGGAGTACTTGATAGATTAGATGAAATAATTAGGGTTCTTACATATTTGAGAGAATAATAGAGAGACTAATTTTCTAATCTAATCTAGTCTAATGTGAGGTTAGGTCTAATGTAAGATAGTAGTGTCTTAAATACTAGTTTGATAAAAAGCACAAATTCTCATTATAGACGGACGCTATCCGTCTATACGTATAGACGGATACCATTTTCTCTCACAAAATACCCATTTGCCATAAAGTGGGAAGCACATAGGGGGTGCTCACCTTGTCCCTCATATCCATTTTATTAGAGGTCTTTACCCGTCTGTTCGCCCCACCCGTATATACCAAGATCTATTGAATAAAAAAATACCACTACTAATAAATAATAATAATAATAATAATAATAATAATAACTCTAAGGGTGTGTTTGGATAGCAAAAGTGGAGAGAAAAGGGAGGGGATGGAGAAGGAGGGAAGAGAAAGGGATGGAAGGGAAGGGGAGGGAGAATGGAGGAGGTCATTTTTCCTCCAAATCTTGACTTTATTGGAGAGGAAATAATTTGGCTTGGAGGGGGGAAGTGGAGGGATTCATTTTCCCTCCCCTCAAAATCCCTACACCTCCATTTTGCTAACCAAACAAAGGATTTATCATCCCTTCCTTTCCTCCCCCCTCTTTCCCTCCAAATCCTCCTATCCAAACAGACCCTACCTCTACAAAATCAATCAACACAATACAAATAGAAAAGGACAAAGCATCGACACAAATGAAAAAGGTAAAACAAGGCAGATGGGCCCTGCCGGCAGGCCGGCTACCGGCCGTGTCACCGGTAGCGAGACCAATGAAGCAAGGGGCATAAATTGATGTGATGTGCGTTATGCCAGTAGGCCGACTGTCGGGACACCGGTATAGGGAACAAAAATTGATGCGAGATTGTTGATTTTCGTGTTGTGTGCCGGCGAGACGGCTACCGGTTGCTATGCCGGTAGCGAGACCTCACAGAAAAGGAGAGGAATTGATGTTGGTGCCTGCCAGTGTAGGTAGTCGACTGCCGGGGCACCGGCAGAAAGTACATATGCTTCAAATCAGCTCGGTTTCGAGCTCGAGTAGATGAACGAATTTGATGATGGTAATGGGTAATGTCGCTGCTGCTGGTATTATTGTTGTTGCTGCGATGATGAGCTTGGTGTTGTCGGAGGTGGACTGTGGTGGAATGAAGGTGTTGGAATGATGCGGGATTAATGGAGGATAGTGATGGTGAAGGTGACGGGAGCTGTTCGGAGTTGCTGGTGAGTTGTTGCAGTTGGACTCGGGTTTCGGTGACGATGGTGAGTATCGAGGTTGAAACATGGTGGTTTGATGATGGTGGCGAAAGGCAGGTTGCGGGATTTAATGGTGATGAGTGTATGAATTACGATGTATAGGGGATGGAATTGGTGTTGATAAATGAATGACGATGGTGGGTTGTTAATGTGTGCAGGTGGTTGAAAATGGTGGTTAAGTAATGAGGGGGCAAGTGGAGTTGTCGTGCTGCCATGGTGTTACAGGTGGGTTGATGATGATCTCAACTCGGGTTTTAATTCCGAGTTCGGAATTGATAATGGAGGTGATGGCAGCTAATGGAGGTGATGATGGAATGGTAAGGTGGAGCTGGTTCAAGTGAATGATGAAGATGAAGGGGACGGGTTTGACTTTGGAAGAGTTAAATGGTCAACTTTGACTTTTGCTTTAATGAGTATTCCAAGTCTCAACTTCTCAATTTGATTCCGTCTCAACCTGTCTCATTACTTCCCCTTGCTTTCCCGTTTCACCTATACATCATGTTAATAAAGTAATTATGATACTAATATTATATAAAAAATACAATTAATTATTAATTATAATAATACGACTAATTATTATAAATTAGTAAATAAATGAGCTATTTAATCATATAAGCACACAAAATCGAGTCGAATGAAAGGATTAAATATGGGGTAAAATGACACTAAAATTATACTTATCAATAATGAGAGGTTACATATCAAGAAATTGTCAAAATTCCATTTCCTCCCAACTTATTACAACAAATGAATGTGTTCCGGGTGTAATTCCAGAGCAGTTATATGTTACCACCCGTGCTTGTAGAATGACGTCTTTAGTTGAATCCTCCTTGCGGTCTCCTGAAACGATGAACAAACTGAGGGCTCGGCTTTGGGCGAGCGAACTCACTCCGACGCTCAAGTCAGTAACTTAGAGAGGTAAGTGGTTGTTTCTTGGCAAAGTACGTATTGTAGAGAGATAAGGAAGATATTACCAGATGAATAGTGATTCTTAGGTTAAGTTGTGGATCCTTTCCTCAATGATAGTTGAGGAGTATTTATAGACTTTCACCTTTTGTCACGTAGTGGCCAAGTGGCCAAGTGGCTAACAGGTGGAAAGACTGAGCTACCCTCGGCCGAGGGACCCATGGCAGGCCGGCGGGCCCTGTTGACTCGCCGCCGAGGGGTCTTGGATATGAGTTCGCGGATGTGTGCCCCGGCGGACAAGGTGTCCTAGCCGAGGCACAAGAGGCAGCCGACAGTCTGCGTCGGTTAAGTTTGTTTAAGCCGTTGACTTCTTGTGGATATCTTTGACCTTGCTCAATATGTTGACTTGGTCAGAGGGTGCAGAATATGCCCCATCAATTTGCCCCCAGCGTAGTCTATGCCGTGGTATGGGCTCCGATGTATGCTGAGCGTATATTCTGCGCAAGTGAAAATTTCTGCCCCGGCTTCTTCTTCCCCGGCATGGCTCTGCTTAGGCCGCACCATAAACCATATCCCCCCTCCACATGGATGTGTAATGGACGTCCGATGTGGAAAAAGGCAATGACGCTGGCTGAGACCAAAGGTAGAGAGTGCCGGTTGTTTCTGATTGCCCCCTGGCCGGTGCTTTCTGGCTTGGTTGATCACGTGGCCGGCGGAGAACAGATACTTAGGAATTTGTCGAGGAAGATGAATAGGCAGAGATATGAAGGGGCGTGTTGAAGACGCTTGGTCACTGTTGCATTGATTGACATTCAATTGTCGCGACGATTGACATCCCGTGGTTGCATGCTCGACACGTGTCTGATTGCTGATTGGCTGACGTTTCATGGGCTGTGCCCTGATTGGTCCTTCTTCATGGGCTTTTTCCTATAAATAGGGTACTTAGTCCCTGAAATTGGCCACCAATTTCATTTCCTCAAAAATTTCCTTCTTTCTAGCCCTTGTGACGAAACCTCTCTCTAGCTTTCAGAATCATTACTCCGGCGTGGCAGTTTTCTTCAAGGTAAACAAATAAATTCTCTTTTTAACTCGTAAGTTTTGTTGTAACATGTCTTCTGCTGGTCTTGGACCTAGTAAGCTTCTTGCGCCGGGGTTCCCCGTCGCGTCTTGATGAGGAGGAGATACTAAACGCCATCCCGATAAGGTTTGGGGGCCCTAGGTCTCCGTCTCCTGAAGTCGATCCAAAAGCTCCGGAGGGTGGGGAAGATGATGATGTTGATGATGGCTGTGAGGAAGGGATTCCTTCTGGTGAGGAGAGGCCGCCTATCCTGAACCACGGCGAGGCGTGCGTGACTGGTCCTGACCGTGCCTGGACCAATAAATTCGCCAGTTGTTCTGGTGGAACTCTTTTCGAGGGTCATTTCTATTTCTGTGAGGGGTACAAAATTGTTATCCCTGGGAAGGGTCAGGCGGTCTGTTGCCCTCCTCCGGGGCATATCGGCGTATATATCAGGCATCTGGAATATGGCCTCCGGTTTCCTTTGAACAAATACGTCACGGCCATCGTCAAAGCTATGAACGTTGCCGTGGCTCAGCTGCATCCGTTGGCCGTTAGGACGATAGTTGGCTTCGTGTGGCTCTGTCTTTTCAAGGGGGAGGTACCTACAGTTAATTTATTCCGCCGGCTTCATCATCTTCGGGCATCGACCCCCGGTAAGGTGGGGTGGTACAGCGTGCAGATGGAGCCGGCGTCCTCTCCGTTGATAAGCTTTCTTCCTGCAAGGACCGGAAGGGGCGGTGGGTGTATGTCAAAGTGCTTGGATGACTATCCGTTGCCCGGTCCTTCCAAAGCACCAAGTCAACTAACGGTGCGAGAGTAAAAGGGAGCGTGAAAAATGGGTCTCCCAGAGTAAGCACAAGATGGATGCCAGCAGGGTTGCTCTTAGTGCTGACGAGGAGCGGGCGATGCAGCTATTTGATGTTGAGAAGAGATGGGTGCCCCCGACTCAGATTATTCTTCAGGATAAGCTGCTTTGCCGCGTCGGCCTCATACCGGCCCTCAACCAGGGTGAGTAGGGTCGGTGTGAGGCCCATCTCTGCCTATTACGCTCCTGTTTTTAGAGCTTTGTTTTACTTCTTTTATGTAACTCTTGTCTGGTTTCTTGCGGATCGGTTTGGCCAGGATCATGCGAGGAGACCTTGAAGAGGTTGGGGCTTGATAAGGACGGGAACGTCGTTGAGCGAACCCTCGGGCGACACGTGTGATCGTAGATTGGCTCCCAACGAACTTATGGACAAGCGGTAAGGCGCTGGATCGAGGCGGCTCAAGCACGGGTTCTCGGGGTGTGCCAAGAGAACATCAAAGGCGAGGTCCGGTCCGCGACGTTGTCGATCCCAGCTCCTCTTCAACCCCAACGGTCCGGAAGGAGCATGTGGAGGTCATCGATGTCTCCGGAGATGGTGACCGTTGCGAAGGGCCCTCCTTCTCCCAAGAAGAAAAAGAGCCATTGCCGCCTGCCGCTGCTGGAAAAAGACGATTCACCCGGTCCTCCAACTAAGAGGGTCCAGACTCGTACGGACTGACACACGTGGTTCAGACTTAGCTGGTTCATTATGCATTCCCGATGACGAGACTCTCGATGTGTCGATGAATGTTGACATGGATGCGCTTGTGTAAATTTTTTGTAGATCCGCCGTCGGCAAATGCCGTTCTTGCGATCGGCAATTAGAGAAGCGACCGAGAAGGCGGGTGATAGGAATGTCACCGTTGACTCCGCACTCCGAAGGTTCCCCCACCGAGCTTGTGGCGGAGGGTACAAAAATATCCGAGAGGCTGGCGAAGTGGACTCAACTGGCCGGCTCCTACATTATGGAGCAAGAACAGGCCATGGCCCAGCTAGGCCACGATCCAACGGATCAAGCTTGATCTCTCCGCTGCAAAGGGAGAAGCGGGAAGGCTAAGGCCGGATCTCCTTCGCCAAGAAGCGTGTGGAGGAAGCCGAGAAGGCTGCTAGGGGCCGAGAGGGCCAAAGTTGAGGATGCGATGCCGCCACCGCCAAGATGATGGAGGAGCGGGACCGGTATAAGGGCGCTTATGACGCCGTGGTTGCCAAGAGGGAAGAGTGGAAGGATCTGCTCCATAACCAAAGTGAGGCGCTCGGGGACACGCAGCTACCCTTGCTCAAAAGGAGAAGGATATTGAAATGCTTCAAGATGATCTCCTCCCTAAAATGTGCGCCCAATTCCGGGACCAGGCCGAGGAGGCGACCAGGGAGGCAATCAAAAAGCTCATCCCCGACGGCTCCTTCCCGTGGGATAAATTTGACCAGCTTCTGGATGAGATGGGCGATCATCGCGAGAGCGCGGCTGCGGAGAAGGCGGAGGCGGCGAAGGCGGCTCGATAGCCGAGGCCAAGGTGGCCTATGATGCAAAGGTGAAGGAGGGTGAGAGGCTAAAGGCACTTGAAAACGTCGAGCCTTCTTTCGGGCCGGCCACCAAAGATCTTCTGCTGCTGCGATGGAGGGCGACAACGAACAGGCATAGGGAGACGGGCGGTCGTCACTGGACTCACCCGGCATCTCGGATAGCCTTAGGCTGTTCGGGGCCAACTATTGAGCCTTTCCTCCCTGCCATTTTTGGCGCTTCAAATGATATGTTTGTAATCTTTTGCTTTTCTTTCCCTTGTTTTGTTGTAAAACTCTTGGTAGGTTGTGTTTAGGCTTATCCCTATGGGGACGGCCGTCGTCTGTATTCTTTTCGCTTGTAACCTGTTATCATTAATGAAAGCTTGCTTATTTTGCCTTCGGCTTGGCCGAGGTCTTTTCTTGTCTTCTTGCGTTATTAATTGAGCGCTTTTTCATTTTTACCTTCGGCTCAACCGAGGCAGCTAGAATGCGTATCTTAACTGCGTTTAACGTCTTTTTCTTGGACATGTTAGCGTATCGACCGTTGTGTCCCCTGCCTAGCCATCGGCGGACCGAGGCGACTAGGAGTTACGGCGCGACAGCGTAGGTTTGCGTATCGATCGTTGTGTCCCCTGCCAGGCCTTCGGTTGGCTGAGGCGACTAGGGGTTACACCGCGACAGCATGAGTTGGCGTATCGATCGTTGTGTCCCCTGCCAGGCCTTCGGTTGGCCGAGGCGACTAGGGGTTACGACGCGACAGCATGACTTGGCGTATCGATCGTTGTGTCCCCTGCCAGGCCTTCGGTTGGCCGAGGCGACTAGGGGTTACGACGCGACAGCATGAGTTGGCGTATCGATCGTTGTGTCCCCTGCCAGGCCTTCGGTTGGCCGAGGCGACTAGGGGTTACGACGCGACAGCATGAGTTGGCGTATCGATCGTTGTGTCCCCTGCCAGGCCTTCGGTTGGCCGAGGCGACTAGGGGTTACGACGCGACAGCATGTACCTCTTGGGGTGACTTCCGTGGTGTCTACTTCTTGATGGTGACTATGGGGAAAATGAACACTGATGGAAAACTTGGATGGTTCTTCATTAGAGATAAACATGCGTCGGGGTGCCCACAGTTGTCTTTGGGCACCTCCGCCGCTATACAAAGTATTTCCTGAGATTGTCAGTGTTCCAATGGCTCATCAAAGGCACACCCTCCATGTCTGTCACCGGTATGTACCGGCCTCATTTCTTCAACCACTTTGTAGGGACCTTCCCGATTAGCCGTCGGTTTGCCATGAATGTTCCCTTTGTTGGTGGCGGCCGACTTTCTTAGGACTAGGTCTCCTACCTTTAAGTCCCTTTTGTGGACTCTTCGGTTGTAGGCTCTTTTCATTCGGTTACGGTATCTTTGCCAAGTTGAGGCGTCTTTGTATCTCGGCTTTCTTCGACCAGTCTAGGGAGGTTCTTAAGCCTTCCTCATTTTCGACCGGCTAAAGGTGGTCGTTACGTATGTTGGCACCGTTGCTTCAAATGGCGGGATCGCTTCGGACCCGTAGACTAAGTGGAACGGATTTGTACCGTTGCTTCCTTCTCGTGGTTCGCAGGGACCATAGGACGTCGGGTAGTTCATCGGCCCATCTTCCCTTTAGGTCTTCAACCTGTCTTCTTCAAACCATTGAGGATTGTTTTATTGGTCGCCTCCGCTTTGTCCGTTGCTCTGTGGGTGACAGACGGAGGAGTATGCAAATTTGATACCGAGTTCTTCCAAATGACTCATTATTGTGTCACTCCAAAACTCTCGGCCGTGGTCGAATACCATGACTTGGGGTAACCCAAAACGAGTTATGACATTTTCCCAGATTACCTTTACGACTGCGCCGTCGTCTTTGCAGTATCGCTACGGCTTCAACCCATTTGGTGAAGTAGTCAACGGGCGACGATCAAGAACTTTCTTCCGGGATGCCGTTGGAAATGGCCCTAGTAGATCCATCCCCAGCATGCGAAAGGAAGGGGATTAAGTACCGGGCTGCGGGTCTCGGGATGGCGCATGTATCACCGGAGCATGCATTTGGCAGTTGTTGCACTTTTTGGTCTTGGCTCTGGAATCCGCAAGCATGGTGGGCCAGAAGTAGCCGGCTCGGAGAGCTTTATGGGCTAGTGTTCTTGCCCCCATGTGATGGCCGCAGATGCCTTCGTGAATTTCTGTCAATATTAGCTCCGCGTCGGTTGGACCGACACACTTCAAGAGTGGCCTTGTCACGGACCTCCCGTATAATTCTCCTTCAAACACCAAGTATCTTCTGCGATCCTTTTTATCTTCTCGAGAGACTGCGGTCCTCCTAGAACTCATTCATCGGTTTGTACTTCATTATCGGAGTCATCCAAGTCGTCTCGGCCTATGTGTCGCCCACCATGCCGATGGCCTCAGTAATGCTTTTGGCATTCCTGATGTCCACCAGCACGGTTCGACTGATATTCTTGATGGTTGAACGGCAAGTTTTGAGAGAGCGTCGGCTCGATTGTTCTCGGACACAGGAATGCATAGTATTTGGAAGGATTTTAACTTCGAAGTGTCGGCTTTTACCTTTTCCAGGTATCTTACCATTCCGTCGTCCCGAGTCTCGTACTCTCCTCTGATTTGATTAGCCACTAAGAGTGAATCTGTTTTCAAAATGATGTGTTCTCGCCCTAAGAGCTACTCGGCTAGCTCGACTCGGTTATCACCGCCTCGTATTCGGACTCGTTGTTTGAGGCCGAGAAGGTAAATTTCAAGGCGTACTCAAACTCGTCCCGTTTGAGCTGATGATAAGTATGCCGACCCCTGAGCTGTTCGCCGTGGAGGATCCGTCGGTGTATACCTCCCATACTCCGGGGCTTTGCTCTTCTCGGTATGTGCACTCGGCCAGAAATCGCCGGTGCTGTCCTTTTATTGAGGGCCTCGGCTTGTCTGCGAATGCCGAAGCCGGATAGCTCTCTTCGCCCATTTGATGAGCCTGCCGGATTGCTCAAATTTTTCCAATGCTTTCTCCAACTACTGGTCGGTTAAGACCGTCACGGGATGTGCGTCGAAGTAGGGTTTCGATTTCCTTGAAGCGGCGACGACGGCAAAGGCTGCTTTTTCAATCGGCGGGTAATTTCTCTCGGCGGCAACGGTGTATGGTGACAAAGTAGATTGGTGCTGTTGCTTGTCCTCTTCTCTCGACGATCACGATCACGTGGCCGAGGTAATCGCTATGTATAGGTACAAGTGTTTCCCCCGATCGGCCAGGACGGGGTTGGGAGAGTCGAAGATGAGCTTTCGATTGTTTGAAAGCCGTGCTCGCTCCTCCCCCCCGAAGTCTTTATTTCCCTTCAACACCTTGAAGAATGGGGTGCTCTTGTCGGTGACCGAGAAATGAAACGGGCTAGAGCCGCCATCCTCCCGGTCGATCATGACCTCTTTTCGATTCCTCGGCTCCGGCAGTCTAGGATCGCTGGACTTTGTCCGGATTGGCGTCAATTCCCCCCGGCGCCGACAAGTACGCCGAGGAACTTACCTGCTCGGACACCGAAGTTGCATTTCATTGGGTTGAGCTTCATCTTGTACTTCCTTAGTGAACAAAATGTCTCGTGCAAATCGGCTAAGTGTTCGCTGTCGGACTTGCTTTTTACAATAGCATCGTCGACGTAAGTCTCAATGTTTCGCCCTTTTTGATTTTGGAACACTTTGTCCACCAGTCTTGTGTAAGTTGCACCGACGTTCTTTAAACCAAACGGCATCATTTTGTACATGTATGTGCCGTTAGCGATGATGAATGCGCATTTGGGCATGTCTTCCTCGGCCATGAACACCGATGATACCACGAGAAGGCGTCCAGCAGGCTCAAGATAGTGTAGCCTGCGCCGTCGCGTCGATTAAACTATCTATTCGAGGCAAGGGATAACAATCTTTGGGGCATGCTTTATTAAGATTGGTAAAATCTACGCACATCCTCCATGCCCCCGATGATTTCCTCACCATTACAACATTAGCTAACCACTCGGGATAGGTACAAGGCATGATGAAACCCGCCGCCAAAGAATTTATCTACCTCGGCTTTGATGGCCTCATCCTTCTCGGAGGAGTTCCTCATCCTTTGCTTGACAGGCGAGCGGGTGGGAGTACGTTCGACTTGTGAACAATTACCTCCCGGCTCACGCCTGGCATCTCGGCCGCGAGTAGGCGAAGACGTCTTTGTTCTTTCTCGGCGGATCTAGGAGTGCGGCTCTGAATTTTGGCACCGAGTTGACACCGATAGTTACGGTGCGGCCTGGGTCAATCTCTACCTCTTCGGTCTCCGCTCCTTCGACCATGCCGACGGTGGTATCCATGCGCTCGCCCTCCTGTTGCAAGGACGGGCTCTTCCCCTTCTCGACTTTTTTTTTCCACTTTGATGGATTGCATGTTGCACCCTTTGGCGGACACTTGGACATTGACCACTTCGTCCTTTTCGTTCTTTGAAACGAGCTTATGCGCTTCCCCCAGGTCCGAGACGTACATCAATGTCGAGCCGGACGGACATTACTTGCATCGGCCTCGCTCGGGGGTGACTCGGCCTATGAGAACGTTGTAGGCGGACGAGCCGTCAATGACCACGAACTCGGACATGACGTTCTTGGCCGCACTTCCCTCACCGAACCTCACCGGCACTGATTGACCCTAGGGTACCAGGCCGGCCCAAGAAAAGTCGTACAACGGGATGGTGCGGGGCTCAAGTCTTCAACCTTCGAGACCGAGGTTGAGAAAGCATTCGCCGTACATGATGTTTGTGTAGGCGCCCGTGTCGACCAGCACCTCTTCACCAGGTGGTGGGCTATGTCCAAGTGGACTACGAGCGGGTCGCTGTGAGGGGCGATGACTCCTTCGTAGTCCCTCTTCCTAATGGTTATATCGGGGATGCTGGAAGCGGGAGTCGCTGTGTTGGGCACAAAGTTGATGGCCTGATACAGCTCGTTCAGGTGTCGTTTGTGCCCATGAGCGGACCCACCGTTCTCGTTGCCCCCGATGACAACATGGATTACTCCTATCCGTTCGAAGACGGATTTCTTATCTGAACCGCCGGCATCAGTCTTTTGACCTTTGGCGACATACTTGCCGAGGCTCCCCTTCCGGATCAGTTCCTCAATGGCATTTTTCAGATGCCGGCAGTTGTCCGTAAGGTGACCGGTGTGGCCGTGGTACTCACAGTACTGGCTCGTGTCACCGTCACTCCTCGGCACGGGTGGCCTCTCCCACTTCGACCCTCGTTCTTGCTCGGGCGAAAACCTCGGCGCGGACACGACCGGTGGGGTGTGATCATTGTACCGCTTCGGCGGTTCGTTCGAACTCCACCGGCGTCCGCCGAGTTCGCTTCCCGGTGGACTGTCGACCGTGACCTATTATCGTCACGGCGTCTTTCATCCGGTTGTCCTCCCGTGGCTTTTTCTTTTCGAGTGCTCGGCCTCGGGCTGGGCCTGCCCGTGTTTTGTGGTAGTCCTCCACCTTAATGGCTTGATCGGCCATTTTCTGGCGAGTCTAATCTTTGGCCGCCGCACTTGATGAGCTCATTCTTTAGGTCTCCTCTCGAGACCTTTCATCGCCGCGAAGGTCGCTGGTTCATTGCTTCGCTCACGAATCTGCTGAACCTTGGCGTCGAACCTCTTCACATAACTTCGGAGAGATTCGCCTCCTTCCTGTCGATAGTCGGAGGTCCGAGGTCTCCACGGCCCTCCTCTTGTTGCGGAATACTTGGGCTAGGAACGTGTCCTTCGTGTCGGCGTAAAGATACCGACCCGTCAGGTAGCCCCTTGTACCAACTTTGTGCCATCCCATGCAGTGTCGTTGGGAAGATTCGGCACCAAACTTCATCGGGTTGCTCCCATACTGACATGTGAGACTCGTAAGCCTCGACAGACGGCGCCAATAAAAAAAGAACATGATTTTAGTTGCCTAAATCACTCAAAAAATTGAAAATCCGACTCATTTGGAAAAACATCATTTCCCTTTTATTTTGCAACGCCTTTTTCTACTCCTTTAGTGATGAATAAAGAGTGTTGCTCGGCTTTTTCTCATCAAACATAATTTAAATACATAACAAGTAAATTTGCTTCGTATTTTTCTTCTTTTCTATTTTTTTTTTTTTTTTTCAAAACCTCTTTATTCAATTTCCTGCCAACAATAAATACAAATGTTCCAAAACAAGTGAAGTGAATTCAACTTCACCAAATTAGGACTCAATACCTCCAACTCATGCAACCACAACCATGACAACTTCTTGATCGGGGAAGGATGTTTTTGGAATGTAGTTGATATAGTAGGTTCCAAATGGAAAGGCAAGGCTCAAAGAGGTTAAACAAAAGGTTGTCCTAATCTAGAGGGTAGAAACAAAGCTTAATTTGGCAATGTGAGGTTAAAACAAGTATATGCAACGAGTTTGTTTCAAAATTGTACAAAAAAATGAACACCTCATGGTCTAAGGGCGGAATGACACGTTTATGCGTATGAACATGACACGTCTCGCGAGGAGACCTACTCACAATCCTAAACGGGGGTCAGGTATGAATGTACCGACCCATAGGAGGCTCTAAACCTCACATGTATGTAGTTATGTCGAAGTATAAGCCTAGCCTACGGTCCTCTTGGCCTCACAAGGCGGTCAACACTTTTCTTTCAAGCCTCATTTCCCGTATATAACGAGGAAGTCACAAGGTGCAAGCCAATGGGAGGGGGAAGACATGGCCAAGACAATATCATCATTGAGGGTATCATGCTCTCTTCCTAGACCATATTTTGTTTTAAAATATGTACAAACTGTAAATAAAGCAACAAAGACATATTCACAAGATACGAAATGCATTTCTAAGTACTAGCAACATAAATAAACATGCAACAATTGTCTAAACCTAGCAGCACGTAAGTAACACACACCAAGTTCCAAAATGGGACATCCTCATCAACATAGCCCATCCTCCTCCATATATCCAACAGTATAAAGGAAAAGAATAGTAAAGGAGAAAGAGATAGGAAAGATTAAACCGCGCGGTCTTCTAGTCTCATAATGCCTCAAATGTTCCGTATGTGCCTGCGCCACTTGTTAGACAAACATATATATACAACGCAATGTTTTTTGAAATTTTCTCAAATTTACAAATAAATATACAAATATACACAAAGTAGATATTTCCCTCCCACACTCAAAATTTACATCGTCCTCGATGGAACGAGATGTAGGGAAGAAATAGGAAAAATAAAAGACATGTTTTTGTATTTTTAAATAATAAAATTTCCTCCTCACACTTATTTATTTACATAATTTCCAATGAAAATAAATATGTGGAAGAAATTCGGAAATTAAATACATATTTTTGGGTTTTTAATTTTTTTCAAAGAAAAAAAACATGTTTTTGGGTTTTAGAAGGATTTTTTTTTTTTTTTTTTTTTTTTTTTTTCGATTAGCTTGAAAAAACCTGGCACCTCAAACCCTCCTGTATCACCAGTTCATCACCACACACATGCGATGAAAAACAAGAACAACATCATCAACTAACAATTAAACTTATTTTTTGGACACAAATTAGCTGTTTCACCATGTTTGTCATCAACAGGATGTCCACCTCTTCCACCATTACTACTCTATCTCTTTTCTCCAATTCTCGTCGTCTCTTTTCTCATAAACCCTCTTTTTCTTTTAAAAAACAACCTTTGTCATTTTCTGCTTCGTTTCAATCATTAAACAACATTCACAGAAATGGGTTCTGCACTTCTACTTCTACTGCTGTTGCTTCTTCTGAAACAGTTCAGACTGATGATTTGAATGTCTCTAATTTGTCTCAACTTAGGATTAAACTTCCTACCAATGATTCTTCTAATACCCTCCTTCGTATTCGTCATACTGTGAGTTTTTCCGTTATTCTTTGTTTTTATCTTTCTATTTTGCTTAATTTGTTGAGGAATTATGAAAAATGATGGGAGTAGTATTTGGTCAATGCAAATTTAGAGCCGATTTTCATCTCGGGTCATTCAGAAACCGCCTCTTTGCGTAGCATAGATGTACCCTTTGAGGCATTGAGGCATTGTTCTTCATCTGTCAGGAGGGATGGAAATTGCAATTATTATTGGATGGAATTTTAGCTGAGATGTTTGATTGTATCCTTGATTTGATTTTTATTGGATATTTCAATTTTGTGAAGAAAAGATGAAAACTTGAATTGGGTCTATAAAATAGATGAATATCCGAAATGGGTCACTTGGAAATGACCTCTCTATACTTGCAAAGGAAATGATGAGTGCTTCTGAGCTCCTGACCGCTGCGAGTGGGAGTCTCTTTATTGGGGTTGGAGTACTGATGATGAATGAAGAATTGAGTGTCGTGTTTATTCGATTTTGTCTGATTGTTTGAATACAAAGCGGAGTTCTTTATCAAATACGAAGTACAATCTTTTCCTTATATTTAGCTTCGTGCCATCCAAGTGAAATTTTAAGCTGCTGTTCACTTTCAAGCTATCCACAGCCTTATTAATGTCTGTTGTTACTGGCGTTACTCTGTCTGTGTATGCAAAAATTGGCTCGGTTCTTATTTTTATTGTCAATTTCAACTACTTGCGTATCCTGGCACTCTTGCTTACATTTTTACCTCCCTATTGTCCTCCATAGTCCATAACGACAATCTTGTAAACTGATACTGATTGCATAGTATATTTGATATGGTCTATCTTGATGAACTGCGTTTTTGGGCTAGCACATGAACTTGATGGTTGTCTAACTTTCAAGTCTTTTCTTCTCCATGTTTTCTCATTCCTTCAGTCGTTTTATTGCTGAGAGTCCTAGTTGTTGTTCTACTACAATTTTTAAGAGATCCGTCATGAGTGGGTAAGGGCGCAGGTTTATATTTTATACTTTGTTCTCTTGCCAGCTTGAAGTTAAATCTTAAATTTTAATGCAACAATGTGTTATATTCCGAATAGCGTTCTAATGAGAATATTTTTTTATTACTTACAAGTTAGCTCTTTTATTTTGTTGATTATGTGTAACTGTGCTGTTATGCTTATTTGCAGTGTGCACATGTGATGGCAATGGCTGTTCAGAAGTTGTACCCAAATGCCAAAGTGACAATCGGACCATGGATTGATAATGGTTTTTATTATGACTTTGATATGGATCCTATAACAGACAAAGACCTGAAGAAAATTAAGAAGGAGATGGTCAGTCAACAATTCTTTCTTTTAATGAGTAGAACTGATATAGTTGGGTATAAGTATTTATCAGATAATTGTTTCAGGGTACAGAATTCATTTCTTACGTCATCTGTAGGAGCGCATCATTGGTCGAAATTTCCCACTTGTTAGAGAGGAAGTTACCCGAGATGAAGCACAGAAGAGAATAATGGCGCAGAATGAACCTTACAAATTGGAGATTTTGAACAGCATAAAAGAGGAGCCCATTACAATCTATCATATCGGTAAGACTTTTCATAATTTATGTTTTACAGTTTTCTGTAACATCATTTTCTGCAATCAACTCATAGTACAATCTGGAACAATTTAATTAAAGAGTAATTTTTCTGTTACATCGAATTGTTTATGTTTACTTCTTGCACAAATATTAAGAAAGTGGGGTATCTCTACTTTTCATATGCTTATTTACCAAAATACCATCATGTCAGCCCCACACCGGTTTGCACCCACACACCAGAAAGTACAAAAGTAGATAAGGAAGGATATGTGGGTCATTCAATTGATCAAAAGATATCCATATTAGAAAACGTAAACAATCAAATATAATGGCCTAAAATAGAACACAAACAATTCAATTGAACGGAGGAAATATATTATTTGTGGGTTTAATTTGCTTGAATGGAAGGATTTGGTGGAAAAGGAGGAGGGGGAAAGGGAGGAGGACAAAATATCTTGTTTGGTCAGCAAGTGTGGTTGATGAGGAATGGACGGGGAGGGAAATGTGGATGGGTGAGTGAGTGACACCCCTAAGCGTCGCTATCTAAAACGTGAAAATTAACTATTTATAATCCTTAGTGCAAATAAACAAGAGTATAATGACAAGAAGGCTGAACCCTAGAGAAGGAATGATTCTACTAACTGAGTTTAAATGTGTAATTAAGACAACTAAGAAACAACAACAACAACATTACCCCAGTGCCTCAATGGCTCCCGCAAATTGCGGGGTAAGGGGGGGTCGGATGTACGCAGCCTTACCCTTGTGTTAGCAACACAAAGAGGCTGTTTTCGAATGACCCAAGATGGAAATTGCGTCGAGAACTGCATCGAAGGACCGCTACTTCACAAAAGAAAGAAGCGTAGCCGCTTTAGTGAGCCATTTTGATTTATTCCATTATAATCCATAACCAAAGAGTAATGAGTCTTTGGCTCCATTGGAAATATGGAATTAAGACAACTAAGAAAACTTAGAGAAAATACAAGTAAAGGGGTTTTCGATTGATTTGGTTGCAAGAGTAAATTCAAATAAGAGTAACAAACAAGTAAGTGAATAAAGTAGTGAAATTTATCAATAAGAGAGAAATACTTGGCATAATCTATCTCCCTTCCCAATCAATCCAAAATTGACAATCTAGAATAGATGGATCTTGTTTTTGAGGCTGTGTTATCAGTTGCTTAATGGTTCAATGCTGGTTGTTTTCTTTCTCTAATTCTTTATACTTGTAGGAGATGAATGGTGGGATCTTTGTGCCGGACCCCATGTTGAATCTACTGGAACTATCAATAGGAAAGCTCTTGAGCTCGAATCCGTTGCTGGTGCGTACTGGAGAGGGGATGTAACTAAGCCAATGTTGCAGAGGATTTATGGCACAGCTTGGGAAAATGAAGAACAGTTGAAAGCTTACCTTCACTTCAAAGAGGAAGCTCTGCGCCGGGATCATAGGCGTCTTGGCCAAGATCTCGACCTGTTTTCAATACAGGTAGCACTTCGTGCCATCTTTGCGTGCTGTACAGTATCCAGACAGTCCTTGAAACATTGCACCTTATTGAATATCATCATGTTGATTCCATTATCATGGTTTTATTCTTGTTAAATTTTACGTTTTCTTGCTAGGTAGCTTGCTTTGAGTAGAAAACTCCTAAACTTGATGAGACTTATTCCCACCTTTAACCGCCAACTGCTAAATGCCCAATCATCCTTAGTTTCTCTTGCTAGTCAGAGGGAAATAGGAATTAGGCCATTAGGGTTAATCAAGCAGGGCTTTTTTCGGTATTTAACTTTATCTGGTATAGTGTGATCTTGACCAACCAGTGAACCTAAGTCAAACTTGAGATATCATCAAATGATCCCGAGTTATCTGAAAATGAAATTAATATGCATCAAAATCCTGGCTTTTGGTGGAAGCTCATTTTGTGCATGTCGAGGTTGTTCAACCTGGACTTCGGCCCTTGGGGAAGCTGGAATGAATTTGTTCAAATTGTTGAGAACCGTAAGCGAGCACACGCCACTAGCTGATCTGTTGTAGTTAGAGAGAGATGAATTAATCTAGGATAGAGAAGAATGCTGCTTAAGAGAAACAAAGATTGAAGTTACAAGCTCTTGACAAATGCCCTTACAGTTAATGTTCATGTTTGTGAGAATAAGAATTTATGAAAAATTAGACTCTAAAACCGTTGGTTTGGGTGATGGTACTCGCATCTGTTTTGGGCATGGGTCTAGTTAAATTAGGATTATCTTCTGGTAATTTCATAACATTGGCATCGTTTTATCATGTTTCCGCACCCATACGCACACATACAGGCGCGCCCACACACACGCTCTCGCACACACTCGCACGAGTGCACTCACATCCACACGCACGCGCGCACCCACATCCACAGGCACATACACACCCACTCACACCCACGCCCGCCCGCCTGCGCACCCACACACCCACCCACGCGCTCGCACACACAGACACATACCCGTGCGTGCACACAACACACACACAAACGCACATGCATACGCGCCACAGAAGCACACACAATTATAATATTCGGCCTGTAGCACATCCACTTACCCAGATTTTGTTCTGTGTATTGCTACTTTCGCTTAATACAACTAATATCTGCAAAATGAGCACCTGGCAGTTAAATACTTGAATGTGAAAATTATTCAGAGCAGTTGGTTTAAATAGTACTGACGTCAATTCTTTGAATTTCAAAAATATTTTGTAAACAAGTGTACAAGTGGGGTTTGAATATAGTTTAGGCCTTAGGGTATGTAGGTAAAATAGGTGAACCATACACTCACATTGCTATTTTAATTACATCATGTAATAGTCATTCCATTTTTCAACTTTTCACAATATAATAGACATAGTATTCAAATTGATTTTGGCAAAAAAGTAATACTTCAGTTCCAAAATTGGAGTAAATAGTGAATTATCTGTGATATCACAGGAAGACGCTGGTGGAGGGCTTGTTTTCTGGCATCCTAAGGGTGCAATTGTGAGGCACATCATTGAAGATACATGGAAAAAGTTGCACATTGAACGTGGATACAGTCTGCTCTATACTCCTCATGTGGCAAAGGCAGATCTATGGAAGATAAGCGGTCACCTTGATTTCTACAAGGAGAATATGTATGATCAAATGAATATCGAGGATGAACTTTATCAACTACGACCAATGAACTGCCCTTACCATATTTTGGTCTACAAAAGGAAAATGCACTCTTATCGAGATTTTCCTATCAGAGTGGCTGAGCTTGGAACGGTATACAGATATGAGTTGTCTGGAGCCTTACATGGCCTTTTCCGTGTTAGAGGCTTCACACAGGTGATCACTTTTCTGTGGATCATGATTTTTCTTTTATCTTCTCTTTCAAATTTTGTTCGCTTAATTGAAAACTTAATTTGGAGAGGTAAACATATAAGTCTAGCGGGAAAAAAGGGTGTGTAAACATTCTTATTTTGGCCCGTGCTTTATTGTTTTTTTTTTTCCCTTCTTTTTTCGTGTGTTGAAGTTATTTACGTACTGTTTTCTTATCTGTTAAATGTTGTGGAAAATTCTGATTCCGTAAGGGGACTTTTGCTGCTGGAGTTATTTGTTTGACATGTTGTAATCTGTTTTAGGATGATGCACATATATTTTGCTTAGAGGATCAAATAAAAGACGAGATAAGGGGAGTTCTAGATCTTACGGAGCAGATACTACTCCAATTTGGTTTCCATCAATATGAAGTGAATCTATCGACGAGGCCAGAAAAATCTGTAGGAGATGATGATATATGGGAAAAAGCTACATCTGCTCTCAAAGATGCTTTACATGATAAAGGTTGGGGATATGAGATTGATGAAGGTGGTGGTGCCTTTTACGGACCAAAGATAGATCTCAAAATTGAAGATGCACTTGGAAGAAAATGGCAGTGTTCAACAATACAGGTAAGTGACAAGTTATTAGTTGATTGTTAGTTTCAAACTCTTCTTTCGCCATTAATGCAGTAACATAAAAGAACCCTGCTGTTGGTCTCTTGACTCTCATTTTGTGTAAAAACTCTCTTTTTTCTGTTTAGGATTAAAAGGAGTGTTCTGATTCCATATTTCCAATGGAGTCAAAGATTCATTACTCTTTGGTTCTGGATTATGATGGAATAAAGCAAAATGGCTCACTAAAGTGGCTACACTTCTTTCTCTTGTGAAGTAGTGGTCCTTCAATGCAGTTCTCGACGCAATTTTCATCTTGGGTCATTCGGAAACAGCCTCTTTGTGTTGCTAACACAAGGGTAAGGCTGCGTACATCCGACCCCCCCTTACCCCGCAATTTGCGGGAGCCATTGAGGCACTGGGGTATTTTGTTGTTGTTGATTAAAAGGAGTGTTCTAGTGGAATTGCTTTTAATGCCTGGCATTACTAACTAAAATGAGAACCTTCTTCTTTTCAGGTTGATTTCAATTTGCCAGAGCGGTTTGATATTACATATGTGGACTCCAATTCAGAAAAGAAACGCCCCATCATGATCCATAGAGCGGTACTTGGATCTTTGGAAAGGTTTTTCGGAGTTCTCATAGAGCATTATGCTGGGGACTTTCCATTGTGGTTGTCACCTGTACAAGCTCGTGTCCTGCCTGTAACTGACACACAGGTGAGTCCTTGTTTGCAGATTATAATAGGGTCCTGTGCAACAATTAATTGAGCACAAATTCATTGTTATGTGATTGATTTGGTCTGCATACTGTTTTATTGTGTGTCTGGAAACTAAGTTTCGTGAGTAAATTCCAGAATAGGCTGTATCTGGTGTCTGGAAATTCAAAAAAAAAAGGGAATTGGATTTGGCCCAAAGTTTCCATTCAATTCCAAATGGATCTAAAAACTCATTTTTCTTAAGTTGTGCCCACTCCCATGTCATTTGAGTTCATTGCCCAATTAATCTGTCTCCTTTTCCCTTTCCCCCTCTTCCCCGAAGCAGCTACCACGGTGCAGTCCATCTCCCTACCCAGCACCCTAACCCATGACGGAACAATCCTCCTTTCCAGACATCACTCTCAGTCCCTTATCCTTCCCTCTAAGTGTGCCCTTTAGGCGTCATTCAAGCAGACCGTTCTTGCTTTATGTTCCCGCCTGCTCTCCCACCTTCTTCAAAATACTTGCCTTAAAAACCTTGGACAGTCTCAACTACTCCCTCCCGGCCTCCCCTACTACCACACTGCTGCCTCTCCAAGACTACCCCCGGCTTCGTCGTCATCCTCCCTCCACTGACCTCTCCCACAATTTCAGTAACACGTGGCCACCACTTCCTAGTTCCTACACTCTCCCATGATGCCTCCATATCCTAGGTCGTCCGATGGTGTGACCAGACTGACCGCTGGATCCCTCCTCCAACCATCGTCCGACTTCATGATCTCCTACATTTCCTTCTTCTCTTCTTTCTTCATTTAGGCTGACTGTTGTCTGAGTTCAACTACAGTAGTGGGAGAAGCGGTGGGAAGATTTTTTCTTTTTTTGGTTGAGGGGTTGAAAAAGTGAAGGGAGAAAGGTAGTTGAGTACTTGAGTGTATCCAACCATGATTTCAGGAAGTTGAAATCATATGAATACAATTCCATGTCCGCAAACACGAAGGTATTAAACCTAGGTCTTGAAACCGTATTACGATTGCTTTGTTAAGGTTTTGAAGATTACAGGCTTACCAGTACCACCATCTGAGGTGCAACTAGATTATGCTCCAATGACCGATTCGGTCATCTGAAACTGATACTGAATACCATGCCAAACGCTATCTTATGGAAGCTGGAAGGAAGAATTATGAGTTAAATGTATTTTAAAGTCCTTTTAGTTTAGGGATTGCAAGAAGATTTGAGACGGTGGATAGAAAAAAAAATATAGCGTTGGTGTTGGGTAATAAAAGGACTTAACACCTAAGTGAAAGTAGGAGCTTCTGTAAGAGAAGCTGTTTTGAGATAATTATTCTAGACTAGGTTCTATCTAATACTAGCAAATTTCTTGTTTGAGGTTTCTTAGTTTTTATCTTGCCAGATTTTTTGTCTTAAACTAGTCATGTGTATAAATACCACATACTCATGGAGAGGTCCGAGGGCAGATCGTAGAACTTTTTCTTTACTTGTCCTTGTCGGTTTTCTTCGTAGCATTACCGTCACCAGTGTTTGGTGACTGAATTACTGTTAATTTTTCTTTTTCTCTGTTTTTGAGTCGTCACTTCAGGAGTTATGATGAACGACTTTCTATTACTCCCTCTGTTCCAACTTCCAATCATTTGTTTACCTTTAATTAAAATACCCCTCCCAAAAAATAAAATAGGTGAACATATGATTGGGACAAAAGGAGTAAAGGTAACTTCACACACGGAAAAGATATCACTAACCGACGTCATAAATTCTGCAGCTTGAATACTGCAATGAGGTGGTGGAAGAACTCAAGGCAAATGGCGTTCGTGCTGAAGTTTGCCATGGTGAGCGTCTGCCGAAACTCATCCGAAACTCAGAGAAGCAGAAAATTCCATTAATGGCGGTTGTGGGACCCAGAGAGGTGGAGACGCAATCTGTGACTGTTAGGTCGAGATTTGGAGGAGAACTAGGGACAATGCCGGTCACTGAGTTTAAATCCAGGATTAACAAGGCAGTTCTGGACAGAGCCTCTTTCTGACCTTTTTGATCATTCAAGTCTCATACAATACTACGTAGGAAACAAACCCCATACACAAATTGGATTATGTTTTAGTACCACTATTCTAAAATTCAATTTTCATCATAATTCCTTGTATTAAAGATGCTTTTTTTTTTTTTTTTTTTTTTTTTTTTTTTTTTTTTTTTTAACACATGGGAGTAGTTTCATCACTTTCACTTGTTTTACATTAATTCCACACCAAAAGTAAAATAAAAAAATATCGATGTAGTTTGCAGAGAGTGATAGAGCACGATATGAGATTTCTGGGGCTTGAGGAGAGTATGGTGACGGAGAGGGCACAATGGAGGGAAATGATACATGATGATTTTTAGTATTTGATACTTTTTGGACATATTTAGTGTTTTTATTTAATTTAAAAAAAATTAAATTATTTGTTCTTCTCTCCTTTATTACATTTTTTTACCGACCACTTTCTTGTATATTTTACTTGGTTTACTTTTAAGGCATTCCGGATCCCTGATTCTATTTCGGTTTTTAAAATTGTTTTAATTTTTTCTCTCGATTTAAATTTTAAGTTTTTATAAAAGAAATCTGAAATTCGATTTTAAAACCTGTAAGTTTACCTTGACTTTCCATTACATTTTCGTTCTCCCTTTTGTTTTTCATTTTCCCTTTTCTATTCGCTTTTTGAGGTGTGCGTTCACCTATGGACGGTTCTAAAGGATGATTCATGTCAGCCGACCCCAAATCATTTTGGGATTAAGGCTCTGATGTTGTTGTTGTTGTATCGATGTAGTTTGTAGACCTAGCAAACGTGTCGGTGTGTCAACGAGTTGGGATCCAAAACTTGATAACATTTTTACGGGATGCATTGGAATTAAATGAGTGAAATGGAGTTGAAATGAAATTAGGTTAAAACTACACCTAATAAATAGATGAACCGGGTTAGATTTGGGTCAGGTTAGTTCAGTTCAACCTAGGTTATTTTAGGTCAGATCGGGGTGAATCGGGTAATTCTAGGTAAGGCAATTAAGGTATGTTATTATCAAGTTCTTTAGGGATAATAGTTAGTTTGTAAGAATAAAGATTCCGATCGGGTCATATTAGTTTGGGGTTAATTCGATTTACGGGTCATACTCCGGTCAAAACTCAAAACTCCATATATTACCATCTGCTAATCGTAATTCGTATCTAACCCGATTACCATCAATTCTATAGTTTCTGAGCATTATAATAAAATTTTTAAGTTTTGTTTTAAAAATAATTAGGAAAATGATAAATACAGCCCTAGGGCTGTATTTAAAGTGCCAAAAAAAAATGAAAACCTTAAATCAAGCATTAATGACATCAATTTACGCGTAATTGTGTCTTAAATTCCTAATTTAATTTCATTTTGGGAAGTAATTTAGTTCTTTAGGGCTGTATTTATCATTACCGTAAAAATTATGAGTTTTATGATAAAGTTTATTTACTTAAACATTAAGTTCTAAAAAAAGTACAATAAACTCAAAAACATTACATATAAATTTAGTAAAATTTGAGTTTTGATGGAAAATAAAATAAAATTTAACTTATAAATTTTTAATAAGCTCAAAAAAATATACATATGCTCAAAAATAAATAAAATTCAAGATAATAAGCTCAAAAAAATATAAATATATGCTCAAATAAAAAAAAAAGAAAAAAAAAGAACAAAAGCAGTTTGTTGAGGGAAAGATGCAGAGCCCACAGACATGGCAATTTCTGTTGCAAGAAACATGAGAGCATTCTCTCTATTTCATTCCTCTAACAATGGCGGAATTCCTATTTTCAATAGAATCCCGCTTCTCAGACCTCAACAACAACAATATAGAGCATACAGTTTCCTTAATTCCCATCTGAAAAACAAAATCTGTAATTCCAAACAATTTTACTTTCGACATTCTTACTCAACTTCTTCTTCTTCGTCTAATGGTTCTAAGAATGGATTTCTAAAATGGTATCTGAGAATGCTCGAAACTCGCCCATTTATCACCAAAAGCATTTCTTCTTCCTTAATTTTCGGCGCTGCTGATGTTTCTTCTCAGGTTATTCTTTTCCTTGTATCAAATTTACAATTATTGTTTTTGTTGTTGTTGATTCTCTTATTTTCTGTCGATATTTATGAATTAGATAATCGTTGTTGCTGTTATAATTGATTCTCAGGGTAATTATTTCTTCTTGGGAATTTCTACGCTAGCTATACCCCTAGTTTTTCGGTTTTCTAGGTCGTATTCCTTGCCTTTTGAAATTCTCATTGAAGACGGGCATCCAAATTAACGCAAAATCTCATTGAAGATGGGCACTATTCGTCACAAGCTGAAGACGGATAGTGCCCCTCTCACAATATGCAAGTTGCACTATTCATGGGGTGCTCCATTTCCCCCCTACTTGCCCTCCCACTTGCCTTATTGTGAGAGGGACACTATCCGTCTTTAGCTTGTGACGAATAGTTTCCGTCACAAGTAAGACCAGCTGCCAGATTAATACAATAACAATTTGTATACCCATGAACTCTATACATTAGTCTATACCACGACCTCGTTGATTGTTCCCTCCGTCCCGGTCAATTGTTGTCCTTTGGTTTTGGCACAAACAACAACAACAACAACAACAACAACAACAACATCAGAGCCTTAATCCCAAAATGATTTGGGGTCGGCTGACATGAATCATCCTTTCGAACCGTCCATGGGTGAACGCACGCCTCAAAATGCGAATAAAAAAGGGAAGATAAAAAACAAAAGGGGGAACCGTCCTTTGGTTTTGGCACAAAGACCAAGGAAAATCGAGGGGGCTAATAACTACTCCGTAAATGACAAGTGGAATAAATTGAGTGTATATGATCAAATTGCTTATCAAGTTCATTCTTAAAATAGAAAGGACAACAATTGACGGAGATACCCAAAAATGGAAAAGGGCAACAAATGACCGGGTTTATGGGAGTATTTGATTTACCCAATTAACCCAGCCAATTCCTGATCTTTGTATACCCATGAACTTGCCTATCAATTCCTGATCTTCGTTATCATTTCATGCATCCTCAGAGGTTTTAATACTGTAGTAGTTTGCACTTGTACAAGATAGTTTATGATGCTTCTCATAGAGGAGGGTGACACGACGTTAATGGGTGAAAATGGAGGTTGAAGGAGGGTTGTTGGGTCTGGGGGAGGGAAGAAGGTAATGAAGAGAAGACATGATGGCGAGTAAGTACGAAGTTCAGGGCAGCAACACGTAGAATATAAAAAAGGCAGGGGTGCAACATGGAGTTTGTTGTCCTTTGCAGGGTACAACATAGAGTTACCTGTTGTTCTTTGTGTTATTTCTTCCTTTTGTGGGGCCATTACATTTGTGTGTCGTGTGAGGGTAGGTGGGGTGGACGACTTCATCTCCTTTAAGAGGCTCGTATATGGGTGCAAAACTTACAACTTTTGATCCATGATTCCTTGGTTATGAATTTTGATGACACTGTATGGAGATCAATAAGATCAAATGCTTAATTATTTGTGACTAGAAAGAAAAATTTGTTTATGAGATCAAGTGTAACTGGTTTCTGACTAGTGGCGGACCCAAGATTTGAACTTAGCGAGGGTAAAAAGTTTCAGCGAAGGCGAACAGTTAATGTGTTACAAGGTAAAATCGAAAAAAATTCGGAAATTGCAACTAAAAAGTTCGAAATTTTAATTCTCTTGTGGGGGCGAGCGCCCCTGCTAGCCACCCCTAACTCCACTGTTTCTAACATTTGGTGTTCTTGGTTGCTAAATTGAAGTCTGTAAAAGCCAAAAGATGATCCTAATCCTAGCTCAGTAAATAAGATCTGTTCATTTCGCTGCATAACATGAGAACAACTTATAATTGTACGTTTATCATCGGTAACTTCAAGTGGTATTGCTTGTTCTGTTCCGTAGAGGAAACTGGACTATGTTAGGCAATCAAGTCTTCAGTAAATACGAGACTTGATTATTTATATGATCTAGGACTTTATATAAAAGGGGGAGGGGGTATGAACTTAACCGTTCTTCAAATCTGTCACTCACTTGATAAAAAAAGGCATTTTGATTCAATCTCTCAAATTGACCGACTGTTAGTCTGTTAAGGGGTTAATAATACAACTTACTGACTCGAAGAATCTCTACAAACTATGTAGCTACTCAATTATAGAGAGAAATAAATCTGATTGAACAAGGCTCATTCCTGGTTCAGGAAAAGCTTGAGTTGAATGTGATTTCTCTAAATGGACTTTTGAGAGAACTGAGAAGGTTAAAGTATAATGACTTGCATTTCTATGCAATCTTGTTCTAGTATCTAATATCTATTGAAAATGTTGGTGTTTTTCATAATATTACCTAAGGTTTTGGTAGCAGATTCTCACTCTTTCACAATCTGAATCATACGACATGATCCGTACACTGCGTATTGCTGCATATGGTTTGTTTATTATGGGACCATCTCAACATGTCTGGTTCAATAATCTCTCAAGGGTTTTACCTGGCCGCGATGTATTCACAACTTTGAAGAAGATTTTCACGGGACAAGTTATCTATGGGCCTATTATGAATACAATTTTCTTCTCATACAACGCTGCTCTTCAAGGTAAACTAAATCTAATCATGCTTTAGCTATATTCATCAAAGTTTCCTTTTATTTATTCGGTAGATCAATCTGTTAACAGTTTCAGGAGAAGTCTCCAAAGTCTGAATTTAATTTTATTCTTATACAATCCTGGAATGTTGCTTATTTTGCATTATTGATACTGGATGGTGATTAATGTTTCTTATCTAGCTTGTTAACATTTAGATGGTATGTTGGCATAAACATATTACACATACACCGGAAAACATTCTTTTATTCTACTAGCATTTTACCTTATTTTGGTGCCTGACAATAAAATCATTGTCTGTATTTTGTGTATAAAAAAGCTCTAAAAGTTATAACAAGGCACCAGAAACAAGATTTCTGGGTAATATTCTGACTGGTATGAATAAAAGGGTTGCACTGAAGAAGGTTTGTTTTCTGGGGAAATGTTTTTGCGTTTAATATTTGGCAAGAAGAAAATGATTCTGAAAAGCAGTTAATGTTATGACTCTCTGGCTTTCTACTCTTAGGAGTGTTCTGTTTTGTGATAAATTTCATGTTCTTGGCCTAAAAGAAAGCATCTTTGTGTCGTGCTCGTGATGTAAGAAACATTGTGTCAACACATAGAAGTAACCTAGCTTCAAGTTCATTTTGTCAATCCTTTTGTTGTCAAGGTGCTTACGTTGTTGTTTTGGTGTATCGTGTAAGGTGAAACAAAGGAGGACATTGTTGCTAGATTGAAGAGAGATCTTCTCCCGACGTTGAAGAATGGTCTTATGTATTGGCCAATGTGTGATTTCCTGACATTCAGATTTATCCCTGTCCATCTACAGGTAACTAACTCTATTTGATTTGCGACCTTAAGTTTCTATGTTTCGAAAATTCACAGATTTTATTTACTTCTGGAAGTGGGAAACACTAGGACCCTTTCCCTTTTGTTTGATGGTCTGCTTTGACTATTAATCTCTAGAGATACAATTGTAGACTTTATCTCGTTTAAGAGCATACCCGTCGAAGTCAGTCAAAGGGATAACACAAATAGGATGGAGAGGGCATTAAATACCGTCTGTAGTGTGTTTACTCTTTAATCTCGGTCACTGCACCATTAATGCAAAATGGTTCGATACTACCTCAACAATAGAGCTTTTAATACTGTTATAAAACAATCAGACGATGTCATAGCGTTGATTAATACCATGTTTAGAGTGAAAATTATCGACTTGGCTTCTAAGAAGTGAGGTGTGTTGTGGATAATACTTGCGGCTAATGAAGTTATATTTTTGTGGGATTGGGCAGCCATTGGCAAACAGCTCTTTCGCGTACTTGTGGACAATCTATTTAACTTACATGGCAAGCTTGAAGAAAGTCGGCGAGGACTGACGAATATTATCCTATTTTGCTGTAGACTTTTTCACACTTTGACACTTTACTGAGAGCATCCACAATGGTAAGCAACAACTCAACTAGCTTAACTTTCCACATCACCTTTTTGAGCTATAACACTTTTAAGCTACAAACTCCTCCAATGGTTAAGCTATAAGAATTGTTGCTTAAATGAACTCAAATACATTTATTTAATTGGCATATATCACTTTGTGGGTCCATTTGAGCTACTAGCTCCATGGAGCTAGTTGCTCAAATTAAGCTAGTTCATGTGAAGCTCTCCAATGGTTGAGCAACTAGCTTGAAATTTTATGAATTTGCAAGCAAGTCCTTTTACTCAACCATTGGAGATGCTCTGAACTTACCAAGAATTTTGTTAGATAAATTAACTTCCCTTTAACCCTCTATCCGCCATTGAAGACGTTCCAAGGCTTGGAGGGTAGGGAGAAAAGGATTCAGGTTTCCAAATTGCTGGAAGTTATGAGCCACTTTGAGCTCTTGTTTGTGATAATATTAGAATTAGCGAATCCTGTATGAGACGGTCACGGTTTTATACATGAGATTCAGTATTCTCCATTTAATTACAAGACAGGATAAAATATCACATCTTCATCTCAATCACATTAATTTGGTTCTTTGGTTGACAATTTAGTGGTTTTGAATTTTTGATGTTAAAAATCAGAAATTCAGTTTATCAATCCAGCCTTCATATTCTTCATCAAATATAGGTGGTTGGTTAGCATCAAAGAAAGATATACTTTCTTCAAAACAAAGTTTTGGATTACAATCCTTTGTGCTACTGAAGGATTTAAGCCCTTCATAATCTTCAACTCTTCCTTTTCTTCGAAGTCTCAAAAAATGCTCAACTTCTCAAATTTCTAAGATATACCCATATTATTCCTTATGTCCCTTCAAAAAAAAAAATAATAAAAAAAATAATGCTCCTAGTATGTAAACATTATGTCAAAAAAAAAAAAAGTATTCCTTATGTCCCTTTAAAAAAAAGAAAATAGTATGCCTTATGAGCCATACCCTGTGGGCTGTGTGTAAACTACTCTTTCCCATCCAGACCAAAGGTAATATGAACCTACTTTTCTCCTCACAAAAAAGTGGGTCTATGTTAGCTTTGATCTGGATAAAAGAAAGTATTACTTTTACTGCTGCAAAAAAAATGTTTGCGTTGACTGAAAGATGCAAGCTATGTAATCCAAACTAGTAACATACTAACATTTGAGATGTACTGAAGTTTCATTTTCTACTTCGTATTATTCAAATTTAATCATTCAATACTCGTACATAACAACACAAAGTTTGAGTGAAGTTTGAGAAGGAAGGTTAAATTTTTGAGAGATCACTCTTTCATATTTTTAAGTTTTTCTAGTGATCTTTTTTATTAGTGTTGATCGTGTCACATTATGTCTCTTTAATTTTGTACCTGATTTTAAAATTAACTGTCCCATTTTACTTTCTCCGTCTTGGTTATTTGTTTACCTATTCTATTTTGAGTGTCTCAATTGTTTACTGATGGCATACGAATTTTTGACCCAATACCTTAGTGAGGCCCACAAGGAGATCGTCCCATGATCCAACAGGCCCAAGCCTAAATCCGAATGCTTATGCTCAGATCGACAACGCCGACTACCCAGAAGGAATTACATGATGAGACACTCAATTTATTTTTTTAACTAAAATCAAAGGGAAGAAAAGCACTCCCAACACAATTTATGTTTTATACTCCCTCCTATTCGCTATAATGTTCTCTCTTTCCCGAAACGGATTATTCAAGTAATGTTCCCTTTTCCTCTTATTTTATTCATCCTTCTCTCCTATCACCAAACCCCACACAACTCTTTTACTCTTATTTTATTACTTTTCTTAATGTTTTGGCCCCACAACTTCTTATTTAACTTCAAATAATTCATCTCCCTCTCCTACCACCAACCCCACCAATGTCCTTTATTCATTTTTAATAATATTCCTTAAGTATCGTGCCAAAGACAAAGGGGAACATTATAACGAATCGAAGGGAGTATTATATTATTATGTGATGTGAATTTATTTTATAAATTTGACCATGACGTAGAAGGATACCTGCTACTTAGTATAATTAAATGACAAATAGCTAGAAACAAATAATGTTAAATTAGACTTTTTCCAAGGGTTCCAACTAACGTAGGACTAAAGTAACCGGGGTTTCGACATGCATTGAAATAGTCCGTGATATTGGCAAAGAAATCATTTGTAGTTCCATCACCATTATGAGTTTATGACTAATTTACACAATTACATAAATTATAGCTAGATAAAAGCAAGGACTAAATAATTAAAGCAGTAAGGATTCACTGTCCCATTTTTGTGTCCCATTATGTGTGCCACTCCACTCACCTTTTGATACACCAGTTGTTGCAAAATAAAATATTGCAATAATTATATTAATTTCTTGATGTGTTAGAATGTCACTAAGGCCATTTTAGTCACATTTAAGGTGATAGCAACAAGCCAACAAAGGAATGCATTTAATTTGAAGGAAATTATCATTGAACAAGTATAAGTAAGAAACATTCAAAAGCAGCTCAAGTAGCCAATATAATATATACAAATTAATTAATATTTTACTAGAATGCATGGGAGTTGAATGTAAGAAAATGTTGACAACCTAATTGATTAGCACACTTAAGCATAAGACGGTTCAAATACATACCAAATCATATGACAAATTGCTTAGAATATCCCAAAAGTTGTCTTTATAACCACTATGTGGTAGTATTTAACCCGTCTTAAGTATAAGACGGATATTGCCGTCTTACGCAAGACGTACTGTATTAGGACACCAACTAGTCTTGCTATAGACAGATATATCCGTCTATAGCTAAAGACGGGTCAAATAGCTTGAAAGTGGTGACATTTTTGGCCCCCACAACCCCACTTGTTGCTTGTCCTATTAAGAATGTGATATTGTATTTGACCCGTATTTAGTTATAGACGGATATGTGCCGTCTATAATGAGACTTTTTGTTAGGACACATAGTTAAATAGTTAATAGCCTAGAGATATTACTTTTGTTAAACTAAAGCGTGTTCAACCTAGTTGACTTGAATTGGTCATGTTTTAATGTTTATAAAGCATGCACCAAAAACCTTGAACAATTATATCATAAAAAAAAACAAATAAGAACTTTGAGAAATTTGTAGTCAAGAAAAAAATTGTATTGTACTATTATGGCTTGTTCAAAGGTCTATTTTCTACTAGTGATTACTTTCCTTGGCCTCTTTCTAAATGTTGATGCCAATCTTGATCCTAATTATTACTCAAATACTTGCCCACAAGCTCTAAGTATTGTCAAACAAGGACTTGAAGAAGCTATCGCGAACGAGGCTCGTGTTGGTGCTTCCTTACTTCGAGTTCATTTCCATGATTGCTTTGTCAATGTAAGTTCACAAACGTTACACTCAAATATATGTGTAGTATTTTAATGAGAGAATTAAATGAAATAATATTTTGTGATTAAAATACGTGTGGTTTATTCTATCATATTCGTAATTTTGTTATTTGGTAAATGCAAATTAGGGTTGCGATGGATCGATTCTGTTGGATAATAGCGCGACTATACAAAGTGAGAAGCAAGCTGCTCCCAATAACAACAATTCAGCAAGAGGTTTTGAAGTGGTAGATCAAATCAAGGCCAATTTAGAGTATGCTTGCCCCGGAATAGTCTCATGTGCTGATACTCTTGCCATTATTGCTCGTGACGCTGTAGTTCATGTAAGTTCGAAATAATCTTCTAAATAATTTTTGATAACCAATATCACAAAATAGATTTTCATCGAAATTATTCAAAAGGATGACGAGTTTTTAAACCAAGATTAAGTATATATTGTAAATTGCAGTATGGGGGTCCAACATGGGAAGTCAGATTGGGAAGAAGAGATTCAGTTACGGCGAATCGAGTCGGTGCCAATATGTTAATTCCAGCACCATTCTTCAATCTTAACAATCTCACATCTAGCTTTGCTGCCCAAGGTCTATCATTCAATGATATGGTTGCTCTTTCAGGTACGCCTTCGCCCCGTCCCCTTTATTGTGTGCTTTGCAATTTTTTTCCATGTTTTATTTGAAAGAAAAAAAACAATTGAGAACATAAAAGCTTGGAAATCATATTTACGAGTGTGACTTACCGCAATTTATGGATTATACCAGACCGGTGTAAAATCTGAGCTTTGTAATAAAGAATCCGAGTTCTATTTTAAAGAATACGAGCTTTATTAGATAGTATCTGATTTTATCCATTTACACAATAAAAATATAATTTTAAAAAAGCTCAGAAAAAATACACATAAGCTCGATTTGTTTTACTTTAGTTGTACCATGCTCATATACAACTGGATGTACTGCAGGTGCTCACACGGTAGGATTCGCAAGGTGCACAAATTTCCGAGCACATATCGAAAATGACTCAAACATCGACACCACCTTGGCTACATCACTCCAACAAATATGTCCTAAGATGGGCAACGACGATGCACTTGAACCCTTAGACATCCAAACACCGTTTGTTTTCGACAACAAATATTATCAGAATTTAGTGGTTCAAAAGGGATTGCTTCATTCTGATCAACAACTATTTAATCAAAACAAGGCGGATTCACTAGTCCTGATATACGCAGTAGACCAAGGCAAATTCTTTGATGATTTTGTTAAGGGTATGATTAAGATGGGTAATATTAATCCTCTTACTGGAAGTGATGGTGAAATTCGATGTAATTGTCGTAAACCCAATTATTCTTGATATTATTAGCGTCTCAAATTCTTTGTGCTAAAACCAAAAATGTATTTTTGTGTGTATTATGCCCTATGTAAGCATTCTTTTACTTAAATTTTGTAAAATTCAAATCTGTACAAATGTTTTATAGATGTGATGAACTTCTTTGATTTTTCTGTGATCATGAAAACTGAATAGCGTCAAAAAGTACAATAAAATTATATTCATACATTTATTCATTTGTTTAATATTACTGTATATATTAGGAAGATTTTTATGGGCGAGTTATTGATCATCTTATTTATTCAACACGTTTGATAATATGAACAAATCTTTTGGCATTTTCTTCGCAACTTATCATGCTATTTGGTATTCATTTGACCCATCTTAAGGGTCAAGGCGGATACTTTTGTTTTAAGCAAAAATTTGCGTATTCATAAAATCACACAAGTTCAAACCGCACGCGAGTTTGACATGTAAAGTTCCCGTCTTCCCGAGCCAAGCTTTGCATGTGCCAAACTTTTACCAGACCGAGCTCGAGTTCTCATAAGGCGTCTCATAAGTACTTATTGACTCATTGGGATTTTCTAAGTAGTAACCTTGTGTTTCGAATTCTCCGTAATATCCCTTGTTTTTTAAAAACATCATTGGTATCTCTAAACTAAGTAAATAATTCTTAAAATATTCAAACTACTAAAAATGGAGTTTTAAAAATGTAAAATTTTGTAAATAAATATGGAATAAACGGTATTTATGTTAATGGTATATTGGTATGAAAAACTATTGAAAAAAAAAAAACAAAAAATGTATAAAATGAACATTTAAAAGAGGCAAACTAGAACATTCTAGGGGTATCAGTGATATTATTGTTGAAAACTGAGGGATACCACGTAAACTTCAAAAAGACACAAGGGTACTAAGACCACCCCCAAGCAAGGTCACCAACTAAATCACTTGGAGGGTGGGTCTCCTTAATCATGAATTAATGAAAAAATTAAGAAGACCTTCTATATAAAAAAGGTCACTCCATGACTTGGGTGGGTTGCCTTGTGACCTTCCACATGTCCATGAGGTATTTGTTGGGCACAAATATTGAGAACACAAATAAAGAGGAAAAAATGAAATGAATATGTCTTCACTTCACGCATAAATGCAACATGCAACACAAATATTAAGAGATGTTTTGGTTGGTAGAGAATGTGGGAAATGATTGGAAATGTTGGAAAGTGAGAAATGATTGGATTGGTGACCTAGGTCGCGACTTTCTGCTTGAGAGTGTAAAAGTGGGTCAAGATAAATAGGGTGAGATTAAGAATAAAATGGGATAGTGACCTAGTTAAGGTGACCTTTGCTTGGGGGTGGTCTAAGTAGAATAGTTCAGGCTTCTTAAAGTATAATTATTAATAATACTAATTTCTCTATATATGACTATATTCTAAAATATCGTGCATTTACACTGGATTTAAACTAGTTTTATTTAACAGTAATAATTATTAAAAATTTCTATAATTATTTCAATATAATAATGTAAACAATGAACGTAATTAAGGTATTAAAATTAAATATGATTTCATTCTCCCAGTGTCTCCATTAACGACCAATTATTTATCTTTCATTTTAGGGTTTTTTGTCAGAAACTACCTTATATTTAGGGGTATTTGTAAAAATACTACCGTATATTATTTTGTTTGTTTTCAACTACCTTTGTTTTCTTTATTTTTGGTCAATAACTACCTACGCTAAGAGTCTAGACATATTTGGTCTTTTTTCCAGCCTTAACCTATCTCAAATGACTCTTTTATGTTTTAATCTTACTTAGGCCCGATGTTGGGAAGTCATGATGTACTTACGCTTAACTTTAATATATGTTTGTAATTATTATTCAAATGTGAAATCCATAAATTTTTCTTATCTGAAGTTATATTGTGGTTTTGACGTAAATGATCATTGTTGTCTGATGTTAACAAAGACATGTGAGATAGGTTAATGTCGACAAATCGATCAAATCTCGCTATACTTTCGACATAGATAGTTTTTGACCAAAAAATGAGAAAACAAAGGTAGTCTAAAACAAGAAAAATAATATAAGGTATTATTTTTACAAATATCCCTAAATATAAAGTAGTTTTTAACAAAAAAAACCTTCATTTTAGCAGTTCCGTTTTATACTCCCAACACAATTTATGTTTTATATTATGTGATGTGATTTTATTTTATAAATTACTCACGTAGAAGGATACCTGCTACTTTGTATAATTAAATGACAAATACGGATTAGCTAGATAAAAATAATGTTAAATTAGACTTTTTCCAAGGGTTCCAACTAACGTAGGACGAAAGTAACCGGGGTTTCGACATGCATTGAAATAGTCCGTGATATTGGCAAACAAATCAGTTGTAGTTCCATCACCATTATGAGTTTATGACTAATAGTTAGTACACAATTACATAAATTATACTTCCTCCATTCAACTCCACTCTACCTATTTGTCTTTTGCACAAATATTAAGAAGGGTGGGGTTGGGTGGAATATATTGTAAATAAGTAATGAGATATGGTGTAAATAAGTGGGGTATGAGTGGAAAAGAGTGGAGTTTGATGTAAAAGTAGTGGGGTATGATTGACAAATATTGTAAATAAGTAATGAGGTATGAGGATAAAATGATCATTTGTCATTCTTTTTTAGGAAATAGGTAGAGTGGAGTTGAATGGATGAAAAATGAAATATGGTAGAGTGGAGTTGAATGGAGGAAGTACCTAGAAAAAAGCAAGGACGAAATAATTAAAGAGGGATTCCAATTAGGAAAATTTGGAAGAATAAATACCCCTAATCTAAATAATGAGTGTAATATTTTTTTTTATAAAGAATAGAATAAGACAGCGTTATATGCATGTAAGACGACCTTAGGCTACGTTTGGCACGACATTTTAGGTAGCTTATTTGACCAAAATTTCAGCTACCTGATTTTTTTGCAAGTGTTTGACAAGTAGCTTATTTGGTCAAATAAGGTACTGAAATGAAATGCTACCTTAGGTAGCATTTGAGAAATCAGGTACCTGAAATGACTTATTTTTTATTTTGTACTCCTTTATTTTATAATATTAAATAATTTTCATATCTTTTTACGTCATTTACCAAAATCAGCTACCTTTTCAGCTAGTTTGCCAAACACATTTTTATATAATCAGTTACCTTATCAGTTCCTAATTTTCAGCTACCTTATCAGTTAGTTTCAGTTAGCTTTTCAGTTTTCAACTACTTTTTCAGGTTTTAGCTACCTTTTCAGGTAATTTTGCCAAACAAAACCTTATTATGTAAGAAAACTATTCATTTATTATTATTGATAATTAGGTGTTTTTTATATAAAGGATTATAATTTTACACAATAATTACTGATTGTTATTAGTAATACATAGACACATAATGTTGTGCTAAGATGTTAATTTTGGACTTCAACCATGATATCATAATACGAGTATTTTGTTAAGATTTAAAAGCTTTTATTATAATATACTAGATTTTGTGCCCGTACGTTGTACGAGTTATAATATTGATTCGTCTCTAATTGTATCTTCGCAATTGAGACATGTATTCTGTAAATCTGTAATGACTTTAAGTAGGTAAAAAAGGCTTATGAGTGTAGTCACAAAGTTAAATGTGATTTCCATAGAGTATCATGTCTTAGGCTCTTAGCTATGTACTGCCCTACTGCAGCATCACCAAATTTTAGAAAGCTACGCTTTTTTATTAGAAGTTTTGACTGGTTGGGTTGCAGTGATCTAATTTATTTCCTTGAACTTGTTTTTTCAGGGTTTAGATTTGTATGGAATTCTTGCGGAAACTGAAAACCGAGTCATGTCATTTGATCAATTGCTAACTATACCCGAGCAAGACGATTGGGTATATAGTTATGGTAAATCGACAACATGTGTTTCGTTTATCCTTTCAATGTATAAAGAGGCGGGAGTGTTTGGTCCACTGTCTAGCTCCAGCCAAGTGACAGAATTCACTGTAAGTTCCCTGTTTCCCATATTTAGTGTACTCTTGGTACCTGGCAGTTCCTGTGACATAAAAAGATTATTAAAACTACCGTCTTACATCTTAGTGCCACTCACTAACCTTTAGTTAGACAATGAGTCTAGCATGACACGACCTTGCGTGAGACACTGAGACCAGACCAATACATCGATATGCAAAATGCAATTCTCCTTCCGTGTCATTCATTGTGAGGGGTATTTTAATCAAAGATAAACAAATGATTGGGACAAACCGACAAAGGGAGTAGTTTTTTACTTATAGAGCTCATGGGTTGTCAGATTGTCTCACATGTAAGACCGTCTCCGGTAATTTTTCTGTGGTAATTAGAATTTGTGGGTTAGTCTCACATGTGGAAGTGTCTAATCGGTGGTTTTGTGCTCTTTTAGTTTCCCTTTTATGAACTGCTGGAACAAAACTCCACGCTTGCCAAACTGGTGTAACACCGAGAATGGACTTCTCCCGTTTTGTCAGATTCTCGAAGAGTATCGCATGGAACTCCCTGAATACAACACCATAGAACCTTACGCTTACATGGATGAGAATTGTCCCTCCTTGCCTCCACATTATCAAAGGCCTCTAAATTGTTGATGTCGTGTAAGAAGTCGTATTTGATGTTCTAATTCTGTTGTTTGTACAAATTACTAACCATGTCGTCTTGTTATATCGGTCTGTTAGCGTTTTGTAAATAGCCGAGACAGTTATGTGAAGCAACAATTATTTTGAAAAAAAAAGACTATTATTAAGCTTCAAATCTCCAATGATTTATAACGCGTTCGCTCTTTTTTCTTATTTTATCCTACTGTTGTTAAGTCGAGTTCTTACAAATTCACATCACTTCCAATTCAATCGTCTTCATGAAGACATTTATGCAAGGGTTTGACTTAGTATGGTACCACCGCAAAGCTGGTTTTAATATGTTGGAACGATGTTGATGTTGAAGCAAGGAGCAACGGTGTTGTGGGTTGGATTTGCAGGTGTGAAGAGGGGCTGGTGCTGGTGGTGATTGCAGTTGTCGATGTGTATATATATGTACATGACTCTTTGGAGATTTATGTTAGGTAGGATTCAAAAATAAAACTCAATCTTTTTCGTAATTTACTTTATCTCTTATTTTATTAGCTAAAAAATAATTATCTTCAGTTGAGTTTATTATTAAAAATAAAAATCGTGTTTTAAAAAAGTTGGAGTCTCTAGAATTGCCTGAAAAAAACCTCTTTTATATATATACTAGATTTAATGCCCGGGCGATGCCCGGGCCAATTTGCAATATTCTATTATGTAAAAATATTCTAAGCTCTGTTCTTTTCAGCTTATTTTTAGCTCTCATTGAGAGCAGTCCAGTTCAGTTCAGCTCCATTTAGCTGAAAAAAAACAGAGCCCTTTTACTGAGTTCAATTAGAAAGCAATAAAGAGCAAGTAAAATCCAGTTCTCTCTCTAGTTTTCTCTCCCCCTTCTCTACAAAAAACAAAACCCTAAATCATCCCCCTTTGTGCCGCCGTTCTCCTCCTTCCTCACACCGCCACCCATCAACCCCCTACCTTGTCGCCGGGGATGGGGTCTCAAGATCTTTCTCCGGCGACCCGTCTCCTCTCTTCCGATTAACCCTCCCCCCTTTCTTACCCACACCCGGTTCTGGATCGTACGGGTCTGCCTGTTCCTCTCGGTCTGGGTGGTGTATGTGGGCTGTTCGGGTCTTATCGGACGAGTTTGTTGAGGTGATGTGGCAGGGTGGTGATTGGATCTGGCTGTGTTGTGGGTTGGTAGGGAGGCGGTGGGTTCCGCTTTTTTTTCTTGTGTTCCGCTTTGTTTCCTTTATGTTTTTGTTTAATTTCCGCTTTCGTTTTTGTTTCGTCTCTCTTTCTGAGGGCTCTGTCTCCGTCTATCGGAGGTGTCCTTCTCTCAGTTTGAGAGCTTTCGTTTTCTGGTTCGTTTGCAATTTTCTAATAAGTCAGCAGAAGATCAGCGTTGTTATAGATCGTTATATTGTTTTACATATTTTGTCCGATTCATGGCTACAATCAATCACGTCAGAAGAAATGGATACTCGTCAAGGAAGATTCGGAGACCCTCTTATGGATGAAAGCTTTTTGCGGCGAATCGATGATAGAGACTCTGTTGCAGTGTTTCATTCTTTGAACATGAATTTATTTCCTATGGTTGTAATCGATTTGTATCCGATTGAACTTGGCATATGTTGTAGATGTCGTATGACTTTTTATTAATGATAATGATCTTTTCTCAAAAAAAAAAATAAGAGCTGATTTCTTCTGATCTGAACATATAAAAGATACTCCCTATTTGTATTTTATAGAGGAGAAAAAAACTTTAAATAGTGTAACTAAATATCCAAATGCATAAAATAATGTCGATGCACATGCCTATTGTAGCTTGCGACATGTATAACGTAAACCCGAAAAAATGTTTTAACAATCGAAAAATAACGGATTGGAGGGAGTATGACTTATGAGATTTAGTGTTTTTATCAACTAAATGCAATTCTATCATCTATATATCACATATTTTATTATGTTCTAGTTTAGTAGCTTTAAGATAAGAATTTTAATCAAATAATATGATTCCCTAATGTAAATTTTTTTATATTAGTTTGAATGGTCAAATACTCTGTATAAGCTAAAGTGACATTTCGCTGTATATGTCATAATTATAGTTAATGATTGTATCTTGAGACGCCACCAAAACTAACGTGTTAATTCAAACTTGTACAAAATTCAACTACAAATACTGAGGCTCACTCACGCAAAGACTCAATTCAAGTTTCACTATTAATTTAACCGTTGATTTGTACTTCAGCAATATAAGTTCTCGTATTATCTTGATGATTCGAATAGCGCCAAAGTTAACCCCCATATTTTTAGCCAATTGTGAGATTAAGCCCATAACTTACAAATGTAGTAATTAGGCCCATAATTTTGATAAAAAGTGAAATTCAACCCAACTTTTTATTTTCAACCAAAATTGCACCGAAAAATTCAATTTCATTCATCAATACAATTTATAAGTATAGAAAAAAAACATCAATCAATAATTTTAACATTAATATTAGTTAATAATCACAAACATAAAACAAACAAAGGAAATATACTTTTGAATAAAGGTAGAAAGCACCGTCCCGGTAAATCATTCTACTTGCTACAATTAGAAGTATATAGCTTGCTTGCCATGGGCGGATTTATAGGTGGTGATGGGGGTGAACCCTCACCCCCATTAATTTGAGAAATAACAGATATATATTTGTTTGTGTGCTAAAATTATGTTAAACCTTAGTGGCTCACTGGTTGACACTATCATCCATCTTCAAAGCAACCTGGGATCAATCCCCTACAACTGCATTTATTTTTCAACTTTTAATTTTGCACAGCCCATTTATTTTTCTACTTTTAATTTTACACAGCCCAATGGTCCATGACCCGGGCAAGAGTAATTAAAAAGAGTTCTGAATATGTGGTAATACTTTATTTTTTTTCTTTTTCATTTTTTTCTAAAATTTTGACCTTTTCTCAATAATTTCGTTCTTGAAATTTTTTTCCTCAGTTTAAAATGATTCTTTCATTTATTATTTTGATTGTGTAAGCAAATTTTTTTATTTATGGAAAGCTTTCAAGTGAAATCTTTACAAATGTGAGTATCGTTCGTTTTTGTTTGTAAAATGATGTCCCATATGTTATTGTAATACAGTCTAATCATAAATATATTGACATTCATATTTATTTGTTAAATATGTCGGGGCGGGTCTGATCGAGTAATTATATTTTGGCGTTTTTTTATGTTATAAATTTTACTAAACACCCCCATTTCATAAATCCTAGATTCGCCAATGCTTGCATAAATCAAGCATACTGTTCGTAATATCCAAAAATTGTGCAGAAATTCTTCAACGACCAAACTTGCCAATTAGTTGCGAGTTTGCTACAATTTAAATGTCTTTAGGAGTAGCACACATTAATCTTAGGAGTATCCTCATTAAAGTATAAAATGGAAATTATTTCACAAATTAACAACCCTAATTCTCGTAAGAGACCGTAACAAAATAATGCTTTTATATCTAACATTACTTGCTCACTTCTTGTCAAAGCAAAATAAATGAATAAAGCATTATATCTAACATTCAAAATTTATTAAACTGTCAAATAAGAAATATGTGAAAGAGTAAAAAAGAAAAAGAAAAATCTAAATCACTCACCTCGTGTCAGAGGCCTAAATCCATCGTTTTTTCTTCTTCTACCCACTGTCATAGCAAAATAAATGAACAAAGCGTTACATCTAACATTCAAAACTTATTATATTATACGGTTAAATAAGCAAGATGTGAAAGAGGAAAAAAAATACAATACAAATTTCATTAGATAAAAGAGCAAATAGAAAGAAATAACGTGAAAGTTGAGAGTTGACAAAAGCCTTTCAAGCTATTTATAGTTTTAATGGGGAAATCCTTGTTCTAATCAAACAGGTGAGAATTGTACAATTGTAATTGCATTGACAATAGTAAATCCATTCGTCTCAAACTCTGATGGAATATCTTAAAAAAAAAATCCTTATCTTGTACTCTATCTCTAATCTTAATAGTAGTATAGTATTTAATAAAATAAATTAGCAGTAGTTGGTAGAGATAGAGTTTTATATTGCTCGGGTAGATCGAAAAAGCCGAACTCTCTATAATCGCTCGAAAAAAGCTTCCTTTAATAATATAGATAGATATTGATTGATTGATTTAAGGTGACGTTATTTGTCACTAAGGCTATTTTAGTCACATTTAACTATTTAAGGTGATAGCAACAAGCCAACAAAGGAATGCATTTAATTTGAAGGAAATTATCATTGAACAAGTATGAGTAAGAAACATTCAAAAGCAGCTCAAGAAGCCAATACAATATATACAAATTAATTAATATTTTATTAGAATGCATGGGAGTTGAATGTGAGAAAATGTTGACAACCTGATTGATTAGCACACTTAAGCATAATTAAGACGGTTCAAATATATACCAAATCACATGGTAAATTGCTTAGAATATCTCAAAAGGTGTCTTTATAATCACTATGTGGTACTCCCTCTATTCCAGTGATATGTTTACATTTCGTTTATTTTGTGAGGGAGAAATAATGAAAGTGTAAACATATCATTGGCACGAAAAGAGTAGTATTTAACACGTCGCAAGACTTACTGTATTAGGACACATAGTTAATAGCCTAGAGATATTACTTTTGTTAAACTAAAGCGTGTTCAGCCAAGTTGACTTGAATTGGTCATGTTTTAATGTTTATAAAGCATGCACCAAAAACCTTGAGCAATTATATCATCAAATAAAACAAATAAGAACTTTGAGAAATTTGTAGTCAAGAAAAAAGTTGTATTGTATTATTATGGCTTGTTCAAAGGTCTACTTTCTACTAGTGATTACTTGCCTTGGCCTCTTTCTAAATGTTGATGCCAATCTTGATCCTAATTATTACTCAAATACTTGCCCACAAGCTCTAAGTATTGTCAAACAAGGACTTGAAGAAGCTATCGCGAACGAGGCTCGTGTTGGTGCTTCCTTACTTCGAGTTCATTTCCATGATTGCTTTGTCAATGTAAGTTCACAAACGTTACAGTCAAATTTATAATCCCTTCTGTTCCTTGAAATTGCAACATTGGTTAAATATTTGTGTAGTATTTTAATGAAATGTAGCAGTTCCAGAGAATTGAATAGAGTAATAATATTTTGTGATTAAAACACGACTGTGGTTTATTCTATCATATTCGTAATTTTGTTATTTGGTAAATGCAAATTAGGGTTGCGATGGATCGATTCTGTTGGATAATAGCGCGACTATACAAAGTGAGATGCAAGCTAAAGCTAATAACAATTCAGCACGAGGTTTTGAAGTGGTAGATCAAATCAAGGCCAATTTAGAGTATGCTTGCCCTGGAATAGTCTCTTGTGCTGATATTCTTGCCATCATTGCTCGTGACGCTGTAGTTCATGTAAGTTCGAAAAATAATCTTCTAAATAATGTTTCATAAACAATATCTCAAAATAGATTTTCAACGAAATGATTATATAAAAAACTGTGTACATTTCGATATAATATACGAAGTATATAATGTAAATTGCAGTATGGGGGTCCAACATGGGAAGTCAGATTGGGAAGAAGAGATTCAATTACGGCGAATCGAGCCGGTGCCAACATGTCAATTCCAGCACCATTCTTCAATCTTAACAATCTCACATCTAACTTTGCTGCCCAAGGTCTATCATTCAATGATATGGTTGCTCTTTCGGGTACGCCTTCGCCCCGTCCCCTTTATTCTGTGCTTTGCAATATTTTTCCATGTTTTATTGAAAGGAAAAACAATTTAGACATAAAAGCTTGGAAATCATATTTTATACCACCAGTTCTATTAGTTGTATGGTGTAGAATCTGAGCTTTGTAATAAAGAATCTGTGTTCTATTTTAAAGAATACGACCTTTATTAGATAGTATCTGATTTCAACCATTTACACAATAAAAATATAACTTTGAAAAAGCTCATAAAAAATAAATCTCGATTTATTTTACTTTGGTTGTACCATGCTTATATACAATGTAACTGCAGGTGCTCACACAGTAGGATTCGCAAGGTGCACAAATTTCCGAGCACATATCGAAAATGACTTAAACATCGACACCACCTTGGCTACATCACTCCAACAAATATGTCCTAAGATGGGCAACGACGATGTCCTTGAACCCTTAGACATCCAAACACCGTTTGTTTTCGACAACAAATATTATCAGAATTTAGTGGTTAAAAAGGGATTGCTTCATTCTGATCAACAACTATTTAATCAAAACAAGGCGGATTCACTAGTCCTGATATACGCAGTAGACCAAGGCAAATTCTTTGATGATTTTGTTAAGGGTATGATTAAGATGGGTAATATTAATCCTCTTACTGGAAGTGATGGTGAAATTCGATGTAATTGTCATAAACCCAATTATTCTTGATATTATTAGCGTCTCAAATTCTTTGAGCTAAAACCAAAAATGTATTTTTGTGTGTATTACATTCTTTTACTTAAATTTTGTAAATTTCAAATCTGTCCAAATGTTTTATAGATGTGATGAACTTCTTTGATTTTTCTATGATCATGAAACTGAAAATCGTCAAAAAGTAAAATAAAATTATATTGACTCATTGGGATTTTCTACGTGATAACCTTGTGTTTCAAATTCTCCGTAATACCCTTTGTTTTTTAAAAATATCACTGGTATCTCTAAACTAAGTAAATAATTCTTAAAATATCCAAACTACTAAAAATGGAGTTTTAAAAATGTTAAATTTTGTAAATAAATATGGAATAAATGGTATTTATGTTAATGGTATATTGGTATGAAAAACTATTGAAAAAAACAAAAAATGTATAAAATGAATATTTAAAAAAGGTAAACTAGAGCATTCTGGGGATACCAGTGATATAATTTTTGAAAACTGAGGGATACACGTAAACTTCAAAAAGACACAAGGGTACTAAGTAGAATAACTCATGCTTCTTAAAGTGTGTGTAATTATTAATAATACTAATTTATATATATATGACTACAATCTAAAATATCGTGTATTTACACGGGATCTAAACTAGTTTTATTTAACAGTAATAATTATTAATAATTTCTATAACTATTTCAACATAATAATGTAAACAATGAACGTAATTAAGGTATTAAAATTAAATATGATTTCATTCTCCCAGTGCCTCGATTAACGACCAATTTAGGGGGGGGGGGGGGGTGTTTGTCAAAAAACTACCTTTATTTAGGGTTATTTGTAAAAAGATTAGCTTATGTTATTTTTCTTGCTTTAGACTACCTTTGTTTACTCTTTTTTTTGGTCAAAGCCTACCTCTGTTGAAAATATGGCGAGATTTGGTCAATTTAGAAACATTAACTTATCTCACATGACTCTGTTGACATCAAACAATCAGACGATATCATAGCCTTGATTAATACCATGTTTAGAGTGAAAATTATTGACTTGGCTTCTTAGAAGTGAGGTATGTTGCGGATAGTACTTGTATAATCTGTTTCTCAGGCAGCTAATGAAGTTTTATTTTTGTGGGATTGGGCAGCCATTGGCAAACAGCTCTTTCGCGTACTGAGGAATATTATCCTATTTTGCTGTAGACTTTTTCGCGTACTTGTGGACAATCTATTTAACTTACACGGTTTTATACATGAGATTCAGGATTCTCCATTTAATTACAAGACAGGATAAAATATCACATCTTCATCTCAATCACATTAATTTGGTTCTTTGGTTGACAATTTAGTGGTTTTGAATTTTTGATGTTAAAAATCAGAAATTCAGTTTATCAATCCAGCCTTCATATTCTTCATCAAATATAGGTGGTTGGTTAGCATCAAAGAAAGATATACTTTCTTCAAAACAAAGTTTTGGATTACAATCCTTTGTAATCCTAATATGTAAACATTATGTCAAAAAAAAAAAAAGGTATTTGTCCCTTTAAAAAAAGAAAATAGCCCGCCTTATGAGTTATGAGCCATACCCTGTGTGTAAACTACTTCTTCCCATCAAGACCAAAGGTAATATAAACCTACTTTTAACTAGTAACATTTGAGATGTACTGAAGTTTCATTTTCTACTTCGTATTATTCAAATTTAATCATTCAATACTCGTACATAACAACACAAAGTTTTTTTTTTTTTTTTTTTTTTTTTTTTTTTTTTTTTTTGAATAGGTAAGAAAACTAGGTTGATCCACTAGGATATGACCAACCTATCTCATCCTTTCGAATGAGGGAGGTAAGTTGAAGCCACCGGCTATCAAACCACCTCGAAAGAGTTGGACATGAATGTCCAATAGAAGCCATGAAGTCAGCAATCTTGTTGACTTCACGAAAGCAATGTTTAATTATCACTTTATCGAAAAAATGAAGGTCTAATTTCACATCCTTGATAATACTAGAAATTTCCCAAGAAATTTGCCAAGTACCTCGAATCGAGTTAATAACACATAAATTATCACCCTCCACAGTTAACTTTGAGATTCCTAAGTATTTAGCTGCTAAAATACCTTCTTTTAAAGCGAGAGCTTCCACAACAAGGATATTGTTGGATCCGCATTTTTTTGCTCCCAACAAAACGACTTTACCATTGTGATCTCTTATAGAATATCCTAAAGCAGCTTTATTACCTTCTATTCTCGATCCGTCAAAATTTAGCTTTAGGAAACCGTTTCTAGGTTTTTCCCACCGAATTTCTTCCTTACTAGAGTTGTTTCTAGCTGGCTCTTCTATCTCGGGATTGTTGAGATCCTTAAATCTAGTCACATTCCTGGTCTTAGTGCTATTATTACATAAAGTAATAAGTTTGCTGATACTTAAATTAACATTATTAAAGATAATATCATTTCTATGAAACCATGCATTCCACCAAATAAAAATAATCTTAATGAAATCATCTTTTGGAATTAAATTTTTGAGATAATTAAGTTTCGTTAGAAAACTTTGACTTGTAATATTATCATATTTTGACAAAAACTTGTTGAAACTAATAATGTTCAGGTCTTGGATGACAGACCCGATCAAGGGACATTCGTAAAATAAATGATCTTTGTTTTCAATAGGATTGTTGCACAGAACACAATGAGGTGGGACATCAATATGACTCTTAAGAAGTCTACTTTTCGTTGGAAGGCCGTCAACACAGGCTTTCCAAAGAAAAAATTTCAATTTTGGAGGAATATTCAATTTCCAAATCCACTAAAATTCACATTTATCAATAGCTTGATCGAACAAACCTCGCGCTAACCAAGTTGCTGTCTTGGTAGAGAAATTTCCATCTACGGACAACCCCCAAATGAGGGTATCTGGAATATCATTATATGGCAGTGGAATGTTAGTAATCTGATTAACAATATCATTATTCACTAAAATGGATAATTTACAAACATCCCATTGTTTGTCTAAGGTTATGAAATCTTTAACCAAAAGATTAGGATCACGGTTATTATCATCATCAACCATACTGCTTGTAAGTGGGTGTGAAAAAACCCAATTATCAGACCAAAACTTAATGTTGCTACCATTACCTACCTGCCATCTTAGTCATTTTCTAAAGAGATCTCGAAGACTCATAAGCTTATGCCATTGCCAAGAGGATACTGAGTTTGGCTTATGGTCAAAAAGTGAATAATTTCTCAAGTATTTTTTAGTTATCACTTTGACCCATATATTTTCTTTATCCATAAGAATTTTCCATAAGAGTTTCATTTGGAGAGCCTTGTTTGAGTGAAGTTTGAGAAGGAAGGTTAAATTTTTGAGTGAAGTTTGAGAAGGAAGGTTAAATTTTTGAGAGATCACTCGTTCATATTTTTAAGCTTTTCTAGTGATCTTTTTTATTAGTGTTGATCGTGTCACATTATGTCTCTTTAATTTTGTACCTGATTTTAAAATTAACTGTCCCATTTTACTTTCTCCGTCTTGGTTATTTGTTTACATATTCTATTTTGACTGTCTCAATTGTTTACTGATGGCATACGAATTTATGACCCAATACCTTAGTGAGGCCCACAAGGAGATCGTCCCATGATCCAACAGGCCCAAGCCTAAATCCGAATGCTTATGCTCAGATCGACGGCGCCGACTACCCAGAAGGAAGAATTACATGATGAGACACTCAATTTATTTTTTTAACTAAAATCAAAGGGAAGAAAAGCACTCCCAACACAATTTATGTTTTATACTCCCCCTTATTCGCTATAATGTTCTCTCTTTCCCGAAACGGATTATTCAAGTAATGTTCCATTTTCCTCTTATTTTATTCATCCTTCTCTCCTATCACCAAACCCCACACAACTCTTTTACTCTTATTTTATTACTTTTCTTAATGTTTTGGCCCACAACTTCTTATTTAACTCCTAATAATTCATCTTTCTCTCCTACCACCAACCCCACCAATATCCTTTATTTATTTTTAATAATATTCCTTAAGTATCGTGCCAAAGACAAAGGGGAACATTATAACGAATCGAAGGGAGTATTATATTATTATGTGATGTGAATTTATTTTATAAATTTGGCCATGACGTAGAAGGATACCTGCTACTTAGTATAATTAAATGACAAATAGCTAGAGAAAAATAATGTTAAATTAGACTTTTTCCAAGGGTTCCAACTTACGTAGGACTAAAGTAACCGGGGTTTCGACATGCATTGAAATAGTCCGTGATATTGGCAAAGAAATCATTTGTAGTTCCATCACCATTATGAGTTTATGACTAATTTACACAATTACATAAATTATAGCTAGATAAAAGCAAGGACGAAATAATTAAAGCAGTAAGGATCCCCTGTCCCATTCTTGTGTCCCATTGTGTGTGCCACTCTACTCACCTTTTGACACATCAGTTGTTGCAAAATAAAATATTGCAATAATTATATCAATTTCTTGATGTGTTAGAAGGTGATTGAAGTGACACACACATTGTGACACCAAATGAGACAGAGGATCCCCACTCTAATTAAAGAGGATTCCAATTAGGAAAATTTGGAAGAATAAATGCCCCTAATCTAAATGATGAGTGTTTACTTTTTTTTTTTTTTTCTTTTTTTTTTTTTTATATAAATAATAGAATAAGACTGCGTTATATGCATGTAAGACGACCTTTTTATGTAAGAAAACTATTCATTTATTATTATTGATAATTAGGCGTTTTTTATATAAAGGATTATTACAATTTTACCCAATAATTACTGATCGTTATTAGTCATACATAGACACATAATGTTGCGCTAAGATGTTAATTTTGGACTTCAACCATGATATCATAATACGAGTATTTTTGTTAAGATTGAAAAGCTTTTATTATAATGTACTGTATTTAAGGTGACATTATTTACTAAGAGCATCCGCAAAGGCGAGGCTCCCCATATTTTCTCTTTCTTTTTCTTATTCGTCCACCTCATTTTCCACTAACTTTTCTATTTACTCACCCCATTTCATAACTATATCTATGCAACAATGAGGTTTCCCAATTCACACACAAAAATTTGGGAACCTTCCCAAAAGTAATACAAATTGCTTTACTTTTTTTTGGGGACCTCCCCTACAAATAGTGGAGCCCCATTTTATGGGGAAGTTGGTGCAACAATGAGGTTGCTCATTTGAGGAAAGAGAAGGCAAATGGGGAGGTGATTTCTCTCCTTTGCAGATGCTCTAAGGCCATTTTAGTCACATTTAAGGTGATAGCAACAAGCCAACAAAGGAATGCATTTAATTTGAAGGAAATTATCATTGAACAAGTATAAGTAAGAAACATTCAAACGCAGCTCAAGAAGCCAAAATAATATCACAAAATCTCATTGAAGACGGCACGTATCCGTCACTTTGGAGTGACGGATACCATTTTCTCTCACAAATGACCCAAATAGAGGAGAGAGGGAAGCACATGGGGGTGCCCCTACCTTGTCCCCCTATCCGTTTTGTGAATGACATTACCCGTCACTTGCTCGGACCCGTCTTCAACAAGACTAACTGATATAATATATACAAATTAATTAATATTTTACTCCCTCCTATTCGCGGTTTTTCTTCCCCTTTGATGTGGGGACAAGATTTTAGAAGATGAATAAAGAATGTGTTCCGGGTGTAATTTCGGAGCAGTGTTATGACCACGTAAGCTTTGCTGAATGATGACTTTGTTTGACTCTTTCTTTCGGCCTCTCCTGAAACAATGAACAAACTGAGGGCTCGGCTTGGTACCGAGCGTACTCACTCCGACGCTCAAGTCAGTAAACTTAAAGGGATTAAGTTGTGTGTTACTTAGCAAGGTATATTGTAGAGAGATAAGAGAGTTTATACCAGATTAATAGTGAGTTTATGGATTATTCGATTACTTTCGGATCTTTTTCTCAATGAGAGAAGTGGAGTATTTATAGACTTTCACCTTTTGTCACGTAGTGGCCAAGTGGCCAAGTGGCAGAGCAGGTGGAAAGACTATCTTACCCTCGGCCGAGGGACCCATGGCAGGCCGGCAGACCTGGTTGACTCCATGCCGAGAGGTCTTGGATGTGAGTACGCGGATATGTCTCCCGGCTGGCTGGTTGCCTAGCCGAGACCCAAGTGACAGGCCGACAGGCTGCGTCGGTTAGGATGTCTAATATGTTGACTTGTTGTCTTTTGGCTTTGACCTTGCTCAATATGTTGACTCGGTCAGCGGGTGCAGAATATGCCCCATCAGAATGAATAAAGGAAGATGGTGAGGTTTGTGGATTGGAGAGAGGAATGAATAAATAGTAATTAAATAAGGAATTGTGAGTTATAGACGGATATGTGTCGTCTATAATGAGACTTTTTGTTAGGACACATAGTTAAATAGTTAATAGCCTAGAGATATTACTTTTGTTAAACTAAACCGTGTTCAACCTAGTTGACTTGAATTGGTCATGTTTTAATGTTTATAAAGCATGCACCAAAAACTTTGAGCAATTATATCATCAAAAACAAATACAGTAACAACTTTGAGAAATTTGTAGTCAAGAAAAAAGTTGTATTGTACTATTATGGCTTGTTCAAAGGTCTATTTTCTACTAGTGATTACTTTCCTTGGCCTCTTTCTAAATGTTCATGCCAATCTTGATCCTAATTATTACTCAAATACTTGCCCACAAGCTCTAAGTATTGTTAAACAAGGACTTGAAGAAGCTATCGCGAACGAGGCTCGTGTTGGTGCTTCCTTACTTCGAGTTCATTTCCATGATTGCTTTGTCAATGTAAGTTCACAAACGTTACAGTCAAATCTATATAATCCCTTCTGTTCCTTGGAATTGCAACATTGGTTAATATTTATGTAGTATTTTAATAAAATGTAGCAGTTTCAGAGAATTAAATGAAATAATATTTTGTGATTAAAACACGTGGGGTTTATTCTATCATATTCATAATTTTGTTATTTGGTAAATGCAAATTAGGGTTGCGATGGATCGATTCTGTTGGATAATAGCGCGACTATACAAAGTGAGATGCAAGCTAAAGCTAATAACAATTCAGCACGAGGTTTTGAAGTGGTAGATCAAATCAAGGCCAATTTAGAGTATGCTTGCCCCGGAATAGTCTCTTGTGCTGATATTCTTGCCATCATTGCTCGTGACGCTGTAGTTCATGTAAGTTCGAAATAATCTTCTAAATAATGTTTGATAACCAATATCTCAAAATAGATTTTCATCGAAATGATTCAAAAGGACAATTATGATACTAACGAAAGTAATATATTGTAAATTGCAGTATGGGGGTCCAACATGGGAAGTCAGATTGGGAAGAAGAGATTCAATTACGGCGAATCGAGCCGGTGCCAACATGTCAATTCCAGCACCATTCTTCAATCTTAACAATCTCACATCTAACTTTGCTGCCCAAGGTCTATCATTCAATGATATGGTTGCTCTTTCGGGTACGCCTTCGCCCCGTCCCCTTTATTCTGTGCTTTGCAATTTTTTTCCTTGTTTTATTTGAAAGAAAAAAAACAATTGAAACATAAAAGCTTGGAAATCATATTTACGAGTGTGACTTGGATTTTACCACCAGGCGTACAGTGTAGAATTTGAGCTTTGTAATAAAGAATCCAAGTTTTATTTTAAAGAATACGAGCTTTATTAGATAGTATCTGATTTCATCCATTTACACAATAAAAATATAATTTTGAAAAAGCTCAGAAAAAATAAACATAAGCTCGATTTGATTTACTTTGGTTGTACCATGCTGATATACAATGTAACTGCAGGTGCTCACACAGTAGGATTCGCAAGGTGCACAAATTTCCGAGCACATATCGAAAATGACTCAAACATCGACACCACCTTCGCTGCATCACTCCAACAAATATGTCCTAAGATGGGCAACGATGATGCCCTTGAACCCTTAGACATCCAAACACCGTTTGTTTTCGACAACAAATATTATCAGAATTTAGTGGTTAAAAAGGGATTGCTTCATTCTGATCAACAACTACTTAATCGAAACAAGGCGGATTTACTTGTGCTGTTATATGCAGTAGACCAAGGCAAATTCTTTGATGATTTTGTTAAGGGTATGATTAAGATGGGTAATATTAATCCTCTTACTGGAAGTGATGGTGAAATTCGGTGTAATTGTCATAAACCCAATTATTCTTGATATTATTATTCTCTCAAATTCTTTGTGCTAAAATCAAAAGTGTAATTTTGTGTGTATTATGTCCTATGTAAGCATTCTTTTACTTAAATTTTGTAAAATTCAAATATGTCCAAATGTTTTATAGATATGATGAACTTCTTTAACTTTTCTATGATGAAAAGCGTCAAAAAGTAAAATAAAATTATATTCATACATTTATTCATTTGTTTAATATTACGGTATATATTAGGAAGATTTTTATGGGCGAGTTATTGATCATCTAATTTTATAGCGAAATTGCCAATTAAGCCTCATTACTTTGGCTAATCGTGAGATTAAACCCCTTAAATTTAGATTATAGCAATTAAGTCTCATAAGTTATGCAAAAGGTGAAATTAAGCCCCTTACTCAAAATCTCATGATAAATTCAATATATCATATTCCCTCCAATTCACCATTTTCTCCCCCTTTCCTTTTTGCACATGAAATAAGAAATTGAATTTTGACCACACAAAACACATTACCTCACATGTTATTGAATTTGTACTACACAAATCAACCCAAAAAGGAAATAAGGACGAAAATCTGAATAATCCGTTTACGTATATAGGGAAGAAAATAGTGGATCGAAGGAAGTATTACATAAGTGAAATTTATTACACTTCTTACAATATATACAATCAAAATAAAAGTTAACAATGAAATCAAAATTTAAAATGAATTATCATCAATTAGAGAAGATTTTAAATTATTTCATAAAAATAAAAATATTTATGCTCTATCAAAAAACTGAATATTTTTCTTAAATTTGTTAATAATTCTTTACGAAAAGAAAAAAATAAAAAAAATGAGACATACCAAAAATATACGTGCTTAGTTTTTTCGGGTAATAGAGATATATTTTAATAAAAATGACGATTTTCTCGAAAAAAATAAAATAAAACTAAAGTTTTTATTTTTTATAGAATTTTAAAATATTGTCTTTGTTTACATTTAATTTTTTTTTTTTGCAATTTTCTTTACACAAAATATAACCTAATTGAGTTTTTGTGGTATGAGAAAATGGATTTCTCATGAAATTTTGGCTAAAGGGCTTAATTTCACCTTTTGCTTAACTTATGGGGCCTAATTGTTACAATCTAAACTTAAGGGGATTAATCTAGCCAAAGTAATGGGGCTCAATTGTCACTTTCGCGCTAATTTTATTATCGTTAACAATAACCCCTTCTCCCTTCTTGATTTTGCGTCGAAAAGACAAGATAAACAAATGACCAGAACAGAAATTATTATTATTATTTAGAGTAATTTATCAAAAACTCCCTTTTATATACAACTTTTTAAAAATTACTCCCTTTTATAAATATTTTTAAAACTTACTACCTTTAAATTGATAACTTTTAAATTTTGATACCAAAAATCAGTTCAGGGCCGGGAATCAGTAGGGAATATTTCGGCCAATTTGAATTTTTCCCTCAAAATATTGTTTTTTATGACGAAAGTACCCTTCTCCCTATTTTCTTATATTTATTGTTCAACCCCCTGCTTGTTTGCCCTTCATTAAAGTGTTATTTCTTCTATATCAATTTAGATATCTTTTTCTTTTTCTCTCCCTCTCTCTCCTGAATCTCCTGAATCTGGGTTTCTCTTACTCATTCCCATCAAGTTTCTCATAACAACAACTAAAGGTATTAATCTTCATTAATTTGTAATGCATTAGCTTTTTATTATATACTTAATTTATCTTCATTTTCGCCCAATTGTTAGGTTTATGTGGGTACATATTATTTTCTTTGGTTGCAATTTTGTAGGACATGTCTTTTGTTTCGGATGTTGGTTCCCACGACAGCAATGAAGGGCCTCGCAAATGTTTTTGTGGTATACCGGTTGCACTTGTGACGTCTTGGACAGAGGATAATCCCGGTGGAAGGTTTGAAGCTTGCAAGTTCTATAATCCAAACACTAACTTTCGTGGATGCAAGTTCTTTCGTTGGTTTGATCGACCACAATGTGATCGGCAGAGGAATATTATTAACAAGCTAGTGAAGGAGAAGAGGTTGGTTAATTATGAGCTAAAGTGGATGAAGGAAGAAAGGAAAAAAAAATGCTTGAGGAAATGCACAATGTGATTAGTGAAAGGCCAAATGTTGAAACAGTTCAGAATGCTAAGAAGTGTGGGTCATTAGCATGGTTCTTGGTGGCATTTTTTGCCATTACATGTCTCACTGCAATTCTTGTTTTTATGTATATGTAAGGTGTTTTAGTTTAATTGTGAGTTGTAATCTTATTAGAGTTGTTTCGGTATGAGTAATGAAACTTGAGACTTTATCAGTAGACTTCAAATGCATCTTCAAAAGTAACACTATTTGACAAACTACATTGTTCCAAAATATATTGCCCTAGACCTTGATAACACATTGTTCCAAAGTACTAACATAACATAAACTAAGATAGATTGTTCCAAATCCAAAGCTTACATAAACTGATAGTAAAATGCATCAATTAAAAATCTAAATTGGTCCTCGGTTACTTGATGACTGCCCAACACTTGTTTGAGAGGGTTGTGTGCTTTTTGTTGCAGTTTGGGGTGGAAATTGTGCAACATATGTTGCCTTTGTTGCTCTTCTACTTTCTGCTTTCTCTCTGACCTGTTTTGACCATTCAGATCTACCCAAAGGCCTACCACTTGTCCCCTGTTGCTGCTTAGGAGGTGCTGGTGGATTTTTACAAGTTTTCTTGTAATGGCCAAGCTGACCACAGTGGCCACACTTGTTCATCTTCTTCACTCTTTTCAATATCTTCTTCTCCTCTTCTCCAGCTTCTTTCCTCCTCTTTTTACTTGATGGCCTCCCTGGCATCTTTCTTTCTTGTGGGGGTAATGGTTCAGGCAGTGCACTTTTTTCCCACTTTCACACTTGACATTGGGCAAATAATAGGCTCATATGCTAATATGTACTTAGCTTTGCTGTAGGATTCATGTATGTAGTCATTTAAGACATGCCTGCCGTATGAAGGTAGGCATATGCCATATTTTGCAAAATATTTTAAAGACTAATTTCTAAGTAACATAGATTGTAGCAGAGCTGGACAACAAGCATAATTTTGATACGAATTGAAGAACAATACCAATGACAAGGAGTTACAGCATTCCTTGGCAAACGGTCAACAAACACATGAAATCTCGCCAAGATTCTAAATATTGCAATGAATTTGGATAAAATACGACCGAATAATTCCAAAGTCCAAACGTAACTGGTAACTGATAATTGATATAATACCACAATTGACATTGACCAACACAAAAAGAAGGAAGTTCAAACATTCAAAGCCAACACCCCAGATTTCGATAAACACTTCTTCGAGACCAGCTGCATTAGTAAAAAGAAAACAAGTCTCAACAAGAAAATTCAAAATACGCTAGTAACATTACAATAGAATTAGCAATTGTTCAACATCAACATAGGAGTAGCATCACCATAGGAGTAACCCTTTGTCACCAACACCACCTCCCTTCAACTTTTTAAAATCTCGTCCCACGTTGCCTCGATTCAGCTTTCTTACACAGACTATTATACGTGACCAGATCCTCAGCGAGTCGCTTTACTTGGGCTGCAACACTCAGGAAGAGCCTGCTACTAATGAAGAGGTTAAAGAAGAGAAAAATGATGAAGAGCCTGCTACTAATGAAGAGGTTAAAGAAGAGAAAAATGATGAAGAGCCTGCTACTAATGAAGAGGTGCACGAAGAGAAAAATAAAAAGCATCTAAGGGAAAAAAAGGCGGAGAAGAAGAGGAAGGGTCCTCCAAAGCAACCCAAAAATGACATGCTTCCGGGTACTATTCGATCAACCAGAACACGATCGAAGAGAGGCGTATAAAAATGAATAAGGTAAGATGTCTGATCATCTTTTTTTCCTTGCTCATGAAAACAACATGCTTAGCATTAGCCTTAGCTAAAGACTCCATATAGACCTCATGCTCATGGATCGAATTTTCAAAAATTAGAGCAAGTTCACACAACAACTCAAATGAATTAGTTTGCTCAATTTTAATTCAAGTCTGAATTTCTGAATTCCTGAGTGTTGCAGCCCAAGTAAAGCGACTCGCTGAGGATCTGGTCACGTATAATAGTCTGTGTAAGAAAGCTGAATCGAGGCTACGTGGGACGAGATTTTAAAAAGTTGAAGGGAGGTGGTGTTGGTGACAAAGGGTTACTCCTATGTTGATGCTACTCCTATGTTGATGTTGAACAATTGCTAATTCTATTGTACTGTTACTAGCGTATTTTGAATTTTCTTGTAGGGACTTGTTTTCTTTTTACTAATGCAGCTGGTCTCGAAGAAGTGTTTTTTCGAAATCTGGGATGTTAGCTTTGAATGTTTGAACTTGCTTGTTTTTGTGTTGGTCAGTGTCAATTATGGTATTATATCAATTATCAGTTACTAGATAACAGTTACATTTGGACTTTGGAATTATTCGGTCGTATTTTATCCAAATTCATTGCAATATTTAGCATCCTGACGAGATTTCATGTGTTTCTTGACCGTTGGCCAAGGAATGTTGTAACCCCTTGTCATTGGTATTGTTTTTCAATTCGTATCAAAATTATGCTTGTTGTTCAGCTTTGCTACAATCTATGTTACTCACGCTCGCTTAGAAGTATCCAACAACACACTGTGATACGCATGTTACAGTGTATAGTGTCGAACATGAGTGTGTGAGATAATTTGAAAAATGTGGAGCAATATAGGCTACAATTGTCATTTGTCATGACCTGCTAATAAGGTATGTCTTGTTTACTTGTGAGATGGGTAGGATCAAAGGAAGGTGTTGGCTCCTGAGGCTGAGGCGGGAGGCGTCATTCATGGGGTTGAAGGTGTCATGCACTCCATCTCTCTTATATTCACCATTTTCCTGCATACTGGGGAAGCTTCATTATAACTACTGAAGTCATACACTCCATCTCTCTTATATTCACCATTTTCCTCAGAGGTGAAAGTGAGTCTCCATCTCTCTTTATATTCACCAATCACCATTTTCCTCAGGGGTGAGAGTGAGAGTCAAGGGGAAGAACTCTATGACTATTCTGGAGTAAGACAGAAATACAAATGGTACCAACCATATAGTAGTACTACAAAGCTCATTCAGCACAAATATCACCAATTTATCAACAAGGAGTACCAATCCCAGAACACTCAATGGCGAAAACTGATGTATGTTGTTAGTTTTTATTTGAAAAAAAAGGAGAAAATAAAGACTAATTTCTAGGTAGCTGAAAAATACTTACCAAGCTCTACTGAGCATGGTAACTCCTTGTCCATCGTATCAAAATTCACTGACGGCCCATTTAAGATATTTGGCAACATATGGCATATGCCTACCTTCATACTTCTGAACCCCCTCCCTCTTCTCATAATTCCTCTTTATGATATATCTTCTCATCCACTCCATGTGGGTGAAGATTGGTTTGTCTCTAGCTGTAATACTACGGTTTTCTAAGTTGGTTACTCGGCCGAATATGGCTTACTCGACGAGTGAGTGTGTCGTGTGTTTCTGGACAGTTTTCTGCCCAGGAATACTGGGCCAAGTGTGGGAATACTCGGCCGAGTATAGGGTACTCGGCCGAGTATACTCTATACTCGGCCGAGTATCCGGTCTGACGAGGTTTATTTCCGCGATTTGATTTATCAAGGATTATAGTTATAAAAATGGGATTTACAGTCCTTAATCATTTTAACAAAATCTAAGCAATACAACGTAACTCTAATCCTCTCCAAATCTCTCTCTCAATTGCGTGGATCGTTCGTGAGTCTAGTTCATCTTTCCTTGCGTCAATTGTGTCGGTAAGCCTCTGATTTCATAAGTTTCATTAATTTGTCTTTTAGGGTTTTGCCCAAATTTGTGATTTGGGGGAAAGGGGTTTTGGCATGTGATAATTGGAATTATGTGATTATTGTGTGTAGGTGACGGTGTCATGAAGAATTGCTATTGATTGCTTGTGTGTGCTTGGATTACAAAAAGGAAGGGTTTCCATACTCGGTTTACTGTTAATTGATTTAAGATTGATTGTGATTGTTGTACGATTTGATATTGTGATTATCTGCTGATTGTTGACTTGGAGTTGGGTGTTAGAGTTGTGATGGTTGTTGGTGATGTTTGCGAGGTGCGTCCTCGGCTGAGTGGAGTCACTTGCGGGAATGGCTTCACGACCTAGTTTCGCCCACTGTGGAACCCGCCACAGGAGGGGATGTGCACATTAATGAATAGGGTTATTGCTCGTTTATGAGCGGGGGCTTAGGTGGGTACGGCTGCAGTCCCCCACTGGCAGGGCTACACACTTGATGTGATTGGGAGTTGGAGGTGGATGATGATCAACTGTTTATCTTATCGTACTTGTCTTATTTTGATTATGCAGTGAACTGACCTCGTTGTTGTTTTGTAAAATCTGTGGTGAATCTGGTGATCCATTCAGGGATGGTGAGCAGATTGTGACAGGTGATGATGATTATTAGCTATGGGAACGAGATGGTGAGTCATCGCTCGAGTCAAGCTTCCGCTGTCAGGAGATTTACCTCAGTTGTAGTTGTTGAACGCTAGTAACTTTTACTTTGGTTTTGGTACTGAATCATGTAATCATTCACTAATTATACTTTAATAAATGTCGTTTTGGAATGGTAACTATGATATACTAACCTCGGGCAGCCGAGATGGTGACGGTCTCTCATGTTAGGGTGATCCTGGAAAGGCACCTTGGTATGTGTCTAGGCACGGATTTTTTGGAATTTTGGCATCGCGGCTTGCCTCTTACCCGGTCGTGCCGTACTCTGGCCACTTCGTTTTCTTCACCGTGCCGGATTCGTGCCGCACGCCTTGGCCCGGCCCGAAATGCCGACTGTGTGCGAAGGGCAGAACAATATATTTGTCTTATATAGACAAGTAATATAATACATAATCAGTCTTAAAGCAAGATCAACAAAACGGGTAGAAATCAAGATCGCGAAAATATTTTAACATGAACTAAAACGAAACAAATATAATTACATGAATAAGTCGATCTAAGGAAAGACAATGCATTTGACCAGTGGACCCAAAGGAGCCACTTCTTAGAAATGCAACGATATCTGCTTACAAGCTGATACACCTTCATTTAACTACAAAAGCCAGAACTCCACAATACACTAGTGTAAACCTATTGCCTCAAAAAAACTAGTGTAAACCTATCAATACTAGGTTAAGTACCTAAATACAATGATTTGGAGCCTGCAACCGGTTGCTACCACGACAATGTCACATTCACCGGAAAATAGAGAGCGACCTTGATGCTTCAAAAGGAGAGAGCAAAGACGACAATTAATCGACCTTGTAACCGTTGTACGGTTGAACAAAATGGTTAATCTAGATTTTAACCAAATATTTCCGAGTTACCTTCTATGAGAATGTAACATCAAACCATTGCTCTAGGAAAGCTACTCCATATTCAAGAACAAAAACTACCTTGATACCAACTTCACATTTACTTTTTACACGAATTATATACCGAGACAACCATCCACAAAGAGGCTCTCATAGATCAAGAGGTCTCCTTGTGGCATTGATACCAACTTCACATTTACTTTTTACACGAATTATATCCCGAGACATAATTCGTGCAAAAACTACAAAAACTACATCGCGAGACAACCGTCCACAAAGAGGCTCCCATAGATCAAGAGGTCTCCTTTTGGCATTGATACCAACTTCACATTTACTTTTTGCACGAATTATATCTATACCTAGACCAAATAATCCGTCTTTGACCGGGACACCTAACTAACTTAAACTCAAACTCTTTATTCCCAAAATGTCCACGAATTTCCCTACAATCATCCACCGTATACAACCCATCATACACAAAAACCATTTTCTTTTCCCAACCACATTTCAACCCTCTAATCACCCTCACTTCATTCCTTCTCCTCATACTATTCCTCAATGCCAAATTCCCTCTCTTCCAAACCTGATCTTTTCCCATTTTACCCTTTTCACCCATTTTACCCTTTTCACCCCCACCTTCAAAATTACCACCTTCACCCTTATACCAAACCACATCATTGTCCATCAAATTATCATCATAACCCTCAGTAGCGACAACAGAAGTCGCTAACAATGTCTCATAGGGACAAGTTATCATAAAATCAATCCCATGTATCAATTGAAAGTGCAAACCCATTATCATCAACTCAACCCGTAAATCGAATACGTCACCAATTTTGACACCAGGGACTTGCCCTACAATTTGGGTCGGTTCAAAATACTTGTATTTTTTCATCATTTCTTTCCTAGCCATCATATCCCTCCTTACCGACGGTTTCATAACCACGCTTCTTTCGAGTCGCCGGTAAACTGTCCTAAACTCGTTAAGCATCCAAATTCTAGTTTCAACCGAGTTTATCCATTCTTCACATTCAATATCATTATAATAACTTCCATTTTTCACCCACATGTTTTCGTTCAACATATTTGAACCCACAAATTGGTCATACTCATACGGGTCGGGTTTTTTAATGGGTTTTTCATCAATATTTCGACATTTAAGAACCGAGTTTAAGTTCCTATTTACTGGGTTCGTTTTAACCGCAGATTTACGAAATTTACCTGCATAAAGATGATAAGCATCCTTCTTGTTGGTATCTTCTTCATCGGTTTTCACTTTCTTCAGGAAATTAACTTTTCCAGTATTACCATTTGTTGGGTAATTTCGCCATTGTTGTTTTTCTTTGTTCATTCTTGAGTGTTTTTCTGAGAAAAATGAACTAAAAACAGGTTAGGGTTAAAGAAAAAAAATTGGGGATTTTCTGGGTTTTTGATTTTTTTAAGTGCAACTACAGCATTGAAAAGTGTGAGAGAAGGTTAAAGAATCAAGCAAAATATATTGGTCTGATTGAGATGAACATGAAATGAAGTACAGAAGTAGATAAAAGGGCAGACGAAATAGTTAGTTATTAGTCCAAAAAAGGGCAGTTTTGGTGAATAATAAATGTTGAAAATGATTAACTATTAATGTGGGCCCAACACAGATTCCTCAATTATTGTACTCTCACAAAATCTCATTAAAGATTGCACGTATTCATTACTTTGGAGTGACGGATACCATTTTCTCCTACAAATGACCCAAATAAAGGAGAGAGAGAAGCACATGAAGGTGCCCCCACCTTGTCCCCCTATCCGTTTTATGAGTGGCATTACTCGTCACTTGCTCCGACCCGTCTTCAACAAGACTAACTGTTGTACTATAGTCTAATTGATGAATTTTTAACACTAAAAAATAAAATAATAATAAGAGTAATCACGAATATGTAGGGATTTAGATTGAAGTAATACTAAATGAGTTATAAACAGTTGCCAATTAAAGCTTTCAACTTTTCAAATTTTGTTTGGGACCTATGGATCGATAACAGACAAAAATTTATGAGGTTTTTATGGCTATAAAATTTAAAGTTTTACCCTAGGTCTTGATTAGGCCGACATCAATTAACCCCCACGTCTAACTCAACAGCAATTCTCACTTGTGACAGTCACAAATAAGAGACGGTCAAATATGACTACTTTATGATAAAATGTAATCACTTATAAACTGTTCATAAAATATTACCTATGAAAAGATGGTCACATTTTCTCATAAAATGGTCACATTTGGCCCGTCTCTTATTTGAGACGAACAATACCCGTCGCAAATGCTAACTCAAAGCGTCTTGCTTGTGACGTACTATTTCCGTCACAAGCTGAAAATGGATACTCCTCATCTCACAATAAAGCAAGTGGGAGGGCAAGTGGGTAGGAAATGAAGCACCCATTAATTATGCCACTTGCTTTTTATGAGAGGGGTACTATCCGTCGTCAGCTTGTGACGGATAGTGTCCGTCTTCAATGAGAATTTGTGGGTCTAACTAAGGATGAAATTCAACTCCTACCAATTTCTTCTTAAAATTTTAATTCCTCCATTTAACTCTACTCTATCACTTTCAATTTTCTACACTATTCACAAATAAACATTCAATTTCAATTTTCTCTTAATACATAAGTGAAAATATATTCATCTGTGATCTTGTTTGATTCGTCTTTACGAGTATATTAAAAATATCCAATTTTTTATAATTTTTGCAAATACGTAGCTAATAATATTTAGCGCATAAAACACGCATTGGCAAACGTGATAAAGTAAAGTGGAGTGGAGTTGAATGGGGAAGTATGAGAAAATCAACAATTACTCTATAGTCTATACACTCTTTATTGATATACTTATAAATTTAGTAATCGTTAAAATTATACGGGTGACATTTATACCAATTGGTCTCCCTTGTGACGGGTTACCATTTGTGGCGGATATTTTATGAGATAAAATGGTAACAAAATGGGTTAGTGGAGAAAGGGGACCACATGAATAGTGTTGCAGAGAGAGAAAAAGTGGGTACTTTGTGAAGTAAAATGGTATCCGTCACTCAAGAGTGACGGATATGTGCCGTCACAAACAAGAATTTGTGCATTTATACACTCATTGCATATTGCAAGTTCTATATCTCTATTTTCAGGTAACTACAATCTCACGGTATAATTTAACAATAGGTCTTGGTATAGACGGGTGGGACGAACAGACTGATAAAGACTTCTAATAAACTGGGTAGGGGGGACACCCCCATGTGCTCCCCACTTTATGGCAAATGGGTATTTTGTGAGGGGAAATGGTATATGTCTATACAGACGGATAATGTCCGTCTATAATGAGAATTTGTGATAATTTAATTGAATACTTAGATTTATAAGTATAAAAATCAAAAGTGTAAAGAATAGTAGTTGGTTTTCTCATGAGATTTTGAGGAAAAATTAATAGGGTGTAAGGCGTTAATAACTATGGATGAAATTAAAGTTAGGGGGTTTGATTTTACCATTAGTTAAATTGACTGGTTTCAATTGCCACTTTCATGGTTAATATAATAAAAATGTTAGAGAATACCAAAAAAATACAAATTACTAGTACAAACATCTATAATAAAGTAAAGAGTGGTTTGATTATCTCTTTCAAATACATAAAGTGTTAAAAAGCTCAAAATGGAAATAATTAAGTGCTAATTTTATGGGAAATTGAAATATGCAACCACAATTACCCTTCTCCATAAAATTAGCATTACTAGGCACAAATATGTAGGGATTTAGATTGAAGTAATATTAAATGAGTTATAAACGGTTGCCAATTAAAGCTTTTAAATTTTCAAATTTTGTTTGGAATTTATGGATTGATAACAGACAAAAATTTATGAGATTTTTATGGCTATAAAATTTAAAGTTTTACCCTAGGTCTTGATTAGGCCGGCTATTGATCAAAATATTACTTCGTTGCAATTAACTCCCAAGTCTAATTAAGGGTGAAATTCAACTCTTACCAATTTCTTCCCAAAATCTCATGAGAAAATCAAAACTACTTTATAGTCTATGACTCTTAATCAGTAAGTAGACCTTATATCCGATGTATTACCGCCAATTTTATAATTTCTGAGCATTATATTAAAGTTTTGAATTTTGTTTTAAAAATGAGTTTCACAATAACGTTTATGAGTTTATTTACTTAAACTTTAAACTCAAAACTCAAAACTCAAAAAGATTATATATAAGTTTAGTTAAATTTGAGTTTTGACGGGAAAAAAAAAAATAAAATCTAACTTTAAAACTATAAAAACTCAGAAAAAATACAGAAATACTCAAGAACAAGTAAAGTTTGAGGTCATAAACTCAGAAGAAATATATATACGCTTAAATCTGAGGTAGTGCATCCATGTATGTTCCTTTTCTCACTCTTAATTATTATACATATAAATTTAAGTAATCAATTAAATTATACACTCATATTGCAAGTTCTATATCTCTATCTTCATCCTTTCTCTAAAAGTATAGGATAAAGAAACCCAAATTAATATTTTTCATGAGCTTGATTATGTAACTACAATCTCAATAAAAGTATAGGATAAAGAAACCCAAATTCATATGAGAAAAACGCATTGTTTCATTTCTCAATCTCACGGTATAATTTAAATGAATACTTAAATTTATAAGTATAAAAATCAAGAGTGTAAAGAATAATAGTTGATTTTCTAATGAGATTTTGAGGAGAAATTGGTAAGGTGTGAGGAGTTAATAACTATGAATGAAATTAAAGTTAGGGGGCTTGATTTCATCATTAGTTAAACTTGGTGGTTTCAATTGCCACTTTCGTGGTTAATATATAATAAAAATATATAACAAAAATGTACTATAGTAGTATAGTACAATAAGTAAAATATATTGTGGTCGTTTTGTAAATCACGTCTATTTTTGATTCCGAACAAAGTTTAGATGTCGTAGTACTTGTATATATTTGTCTAAAAAGATCAAACTTTTTCCAATCAAATACACGAGTATTTATATTTCTAATCTAACTAGATATATCGCAAATACGAAAACGGAGTAATTGAAAAAAGAAGCATACCAGAAGGATGTACCATTGCAATTTGCAAAACGTTGAAGATGACCAAGAACTAGACTGTATGAACATCAGTCAGTTAATACTACGGTCTACGAGTAGTATGCTTTACATATATTACTGCGTAATTATTTACAAACAGTTGATGGATATGAAAGAAAAAGGCGCAAATAAGCAATTTGTGAAATATCTTTCTGCATTTAAATAGTGATTATTGAGTAATATGTGCTACTTGATCGAAGGGAAAAAGTAACTGAAAGAATACAAACAGTCCCACGATTTAACACAATTTTTGAAGCGGAATCAATGCTATGAGACGCCGCATTATTTAAAACACGTACGTTAACCGCTTATATAGAGGAGTTAACATTAGGCCACGAAACTAATTTCTCTTAATTTATGGTAAATAATCATAATCATATATTTACCGTTTATCTAACATATTATATCACATTAGGTCACATTCGCAATCTTTTTTTCTACAAGATCTTTCATTTTGCTTTATATTTTTTTAATGAGTTCCTGTCAAAACGGTTTGAGTTTTTTTTTGATAACTTATACCTTGAATAACTCAATTTTTCAAATCTTATACCTAAGATAACTTTCATTAAAATCTTAAACCAAAAATAACATTTTCTTCCAAACTTAATACCAAATCTTGAAAAAAGCCTTGAATTGAAGATCTTGCCCTTATTTGTAAACATCATCATCCTTTCCCCCACCTATTAACCCACACATCCACGATTATCAATATTAAAAACCATTAAATTAGTAAGGGTAAAATTGTCAATTTAGGACTTTTTTTAAAGATTTGGTATCAAGTTAGGAAAAAATATTATTTTAAGTATAAGATTTGAAAGAAAGTTATCTCAGGTATAAGATTTGAAACAATGAGTTATTCAAGGTGTAAGTTATCAAAAAACCCAAACGGTTTTGCAATATTACATGATTACATCATTAAACCATATAATGAAAAACTTTATTTTTTTTTGGTCATTCGAAACGTGCACTTAGTCGCATTACAATAAGGGGGATTTGAACCTGGGACCTATCGTCCACAATAGTCTTAACCACTAGACTTTATTAATGACCTTATTATGTAAAATGTTAATGTTGGTAATTTAACTGTCATCGGTCATCGTCATTTAAGTTAATTAGATATCGAAGTAGAAACGTACGGAGGCTCATGATGTTACGATATGAATAAGGAGGGTGGAGTGCAAGTTCATATACAAACAAATCATTGAGTTAATCGATGAACGGAAAAGAAGAAGACATGAAAAGAAAGCATTGTTGAAACACAAATTTTCATTGAAGACATGACATATCCGTCACTCTTACCATTTTAACTCACAAAGTACCCACTTTTTCTCTCTCTGCAATACTATTCATGTGGTCCCCTTTCTCCACTAACTCATTATGTTACCATTTATATTCATAAAATATCCGGCACAAATGGTGACCCGTCACAAGAGAGACCAATTATTCTTGAAAGAATCATGTAAAATATCCATTTTATTTTTACGCCCCAAAACTATAATTTTTTTTTCCAAATGCACCCACTAATGTCATAGGTGAGAATCAAATTCATAAAATTATCAGTAGGTCTCATGAGAGACCGTCTTCCATTAAATTAATGAGAGATCTCCAAGAATTTCAATAACTTTCTCACCCCATAATATGAGAGGTCTCCCTGAATTTTTTGTGTAAAACTATACTCCCTCCACACAATCATTTTCACTTCATTTCCTTTATTACGGTCTCTAAGACGACACTTTAACCATATTTTTCGACGTCTGTATGTTACTTTTTTTTCTTGAACTTTTTCTTTGTGAAAGATTTGATGAAAATAAGCGTAAATGTTATTATTTTATAATTTAATAATTTTAATTCTCAAACTTATATACGGTCAAAGTTCGGAAACTTTGACCTTCCAAAAAAATAGAGTGAAAAATATTGTGTAGGGGACTACGTAACGTGGATTGACAATGACACACGATACCAGTAGACCTAGCAAAAATAAGTCGACCCACTTGACCAGACCCGAAAAGGTTGATCAGAGACCAAAATTGACCCGAACTACATCACCCGATTGTGACCCGAAAACCTGAATTAACCCGACGCAACCCAAACATGACTCGAACTATCTTGACCCGTACTGACTCGATCCGAAACCACCAAACCCGAAAATGACCCGGCAAACCATAACTCTAGTTGAACAAAAAAGATTTGAAATCACTATTTCTCTCTTATATTCATTGACCCGTAAATGACCGACCCGAAATAACCCGATCCGCTTGACCCGAAACAGACCCAAATCAACCCAAAATCAATAAAAAAAACCGAACTAGTCCGAACCAAAGCTGACCTAGTTGACCCGTTTGCCCAGTTTAGCTGTCGGTGTGCGATAAACCAGTCTCGGGCTTAAATAGGATACTCGTTAAAATTAGTTTTATTCTTGTTATTTGGTGCTGAAATTGAATAGGGTAACTCCTGAATTGACTTTAGAGACGTGGTAAAAAACAGAGAGAAAAATAAACACGATCCGGAACGGCCTCTCGAACGGCTCAAATTGAAGTTTATAATACACGCTTTTCGGAATTCTAAGGTCCCGGAACAAAAATGTCCATAAATCACACGGATGATTTATCGAGTCAGACAAAGATGTCTCACAAAATTTGAGGAACAACAGAGGATATTTGAGGCTGCCGGTGTCAAGAAACCAGTATGAGTTTAAATCGGATACTCGTTGAAATTATTTTAATACTTGTTATTTATTGCTGAAATTGAATATGATAACTGCTGAAGCGACCCTAGAGACGTGGTAAAAAAAACAGGAGAAAAATAAACACGACAGAGAACGACTTATCGAACAACTCAAATTGAAGTGTTTAAATACACGTTTTTCGAGATTCTAATATTCCGGAACAAAAATGTCTATAAACCACACGAATGATTTCTCAAGTCAAACAAAATAGCCTCACAAAATTTGAGGAGCAACAGAGGACATTTAAGGCTGCCGTTGTGCGATAAACTAGTCTCGGGCTTAAATCGTATACTCGTTGAAATTGGTTTAATACTTATTATTGGGTACTGATATTGAATAGAGTAACTTCTGAAACGACTCTACACGCGTGGTAGAAAACCCGGGAGATAAATACACACATCCCGAAACGGCGTCTCGAACGACTCAAATTGAAATGTACAAAACACGTTTTTCGGGATTTTAATTTCCCAGAACAAAAATGTCCTTAAATCACACGAATGATTTCCCCGGTCAAACAAAGCTGCCTCGCGAAATTTAAGGATGAACATAAGACATTTAAGGTTGCCGGTGTGCGATAAACCTGTCTTCGGCTTAAATCGAATACTTGTTGAAATTGGTTTAATACTTATTATTTGGCGATTAAATTGATTATGGTAACTCCTGAAGCGACCCTAGATACGTAGTAGAAAAACCGGAAGAAAAATAAACACGACGCGGAACGGCTTGTCGAACGGCTCAAATTGAAGTGTATAAATACACGTTTTTCGGAATTCTAATATTCTGAAACAAAAATGTCCGTAAATCACACGGCTGATTTCTTAGGTCAGACAAAGGTGCCTCACAAAATATGAGGAGGAACAGAGGACATTTAAGGCTGCCGGTGTTCGATAAACGAGTCTTTAGCTTAAATCGAATACTCGTTGAAACTGGTTTAATACTTGTTATTTGTTGCTGAAATTGAATAGGGTAACTACTGAAATGACCCTAGAGACGTGGTAAAAAAAGGGGAAAAATAAACACGAACCAGAATGACCTCTCGAACGACTCAAATTGAAGTGTATAATACACGTTTTTCGCGATTCTAAGGTCCCGGAACAAATATGTGCGTAAATGACACGGATGATATCTCAGGTCAGACAAAGCGAACTCACAAAATTTGAGGATCAACAGAGGGCATTTGAGGCTCTCGGTGTACAATAAACCAGTCTTAGACTTAAATCGGATACTCATTAAAATTGGTTTTATCTTTGTTATTTGGTACTGAAATTGAATAAAGTAACTCTTGTAGCAACCCTAGACATCTTGTAGATAATCTGAAGAAAAATAAACACGATCTAAATTGTCCTCTCGGACAGTCGGTCGCTCAAATTGAAGTGTATAATTCACGTTTTTCATGATTTTATTATTCCGGTCAAAATTGTCTGTAAATCACCAGATGATTTCTCAGGTCAGACAAAGGGGCCTCACAAAATTTGAGAAGCAACAAAGGACATTTGAGGCTGCTGGTATGCGATAAACTAGTGTCGGGCTTGAATAGGATACTCGTTAAAATTGGTTTTGTTCTTGTTATTTGGTGTTGAAATTGAATAGGTTAACTCATGAAACGACCTTAAACACGTGGTAGAACAACCGGGAGAAAATTTATACGACCCGGAGCGGCCTCTCAAACGGCTCAAAGTGAAATGTATATATAATACAAGTTTTTCGGGATTCTAAGGCCCCGGAACAAAAATATCGGTAAATCACACGGATTATTTCTTAGGTAAGACAAAGGGGCGTCATAAAATTTGAGCAGCAACATAGTGCATTTAAGGCTGTCGGTGTACAATAAACCAGTTTTCGGCTTAAATCGAATACTCGTTGAAATTGGTTTAATACGTGTTATTTGGTGATGAAATTGATTAGGGTAATTCCTGAAACGACACTAAACATTTGGTAGAAAAACAGGAGAAAAATAAACACGACTCGGAACGGCCTCTTAAACAGTTCAAATTGAAATGTATAATACACCATTTTCGGGATTCTAATATTCCGGAACAAAAATGTCTGTAAATCAGAAAGATGATTTCTTTGGTCAGACAAAGCGACCTCACAAAATTTGAGGAGCAACAGAGAACATTTGAGGTCGTCGTTGTGCGATAAACCAATCTCGACTTGAACCAAATCTTCGTTGAAAATTGGTTTTATTTTTGTTATTTGGTACCGAAATTGAATAAGGTAACTCTTGTAGCAAGACTAGCAACCCTATACATCTCGTAGAAACAAGGAGAAATATAAACACGACCCGGAACTGCCTCTCGAACGATTCAAATTGAAATTTATAATACACGTTTTTCGGGATTTTAATATTACGGAACAAAAATATTCTTAAATTACTCGGATGATTTCTGAGCTCAGACACAGGGGCCTCACAAAATTTGAGGAGCAACAGAGAACATTTGAGGCTGCCGGTGTGCAATAAACTAGTACGTGTCGGGCATAAGTCGGATGGTCGTTGAAAATGGGTTGAATAATTATTATTGATATTGAATAGGGTAATTCCTGTAACAACTCTATACACGTGGTAGAAAAATCGGGAGAAAAATAAACATGTCCCGGAATGGCCTCTGAAATAACTCGAATTGAAGTGTATATACACATTTTTCGGGATTTTAATTTACCGGTCCTTAATTCACACTGATAAACGAGTCTTCAACTTAAATCGGTTACTCGTTGAAATTGGTTTAATACTTGTTATTTGATGCTCAAATTGAATTTGGTAAATCCTGAAGCGACCATATATAGACACGTGGTAGAAAAATAAACGCGACCCGGAAAAATAGTACGCGTTTTCGAAATTCTAAGGTCCCGAAACAAAAATGTGTATCACATAACTTGATGATTACATAACTTGATAAATCTTGAAATGATCCATGCTTTGACATTACTTCCTGATGATCGTTGAAGTAGTACCCATTGGTTGATAAACTTGAATCTTCGGTCAATAGAAATTCATGACAATTTCGATATCATATTTCTTTAACAACTCACCGTGTAGATATAATAATTTCATAACTCCTGGTTCTTCACTTGAATTAATACATCCATAATTTTGATAGAGTTTCTGTAATAGATGATACAGTTTCTCCTCAATAAACGACATAATATTATATGTCGAAAACAATTGTCATCTCAACAATCACGATGACATGACTATAGCGTAATAATGCGCTTATAGTGCTACCTCATTAAAAACCTTGCTAGGAAAAACCCGTTGGGACAAAAAACCTAGTCGAAGGGAAAAAGAGTGTAGCCATCATTCCTTAATTCCTTGTATTAAGGAGAATCAATCCGATAATTATTGAATACATCATCCAATTCCTTTGAGCTATTTTCTTTGCTAAACCATATATATGTATGAATTGGCGTTCTCATTGTAGACTTTGACTACATTTTTTCAATTATGGTACTTCTGAACCATAAACTAATTCCACATGTTTAGCATGAAGCTCATTTAAATCAATTCTCATATACTCAAACTTCAAAGTTGAGACAATAACTTTTCAAATAAACTCTATAGGAGTTTTGATGTTCCATTTTGGAACTAATCACGATATCTTTCAATCGTATAGTAGAGGTTTATATATCATGAGTTTTCAATAACTCAATTGATCAACCATTAACAATTGATGATCATGTATAAGAGGCTCCTACAGGGAGTTATCCTCAAAGGAGTAGATCATAATATATTTCTCCTTTCCAACATTATCCATTCAAAATTATATTATGAAACATGTGCATGCATATGATATGAAACTAAGTTCTAAATAACATATCCTAACAATTATGCAATAATGATAATGTAAATATTAAAACTAATATGCAATGATGAATTTACTCTCTATATGCACATGATGATGACTCAAAATGTAAACTGTACAGTTTTCTTTCCAATATTCAGAATTTGGATTGACTTCAGGTCAATAAGTGGACTTCTAGTCCATGAGCTCATTTATAATCATTGATTATATGTCGACAATCAAAATGGACTTAAATTTATGATCCCTATTTATAAAGTCCATAAAATATCGCGCGCAAATGTATGTAGGTTCCATAAATATATCGATATAATTTCATCACTTCTTGATGATATCAGTATTGTTTAATGATATCTGAATCGGAATATGTATGTGGTACCATTATATTCATTTAAGCCATCTATTATCCTTCAGATATCGTGTCACTTCAGGGACATTTCAAATATAGCAATTATATGTCATATATACCAACTGCTTGAACTTGCTATTTCACATTCATTGGAACCGTCAATTAATCTTGGCTTTTATTATAATACACTTCAAGTGTATATACTTGTATTAATCTGGTAAAACATATGGTTATATCAAATTCAAAAACCTCTACTCAATGAATTTAACATATAACCTTTTGAACTTTTGGTTCAGTATGGGATCAATTTGTTTTTACCAGCTTTAACTCACTTTTCTCCCCCTAAGGTGGTAAAAACAATAACCAATGCATAGTCTAAATATTTATCATAACCACCTTAGATCTGAATTTCTCATCATATCATCGATGAGAATTTATATGGGCATCTTTGTACAATAACAAAATATTTCGGGGAGAAACATATAATGCAGTTGGACTTTAAATGTGCTGATTTACAATGCCCAGTTTAAGAGATCAACGATTTTATATAAAAATCAATGTGATTTTTAATCACGGAACTACTCGAAAAATCATTATGTGACTACACTCAATATAATGTCAATCCATACACGAACATTTAAGTTCTTTATTCAATATCGAGTAGTTTAGATCTCCAACATCATATACACTCAATCGTAGTGTAGTGTCTTGCCTTAAATAAAATTTCTACACGAGAGATTTTCAGCACTTATCTTTTCTTGAAGGTAAACACAAGGTTTATCAAAACAGGTATAGTAAGAACCCGGATGGCTTTAATTTGTCACATCTGAATCATTTCATGTCAACTTTCTTACTTTGCCAAAAATACACGGCAATCTTTAATCAGAATTGGATATATCTCAATAATTTCACTTATCACATGCCATATTTTTGTTGACTATATTCATCATGATAATCTAATGGTTAATAATACTTTATCCAACCGGATAAATGATGTGACATACGACACAATAATTGTCTCATATATGTAGGCAAGACTCGTCAATATTCCAATAGGGAATATATTACTCTTTGAGTATTTTTATATGACCAACAATTATAATCGTCAACATATACAATGATGGCATATGCATGCTTATCACAACGCATGTTTCAATGTGCTATATAGCATGATAATACATGTAAGTTTATCACAATTCAACTTACGAATCAAATTATTCCCTTTAAGGATTAGAGATGATTCAACAACTTTCAAATTAGTTGTATTTTTCGACCATTTACTTCACAATATATTATATGTTGGTCACATTATCACTCTTATTTCAAATGTGAAGTAATGTCCACTTCAAAGTGGGAATACCAATATTTTAAAATAAACACATAACTCGAAAATACCCACATCCTCATACTTAACCACTGCTAATGGTATACTTTCATATTTTTATTAGATGAGTGAAACAATGCCATATTATTCTCGGGGAATAATGGCCTTTAATCAAATTTATTATGTAATGTGTAAATAAGACTGCATTACTTAAATGAAAGATAAAATAATTTCATCCTCAAAACATGATATCTCATTCGCTTCAGGGAATGTTTTGAATCGGTTTGATATGATTCTGAATTTTTCAAAATTGTCGCATAATTTGCAGACATTCATGTATGAACACCGAGTTCATTCTTAATATTGATACTCAAAATCATACTCACTATATGGAATGTGAGAATTTATAAACACTGTAAACTTCAAGTCACAGTTTCAATATCTGCAAACATTATGAACAACAGGTCATAATTCAGTATATGTAAACACTATGAACTTTGGTCATAGTATGAATATCAAAATTTCAGCGCGTATATCATGTTTTCTTTTCTCATATCAAACTCTTGCATATACGAGTGTCATATTCTCACATGACTTTTCATGAGATATTTACTTTCATGAGATATTTTCATTTCTTTCAATGAACTAATTTGCCTCAATAGGGTCATATGATTAAGCTCAATTAAGGCTTCTTTACTTGGCTCAATAAGGCCACAAATAGGCTTATCACAACGCCATATTCTCGATCTCTGCTAGAGACAGAGTCTTTATGAGATGTCCCATTCACTTCAAAGAATGAATCAAATTTCATATCTCATTATACTGTTCAACTTCAGGTGAACAAGAATTAATGCGCAAATAAATTTGCCTTTCATAAAGATCGCTTTAAATTGAACAGCGGTTCATTACTCATAGACGTGGACTTCTGGCCACTTACACTTATACAATATGAATATATTGTACTGATGAGACGGTGTTAAATACTTACACACCCTTAAAACTTTGAATTTCAGGTCAAAGTTATTATATGGACATATCTTCTCATCTTTGCAAAATAGATCTTTTGGAACTTCAGGTCCAAAATTATACTGATGTGTCCTTTTAAAAAATTGCTGACCGAATATATAGAACTTCAGGTCTAATAATATATGTAAATTTCATACGTCGCATATAATCATCATAAATATCATTATATAAATAAAGTCGTCAAATAAATATCACTTTTCTCTCACCTCTGCTGCATGACTAATGACTAATGAGCTTGTAAAGTATAGATTATACTCATAATATATAGTAGTTTGTATATACAAAAATTTGAGAAGACAAGCAATTTAGCTCAGTGAATAATGTATTCGCAATAAATCATTATCAACAACATGATCTAGTTATAAGGAGGTAGGTGCATGCATAAAATCCATAATATAGTAGTGGTTGTCAGATTGTTACGAACAAAACAGACGATACTTTGAAATATATTGCTATCATGAATTCATAAGATGTGCACTTCTTTCTAATCAATTCTAAATCGAAAACACAAATCAAATTGTATGAGACAATGATACACCAAAGATTAAAAAAAAAAAATAGAACATGATTAACGCATAATCAAACTTATCTTAATGATATAGATGCCCATCTATTAAAGTTTTAGTTCACTTTTCATTATGCAATGAGCAAAATTAACACAGGTATATCGACAAACACTAATTTATTAGTCATATTTAAAAACGAATCTCTGTTATGGCAAACAAACGTATTCAAGTCAGACTTAATATTAACCAATAAAAACACTTGCACTTGTGTAAAACATGGCATCCTCGAGTAAGACATCACGTATATAACTTTTATTAACGAACATTAAATACCGATCGAACGTGATTCACCATTAACTATAATTCTTAAGTTTCGTATCAAAAATACGAGTCAATAATAATTGCGAGAACGTACCTGAATTAGCTAAATAATATAATAAGATCTGATATGAACCTCCTGATTATCAGATCTTCACAAACAAGTGAAATTAATGCATAAAACTCACAATAGCATCAGTTCTCGTTCTTAAAGAACATGTTCGGGCAAGTTAATCAAAAAGCGTGTTTCATGCATCTCATTGTTACCCACGTCTAAATTTGCATAATAGTTTTGGGACAAATATGTTGATGAACCGTCTTAGTATATTTTTTTTTATTGTTCTCAGTCGGTTATTAAGAGACTCGTGCTGATAACGTGTTGTGAAATAAAGAGGAGAGAATGGTAGAGAGAATATAGAGAGAGACAGAACGGTATGTTATTCCATTATGAGGGGGTATATATACACATACAATGAGGGTAAACTTTCCATAAGATAATACACTCTAGAATATTCTAAAGATATGGACATCCATATAATATTATACTATAATATTTCATAACAAAGCGACCATATATAGACACGTGGTAGAAAAATAAACGCGACCCGGAAAAATAGTACGCGTTTTCGAAATTCTAAGGTCCCGAAACAAAAATGTGTATCACACGGATGATTTCTCGAGTCAGACAAACATGCCTCACAAAATTAAAGGAGTAACAGAGGTTATTAGAGGCTGCCAGTGTACGATAAACCAGTATGAGGGTTAAAGCGGATACTCGTTGAAATTATTTTAATACTTGTTATTTGTTGCTTTAATTGAATAGGTAACTGTTTAAGCGACCCTAGAGACTTGGTAAAAAGGAACGGTATAAAAATAAATACGATCCGGAACGGCTTCTCGAACAACTCAAATTAAAGTGCAAAATAAAAACACGTTTTTCAAGATTCTAAGGTCCCGAAATAAAAATATCCGTAAGTCGATCACACGGATGATTTCTCAAGTCAGACAAAGCGAACTCACTAAATTTGAGGACCAACAAAGGATATTTGAGGCTCTCGGTGTACAATAAACCAGTCTTAGGCATAAATCGGATACTTGTTGAAATAGGTTTTATCTTTGTTATTTAGTACTGAAATTGAATAAGGGAACTCCTGTAACAACCCTAGACACCTTGTAGAAAACATGGAGATAAATAAACACGACCCACAACGGCTCTCGAATGGATGATTTCTCAGGTCGGACAAAGGGCCTTACAAACTTTGAGGAGCAAACAGAGGATATTTGAGGCTGCCGCTGTGTGATAAACTAGTCTCGGGCTTGAATCAGATACTCGTTGAAATTGGTTTTATTCTTGTTATTTGTTGTTGAAATCGAATAGGGTAACTCATGAAACGACCCTAGACACGTGGTAGAAAAACCTGGAGAAAATTAAACCACCCTGAACAGCCTCTCGGACGGCTGAAATTGAAATGTATAATACCTATTTTTCGGAATTCTAAGGTCCCGTAACAAAAATGTCGGTAAATCACACGAATTATTAATCGGGTAAGAGAAAGGGGCCTCACAAAAGTTGAGCAGCAACATAGGACATTTGAGGCTACTCATGTGCGATAAGCCAGTCTTGGACTTAAATTGGATACTCGTTAAAATTGCTTTAAAACTTGTTATTTAGTACTGAAACTCTTGAAGCAATCCTAGACACGTAGAAAATCATGAGGAATATAAACACAACACGAAACGAAACGGCCTCTCGAAAGGCTCAAATTAAAGTGAATAATACACGTTTTCCGAAATTCTAATGTCCCGGAACAAAAATGTCCGTAAATCACACGGATGATTTTTTAGGCCAGACAAATGGGCCTCACAAAGTTTGAGGAGCGACAGTAACACGGATGATTTTTTTAGGTCAGACAAAGGGGCCTCACAAAGTTTGAGGAGCAACAGAGACATTTGAGGTTGCCAGTGTGCGATAAACTAGTTTCGGGCTTGAATCGGATATACTCGTTGAAATTCGTTTTATTCTTGTTATTTGGTGTTGAAATTGAATAGGGTAACCCCTAAAGCGACCCGAAACACGTGGTAGAAAACCCTGGAGAAAATTAATACGACCCAGAACAGCCTTTCGATTGACTCAGATTGAAATGTATAATTCACGTTTTTCAAAATTCTTAGATACCGGAACAAAAATATCGATAAATCACATGGATAATTTCTCAGGTAAGACAAAGGGGCCTCACAAAATTTGAGCAGCAACAGAGGGCCTATAAGGCTGCCATATTAATAAAGATAAAGCCATTTCTAAAACACCATAAATTCCACCAAATAAACACAAATCTATTCCAACTCCAACTCGTAAGCATTCTTTACATGGACTAGAAAATCTTGACCCTTAGGCCTTAGCCCCAAATCGACTCGATTGACACAAACTCGTAAATGAACCCTTAGCCCCCGACTAGATTGACCTTGATGCTTCAAAAGGAGAGAGCAAAGACGACAATCAATCGACTTTGTAACCGTTGTTCGATTGAACAAAATGGTTAATATAGATTAACCAAATATTTCCATGTTACCTTCTATGAGAATGTAACATCAAACCATATGTATGGAACATGCATGTATGAAATTTGATTCCAACATGTAATCCACCAATTGCTCTAGGAGAGCTACTCCCAATTCAACAACAAAAGCAACTCTTCAACAATGCAATTGTAAACTTCCCACTAAATTGCAATACCTACTCTAGCAAAAACTACATGCACCCCTTTCTCTAGTGTAATAATAACATCCTAAGACAACCGCTTTCTCGAGAGTCTCTCTGACTCTCGAGTGCCACAGAGAGAAGCCCATAGAAGACGTTTCCTCGTGGCATTCCTACCTATTTCCCGTCTACTTTTTGCACGAATTAAATCTATACCTAGACCAAAAAATGCGTTTTTGACCGGGACACCTAACCAACTTAAACTCAAACTGTTTATTCCCAAAAGGTCCACAAATTTCCCTATAAGCATCCACCTTATACAACCCATCATACACAAAAACAACCTTCCTTTCCCAACCATATTTAAACCCTCTTATAACCCTCACAACATTCCTCTTCCTCATACTATTCCTCAATGCCAAATTCCCTTTCTTCCAAACCTGATCTTTTCCCATTTTACCCTTTTCACTCCCGCGCTCAAAATTACCACCTTCACCCCTATACAACACCACATCATCGTCAATCATATTATCCTCATACCCCGTTGTAGCGACAACAGAAGTCGCCAACAATGTCTCATCTGGAGAAGTTACCATAGAATCGATTCCATTTATCAATTGAAAGTGTAAACCCATTATCATCAACTCAACCCGTAAGTAAAATTCGTCACCAACATGGACACCAGGGACATGCCCTATAGTTTTAGTAGGTTCAAAATACTTATATTTTTGAATCATCGCTTTCCTAGCGATCATATCTCTCCTTTCTGACGGTTTCATAACCACGGTTCTTTCGAGTCGCCGATATACTCTCCTAAACTGGTCAAGCATCCACATTCTAGTTTCAACCGAGTTTTTCCTTTCTCGACAATCAACAAATCGGTCATGCTCATATGGGTCCAATTTTTTCATGGGTTTTATTTCATCAATATTTCGACGTTTAAGAACCGGGTTTAACTGTCTATTGATTGGGTTCGTTTTAACTGCAAATTTACCAAGTTTACCTGCATAAAGTAGATATGCACCCTTCTTGTTGGTATCTCCATTTTCGTGGAAACGATTATAGTTCGAGAAACCATCAGTTTTCACTTTCTTCATGGAATTAATTTTTCTAATATTACCATTTGTTGGGTAATTTCGCCATTGTTGTTTTTCTTTGTTCATTCTTGAGTGTTTTTCTGAGAAAAGATTAACTAAAAAGTGGTTAGGGTTAAAAAAAATTGGGGATTTTGTGGGTTTTGGAGTAACTGTAATGTTTAAACGAAGTACAGAAGTAGTTAACAAAAATTCTTTCGGGAGACTGTCCTCTTTACCGCTAAAAACAATTCACCAATTAAAATATTATAAAGGATATCGTCCTCCAGAAGACAGAAGAAAAGGGAGACGAAGGAGTTGGTTATTTGGTCCAAAAAAAGGGCAGTTTTGTTTAATAAACTAGTTTTAAACCCGTACATTTTTTGCACAAGTTGGTGAAAGTAATTGGGATATGTACTCACTATGTTAAATATGTACTCACTATGCTAAAGGAGTTGATTTTAGAATTTAAAATATGTACTCACTATGCTAAATATTTTATTTAGGATATACATTATTTTTTATGAACCTATGGTGGTGAAAGTAATTGAGATAGGCTCAAGCTCACATATAATGAAAAAAATATAAAAATACCCATTTATCAAGACTACATATATATGGCTGACCATTTACATTTAAATTCCATTATAATATGTTTATTAAAGTGTCTATTTGGTCGGTCCAATTTTGTATAACTATTAATTATCAGCCTCCTAAGTGTGATCTCGTTTATTAAAATTATTCGATCATTATTAATTATAAAACCCTTTCAATAGTATTAAACACTACATAAATATGAATTTTAGTTAAGTAATATATAATTTGACGCTATTACTACCCTTTCCTTTCGACTTTCGTTGGCTTTTGTATTAAAACTAAAGGTAAATAATTGACCGAAACGAAAGCAGTATGAAATAATATAATTACGATTATCATTAAACTACTACTGTAGATAGAACTATGTTACAACCGTTTACGATAGATGTATATAAGAACATATCAACTTGTTAACGCAAATAAAATACTCCGTATTAAGTTATCCTTAAATGGCTCAAATACGATACATCGTTTATGATAAATATATATGGGAACATATCAACTTTGTTAACGCAAATAAAATACTCCGTATTAAGTTATCCTCAAATGGGTCAAATACAATACACCGTTTATGGTAAATGTATATGAGAACATATCAACTTGTTAACGCAAATAAAATACTCTGTATTAAGTTATCCTAAAATAGCTCATATATGATCCAAGAAAATAGTAGGATGATACTCCGTATTATAGAAGCATATACAATTGGGTTCATAACCAAATTGTATACTGTGTATTAAGTTATCCTAAAATAGCTCATATACGATCCAAGAAAATAGTAGGATGATACTCCGTATTATAGAAGCATATACAATTGGGTTCATAACCAAATTGTATACTCCTAGTATTTAGAAAGAGACAAATACGGACTACTATTATATTTTTGCAAACATAATTAATTAACCTAGTTACTTTTATATTTCACCTAGCTCACCATCACTCTCATGCTATCCCTCTTATTTTTTTATTTTCTTTTTTATTTTTACCTTCTTTCACATAATTAAATTTTCAGCCTATCAATTAATTCATCTTATATATTCAAAATAATTATCAAGATCCTTAGCCAAAAAATATTCGATCAAGTGAATTTGAAAATTTGTTGATATGGAGTTGAATATTTTCACATTTGATTAAGTGTTCGATGTGATAATGTTAAATGTTTTCTTCAGTTTGCTCGACTCATCAATTCGTTAAGAGTACATGCATGTTGTTGATGTCGATTTGTACTATTTTCTGGGATTAATGATAATTTTAGTGTGTTTGTGACTTCTTAGTTTCAATTTATTTTCGCTAATTAAAGTCCTCTAATATTTTTTTTCAAAATATAAACTTTAAATGCTTTCGCTTTGTTAATTTTTAAAGAGAGATATTTTTTTTCCGTTTTCTGCAATAATCAGTCCAATTAAATTGTATTCAACGTATTTCAAAGATTATACTTTGTTAATATTCTCAAGATTTTCACGTTTGTACATAAAGTGAATGATGGACAGATAATATCATCTGATCCTTGAAATTTTTCTTTGAATCATTTTTTTTTTGCAATTTTATTTCGTTTTTTTTTTTCGAAAACCATTTGATGTATAATGTATGGTTTTTAATGTAAGTATAAATATAAAAAAGATTTTTAATGTAAGTATAAATATAAAAAGGAATAATCATTTGATGTATAATGTATGGTCTTAATTAATTCTTTAGACATCATGGAGGACCCCACATAAGAAAAAAGAAAAGAAAAAAAAAACAACCAATAAGAATCCTTTAAAAAACCCAACTTTTATACTATGTAGATGCTTAAAATGATTAGAAAAATTCTAAGGTAGTACATCCTAACCAATGAGATGCATTAGTTTTTATTTTAGTAAGATTATATGCCTTAGTTTTTATTTGAAAATTGCTATATCACGCCCCCTGTTTTACTTGTTACGCCCCCTACTTTTTCATTTATTCCTGTTTTACCCTTGGAGAATGTAACTAATTAAAGTGAAAAAGTATTTCTCGTTTTTTAGTTTATGATTTTCGGAGACGGGTTTTACAAAATTATAATCGGAGACGTTTTTTAAATTATTATTTTATAATTATTTGATTTTGGTAATATCTTTTACAATAACTAATGATTGTATTATAGTAAATAATTTTTGTTGAACTTTTCATTTTTGATTTAATTATCGCTTTGTCGTAACTGAGTTTGGGGCAATTTTTAGAGTAATTAATTTAATATGTATCCGGTCTAAAAAGACGTATTTTCCACCAACTATTGCATTTACTTAAAATTTCACTAAAAAAAAAAAGTGGCCTTGTCTTGTGAATTACAAGACGCGACCATGGTGGTGTCATGTGAATTACAAGACGGTGCCATGGCCATGTCGTGTGGTTTACACGACAGAACCATGGGTGTGTCATGTGATTTACATGACAGGTCCATGGCCATGTCTTGTAAGCCACATGACAATGCCATGGCCGTGTATTGTAATTCACACGACATGTCCTTGGCCATGTCTTGTAATCCACATGACGGGTCCTTGGCTGTGTCTTGTAAGCTACATGACGAGGCCAATTTTCGTATTTTTTAAATCGGGTTATGTGTGCAGCTAAATTTTATTTTATTTTTTAAATCTTGTAATCATTATTCTTGAAACGATATAATTTTTTCATTCATTCATTCATTCTAGACGATTTTTTGTAACGATTTAATATCGTCTTGAAGGAATGAGTACGACTTAATTTTATTTAATTTTGTAAAAAACCGTCTCAAAAAATCATAAAATAAAAAACAAGAAATATTTTACATAACTAAATACATAGTTTAAGGGCAAAATAGGAATAAATGAAAAAATAGGGGGCATAACAAGTAAAACAGGGGGCGTGATATAGCAAATGTCTATTTTAGTAAGATTATATCCTTTTATCTATGGAGAATTTATTCGATTCTAATATTCTCATTAGGTAAGTTGTACGATGACAAGGTACACTCACTATACCCAAGAATTTCTCAAATAATTATTAATTATTTATTAATGTATGCCCAACACAGTTTTCCTCTACTATGGAATATTTTACCTATATATTAGTGTATATAGATTGGATTTTTACCTTAAATAAAAATTACTCTCCATTTCACTCAATTGATTATAATTGTCATTTACACAATTAATAAGGTAAAAAGCGAAAGAGGCGAGTTTGTAAGTATTAAAAAATTCAAAAGCAATTTAAAATAACGAGAAAATATAATGGTTCTTACTAATAGGAAAGCGTAAACTATTAATTGAAAATAGGGAGTAATAATCAGCTAATCACTAATCAAGTATACGTAGGGATTTAGATTGTAGTAATCTTTAATGAATTATAAACGGGTGCCAATTAAAGCTCTCAATTTTTCAAATTTTGTTTGAAAATTGATTAGATGGAGCATTGATGATTGGTGATGTAATTTATGGTTTTATAACAGACAAAAATTTATCAGGATTTATGATTATAAAATTTAAAGCTTTGCCTAGGTCTTATATAGGCCGGATGTAGATCAAAATATTCAAACAGTCGATCAAAATATTCGACGGTTTTACTTTTGACGATCATAAGCTTATAATCTTTACAGTCCATTTCCTATTTACCTTCCCATTTATTCCTTGTGAAATATCAAACTTGTGACGGAATAGTCATCACATGAGAATTTATGCAAAATATTATTCCGTATTACATAGTGTTAGTCCGCGAGACTGCTAGTAAGGTCAAATAGTCAAACTTCTTTGATTGGAACATGGGTGTAGTGAATTACATATATTTTCCAATTTCTAGGTAATTTCTTGTGATTTAGGGTACACATAATTCACAACAATTCATGAATTTTATTTTATTTTAATTATTTTAAGAGGTGTTTTGTTCACGCGTGGGTATGGATTTGGAATCGGGAATCATACCTGGGTGGTATGGGATTAAAAATCAATCAAAGCTAAAAAATCAATTTTGGGGGTATGGGATTAAAAATCAATCAAAGCTAAAAAATCTTTAAAATACAATATTTTTAATAATAATTTTTATACTATTAAATCATGTAGAGAATTTAATCAAATAAATATATAAAAAGTTTTTTTTACAATTATTTTTATCACTTTTTAATATTTCTAATTTGATACCATGGGTATCAATCTCATACCCACCCATTTTCTTGGGTATGAGAAACCCATACCTGAAATCTTCATTTTTGTCAAACAAAAACATATATTTGGTGAACCAAACACCCCCTAAGAAAGAATATATAAAATTGTAATTTAAAATTAATTAGTATAAAATCTGATGAATTAGAACTTTATAGAAACTCCAATACCTTCATTACCTAGTCCCCTAGGTAAATGAGAGTTCCAGTGTAATTTATTTTTCACATCCAACCAAACTACTTTCTCTCCAATTTATGTAAAGTGTATAATCATATGAAAAAACTACTTTCAAGAAATTGCAATTCCTCTTACGAAACAAAGCACCCATAATAATAACCACAAATTTTTCAATACAACCACGGTTCAACATACAAGACGAGTATTGATATACGTAAATCGCAAACACGAAAACTGAGTAATTGAAAAAAGAAGCATACCAGAGGGATGTACCATTGCAAAACGTTGAAGATGACCAAGAACTAGACTGCATGCATATCAGTCAATTAATACTACGAGTAGTATGCTTAACTATATATTACTGCGTAATTCTTTACGAACAGTTGATTGATATGAAGGAAAAAAATTGCAAATAAGCAAAATTTTATAAAATCTCCTTCTGGATTTAAATAGTGATTATTGAGTAATATGTGCTACTTGATCGAAGGGAAAAAATAACTGAAAGAATTCAAAGCGCCCCACGATGTAGCACAATTTTTAAAGCTGAATCAATGCTATGAGACGCCGCATTATTTAATACACGTACGTTAATTGCTTATATAGAGGAGTTAACATTAGGTCACGGAACTAATTGCTCTTAATTTATGGTAAATAATCATATATTTACCGTTTACCTAAGATATGGTAGTATCACTTTAGGTAACAATCCCTATCTTTTTGTTTACAAAATAAATCTTTTATTTCGATTTATATTTATTTAGTAAGTTATTTTATAACTTTTTATTTAGAACTTAGGAAAATCAATCAATCAATACTATATATATATTTCTAAAACCAATAAACTTTTATGTAAATAAATAAATCTATACAAATTAATTATACTATATAACTATATAGTTATATATGGTAACTGATAGCACTGTGTGATAGACCTGAACACCAGAATATGGTAACTTCCCTTAAAATAAACATCACTTATGTTATTAATTAGTATAAAGATGTTTATTATTTAACATAACAAATATAATATAAATGTTATATTTTGGAAACTATTACTCCGTAAAAAATTAAATAAATTATGCTAGATTTCCAAAAAATATAATATTTAATAATTATTTCGATTTGATTTAATGCATATATGTAATATATTAATATAAACATATATATATATATAACTAATATAAGTCTCTTAAAATTGCATGGCTAAATAGTAAAAGTAATTTGTTAGTAGTGGAAAGAATTGTAGTAACGATATATAGTAATATGATAGTAATCACTCATTTGCATAGTGCACGAGGCCGTACAAGTGGCAATCGGGTCACTCGGGTCGGTTACGAGTCGGGTTAAAGCGGGTCGGGACATATCGAGTTCGGTTTATGTCGGGTCAGTGACGGGTTTGGGTCCGTTCGGTTCATGTCAGATCATCTTCGGGTCGGGTCATCAACGAGTGGCAAGTCGGGTCGGGTCATTAGCGGGTCAGGTTATTAGCATATATTTTATCTTTTATATTTATTTCTACATGGTAATTTTATGTTTAAATAATGGGTAGGTGTACTAATTGTAGTTTTAAGTGAAAATAATTAAAATGAATGTGAATTTGGTGTTATTTAAACCATTATTAAGCTAGTTCATTATCGAGCCGAGATATCGGGTCACGGGTCGGGTCGGGTTCAGTTTGGAAAAAAAAAGGTTGTTATCGGTTATCGAATCGGGTCGCTTTCGGTTCACCCAATTTTCGGGTTGTATCGAGTCCGGTTTCGGGCAGGTCGGGTCAGCTTTTGTCAGCTCTACGCGAGATTAATGAAAGTAATAGAAGTAACAACGGGAGTAGTGAAATTATCGATGATAATGCGGCAATAGTGAAAGTAACAATAATTACTTAACAATAATTACGGCGGAAGTAGTGAAAGTAACCGTACTAATAATGAATGTAATAAAAGTAACAATACTAACAACAAAAGAAAGTATATATGAACAATGAGCTAGCTAACCAAACGATTTAAGTAAAATATTAATTACGGGAGTAATTATTTCAATGTCATAGAAAAATATATTAATGATACGCTTATGAATTATGCAACTTTAATGCAGCCCGGGCGGAGCCGGGCACCAATACTAGTCACTCCAAATCTCAAGATAAAAAATTTGTTAGTTGTCGCTATATTATATCGTCTAGGCATATATTTTTTCTGTTCATTCAATATATATAATATAATAATTAAATTTTAAAAGACAAAGACCGAGGCATTAGGTTCGGACCAGATTCATTTAGTTCCGATCCCAAGATAAAATTCTATACTGAAAAATTTATAAAATATATACTCGCGTCGGTAGACAAACTAACGCGCACCCTGCCCTCCGCCCCTAAAGCCATACTTACGTCGTCGTCGGTTGATAATGACCCAAGATAAGAATTCTGTTAAGATTCACAAGGAAGGAGAAGAACATAAACATAGTTGTATTATTGATTTGTGTTAGACTGATCAGAATACAAGTAGGATATATATATATAATAAATAACAATGCCCTAAACCCTATACGGTAGCCGGCATATCTTGTAACCTAACCCTAATGGGCCTAGCCTAATATCCTAATACCCTCCCACAATCATAAAGGCAGTACGTAGTACAAACTTTACGATTGGAGAAATACAAGAAAAACATAAGAAAATAATTCTTCGTCAACTTCTCCATCTTCATTTCCGCGAGGTTGGCAAGATAAACGAGTATAAACTCGTCAGAAAATTTCTTCGAACAAGAACGTTAAGTTTTTCGAACTTGTCGAATATAAAATAATTTGTTAGGAACACTAATCGGACCTAAACAAATTTCAGTAAGACGTTCGTTAATTTTAAAGTTTGGAGAACGCTAAGTTTTTCAAACTCCTACTAGATCTGAACCACCATCATGGTGATTAAAATTGCGTAACTCGCCAGTAAATTTGTACCACCTTGAACGAAATTGAAGACAATAAATCAAAACCAAATTTCAAAAGGATGCAATCTCAATCTTGTAAGTGTCTAACGGAGTATTTTGGCTTGTTTATTGAAGGGTCTAAGTGTCTAACGGAGTTATGGCATGAAGGCATAAGAATGAATATGGTTTCGCGTGAAACGTTCAACCAAACAAAATGCATTAAAAAGGATTTTTTTTTTTTGGGGGGTTAATTTGTTGTGTATTATTTCATCAATAATAGATCACCTTATATAGGTGTATATCGTAGCTAGTTCGGTACAAATAGGATTGCCGAGAGATATAGTAAACTATTACATAAATATCTTTTGTTGATAGGAATTACTAACTCGACATCTATTATCTATTCCGTCTCAATAGCTAGCTAGTAGTAGTATTAGGACTCAAGTCATTTGCTTCATAGTAGGACTCAAGCCCGTCTGTGCTGGGACTCCAATCTCATGTGGGCCGTGAGCTGGGCGTATATCGTCATACCCCCCCTCAAGTGGGGCGTAGAGATTTCGAATGCCCAACTTGGACAAGAGAGTTAAAAATTGAGCCTTGCCTAAGGCTTTAGTAAAAATGTCCGCCAATTGAGTAGTAGTAGGTACATAAGACGAACGAATCAAACCATTCTTGATAGCAGCGCGCACAAAATGACAATCGATCTCGATGTTCTTAGTGCGCTCATGGAAAATCGGATTTTTAGCAATGTGAAGAGCGGATTGATTGTCACAGGAAACAACCATACCATTCGGATGATCAACGCCCAAGTCACTCAACAAGGCGCGGAGCCAAATAAGTTCACACGTGAGAGCAGCAAGGGAACGATACTCCGCTTCAGAGGAGGAGCGAGCAACAGTCGGTCGTTTCTTCGTTTTCCAAGATATAGGTGAAGAGTCGAGTTGAATAAACCAACCGGTTATAGAGCGACGAGAAGCGGGACAAGTAGCGTAGTCCGAGTCACACCAACCATGTAGCTGCAATACATTATTTTTAGGAAGAAAGATGCCTTGACCGGGACAACCCTTGAGATAACGAACAACACGAAGGGCAGAGGCCCAATGATCAAGGCGAGGAGCGTGCATGAACTGAGATAAAATATGCACGGAATAAGTAAGGTCAGGCCGAGTAACCGCAAGGTAAATCAGGCGCCCAATAAGACGTCTATACTTCTCTGGATTGTCTAATAAAGGACTAGTAGAGAGAGCAAGCTGATGGTTCTGTTCGATCGGGAAGGTTGAGGGTTGTCCCACATTGATAAAAGAGGAGAAGAATTACCACTTTATAAGGCAAGGGCTACTCCCTCTATTGCCAATTGGTTTTAGAGTGGAACCCTCTCGGGTCTCTGTTGTGGACTCTTTCTCCTTCGTTTGGGTGCGGCCCAAGCCCGTTGTTGAATATAACATGGTATCAGAGCTCATGGCTAAAGACTTGGGTTACATGGGCCAAAGTTTGCAGTCGGACGAGCAAAGTTGCTCTGTTGAATTTGTCCGGTCTGAGTTAATACTGGGCCATGTTTGTAGCTGAACGAGCAAAGTTGCTCAGTTGAATTTGTCCAGTCTGTGTGAAAAAATGGACCTCACATGTGAGGGGGAGTGTGAAGAAACCCAAAGTCCTACATGTGAGGGTTGTCCCACATTTGATAAAAGAGGAGAAAAATTACTACTTTATAAGGCAATGGGCTACTCCCTCTATTGTCAATTGGTTTTAGAGTGGAACCCTCTCGTACCTCTGTTGTGGACTATTTCTCCTCAATTTGGGTACGGCCCATGCCCGTTGTTAAATTTAACAAATTCCATCCTGAGGAATCCTTAAATCCGATAGTGAATTTACCTGCATGGGAAGACGGCAATAAAAAACTTCTCTATAACGTGTATAACTTCATTGTAAGCAAGCACATATGACCTTGGAGCTAGGCCAAGGCATAGGGAACGCGTGGTCTCGTCATACTAAAAGATTATCGTCACAATGCTTACGTTTGTGATAGTCACAAGTGAGACCTTCTTTTATCTTTATAATCTTAAGTTCATAGTCGAGAGCTGTAAGAACCTTATGGTCGAGCCACATTGGAAGATTAGACTAGAATACACTTATCGGGAAGCGACCAGAGCAGCTGACCTTCTTGCTAATCGAGGTGTTCAATCCAGCACACTAGTTCAGTATTTAGATTTTCCATTTAATGATCTCCGTACTATTCTTAGAGAGGATATTTTTGGGTAGTTATTTCCTGTGTAATAACTAGTAGTTAATTTTATCGGGGATTCGCCCCTCTTTCGTACCAAAAAAAATAAAAAATAAAAAATGAACGTTTTTGTACGAAGTAAAATTTTTTCACTCTAAAAATATGATGTATTACTCCAAACCCCCCTTTTAATATAATTACATTTACATTTATTTATTTTTCTAATCTTTCAAAATTTATAAGGTATATTTTAATTTTTTAAAGACAGAACTCAAAATTATCTGATTTTATATGCGGGGATGTAGAAAATTACCCCCATAACTTATGCATTATGTGCAAATCAACTCTTAAGTTTTTTTTGTAGTAAACTAGCCTCAAGTTCCCAAAAATGTGCAATTAAGCATGTTCCGGGTGTAATTCCAGAGCAAGTATTGTTACCACCCGTGGCTTGTTGAATGATGTCTTGAGTTGAATCCTTCTTTCCTTAATTGTTCCTCTCGGCCTCTCCTGCAACAATGAACGAACTGAGGGCTTGGCTTTGTGCCAAGCGTACCCACTCCGACGCCCAAGTCAGTAAACTCAAATGTATAAGTTGTATGTTACTTGGCTAAGAATATATTGTAGAGAGATAAGGAAGATTATACCAGATGAATAGTGTATTTTAGGTTAAATTGTGGATCCTTTCCTCAATGATGGTTGAGGAGTATTTATAGACCTTCACCTTTTGTCACGTAGTGGCCAAGTGGCTAGCAGGTGGAAAGACTGACTTGCCCTCGGCCGAAGGACCTATGGCAGGCCGGCGGGCCCCGTTGACCCGCCGCCGAGGGGTCTTGGATATGAGTTCGCGGATATGTGCCCCGGCTGGCTAGTTGTCGTGGCCGAGACCCAAGTGACTGGCCGACAGGCCTCGTCGGTGAGGCTGTCTAAGTCGTTGGCTTGCTGTGGATATCTTTGATCTTGCTCGATATGTTGACTTGGTCAGAGGGTGCAGAATATGCCCCATCAATTTGCCCCCAGCGTAGTCTATGCCGTGGTATGGGCTCCGATGTATGCTGAGCGTATATTCTGCGCAAGTAAAAAATTTCTGCCCCGGCTTCTTTTACCTCGGTTTGGTTCTGCTTAGGCCGTACCATATCCCCCCTCCACATGGATGGGTAAAGGGCATCCGATGTGGAAAAGAAAGTGACGCTGGCCGAGACCTGGGTTGAGAGTGCCGGTTGTTTTTGATTGCCCCCGGCCGGTGCTACCTAGCCTGGTTGATCGTGTGGCCGGCGGAGAACGGATACTTAGGAACTTGTTGAGGAAGATGAACTGTAACACCCCGGTTTATAAAAGAAGTCCTCGTCAAGACATTTCCTCATAAACCGGACTGTTACCATCTCGGTTTCCCGAGGTAGTGAATAACAAATTAAACTCCAAGGCAATTTATGTAAAATTTTAACTTAATTATTACAATTACTCTTTTCAACTCAAATTACAAGAATTGACATAAATAAAAGTGAAAGTCTTCTAGATGATGATCTAGCTACTAGGTCGTCTGATCCAGTGTCTCACGCCCATCAAGCTCCCGTCCTATCTCTTAAACCTGTCAAGTTTGCTCCCCATAAAACGGTTCATCACAGGTGTTCACGAATACACAGGGTCAACCGCGAGGTTGAGTAGGGAAAACAATAAAACAATAAATATGATATGCATGATACTCCGCCACCTCCATCTCCATCACAACTCAATCACACACAAACCCGGAACGCCCAGCCATACCGATCCCCGGCAGACTATCAATCGACCGTCGTCGATATACAAGCTCAACAGCTTAGGTTATCCAGGGCAGGTCCTGCAGAACCCGCCTGGGCCTTATCACAACATCACATCGTATCACGATCTCATCACCACCACACCGTTCTCCAACTCCAATGCATATGAATGCTCAAAAGAAAGTGATGCAACATAATATATATAAATGAATCAATGAACTGATGAATCATAAAACCATGCCAGTTACCCGATGTTGTGATATCATGCTCAATACGATCAAATCAGTCAATCACCTTTCCGAATAGAAATACTCACGTAAATCAACAACCAGGAATCAAGTCAACACGATTCAACAACGACGATAATAGGACAAGTGTATTTCCCTACCTCATAGTGCCAGCAAATCCAATTAAGCAGTTAAGCAGTCCATAAATTAAGCAATGAATTTGATTATCGATCCTTCACGAATCCGTCACCTAAAACAATTATAATATTTATAATTATTAACTACTAAATATAGAAATCTCCCAAAGTGGAAACTTTCCCGATATAGTAACTTTCCTATTAAACAAACCCGACTCAGAATAATCAATTATGATTAATTATTATTTTATTTTAATAACTCGGAATTAAATCAAATGATAATTAAAGGATTAAACGAATTTTACTTTTAAGAAAAACCCGCATTATCATTTGGACCACTCAACACCCGACTTGAATTATTAAGTGTCTCGGAAATAATTTATTTAAATGCCTCGGGATTTAATTTAAATAACTAATATGATAAATAAAGATTAAATGAATTATACGATTTATAAATACCCGAATCAATCCTTAAACAGCTCGAACAATCCCGACTCAAACCCGTCTTTAATCATTTACTTAACTCGGTAATTAAATTAATTAATTAAGCATGTGATAACTTAACGGCTTCTAAAGATTAAACAATGACAAAAACCCGATTCAATTACTAAAATAACCCGTCACTAATTATATTAAATAATTCGGGAATTAAATTAACTACCTTATTTAATGACACGGGAATCACATTAATTAATTAAGAGTACGACCCATTAACAATTTATATCGATTAAACTATGAAAAACCCGATTCAAACAACTCGAATAACCCCTCACGCACCACCGTCCCTTCACACGCTCACACACCCCTCACGCACCACCTAGACCACCACGACAAACACCAGACCTGACACCCACTCTGACCCAACCACCAGCAAACACCCCCACTAGGGTCGACCCTCGCCGGCGAGGTGAACCACGGCCGTCTTTTGGCCTGGTTCACAGCCGTGCCTCACCAAACGCCCTATTTTCACGACTCACCACCACCGCAACAGTTACTTAATCCCTGCCACACCACCACGACCTTGCCCCCCGTCAGCCCATGAACCCAGACACCGTGGCACCACCACTTCGACCTCCCCCGAGTCCACGGTGGTGCCACCCCAAACTTAGTCGCCTAAAACTCGCCTGAAACCGTAACCAAACTCGTTTGTCACCCCCCTGTCAAAGCCGCCCTTTTACTGTTGTTAACACCGCCTATAACCACCCTAACCACCACCACTACACTCTATCCTTACCACCCTATCCCCTCACCTTTCTAACAACCACCAGTCAAGCTTCCACAATACACGAAAACCACCCAAAAATACCCGACAGAAATTAAAAACAGAGAAGGGGATTGAACAGCTCACCTTGCCGCCACCACAACAACCACCACGGCCGCCTAAGAACGTCGACGACCACCCTTAGCCCTTCCTTGCTACACCGTGACCACCCATGCTCCCTCTCTCTCTCTCGAAATGCGTGAAGATGGTTGATATTGGATCAGAAAAAGGAGGTAGGAGGGAGGCGTGCCATTTTATTATTATGGGTAGTGGTATTAATTAGGTAAAGTGTTAATATGGGTAGTTTTTGGAAGGTTATGGCATGCTATTTGTTTATTACGGGTAGTGCTATTAGTTAGGTATGTAGTAATAATAATCTAATAATAATATTAGAATAATAATAATATATAATAATAAAGATATATCTTAATAGACTCACATTTTGAATTCCATATAAACCCGTCACAATTAACTTATATCGATACAACGCGGGTTAATTAAAATAACTTACGTAATTATCGACTCAGCAATTATCCCACCTTAATTAGTAATATAAAATGTATAATAATTAATATATAATAATATCCGTTTAATTTATTATATAAAATTACGGGGTATTACATGAACAGGCAGAGAGATATGAAGGGGCGTGTCGAAGAAGATTGATCGGCTGCGGAGGCAAAGGCTGCGGAGGATGCAGCGGCTTCGAAGGCCGCTGAGGAGGCTGCGGCCAAGGCGGCCCATCATCTAAGTTGTCTTCTTGCGTTTTTAACGTATTGAGTGCTTTTTGTTTTCACCTTCGGCCTGGCCGAGGCAGTTAGGATGTGCACCTCAATTGTACTTAAACGACTTTAAACATGTTGGCCTGTCGGTTGCTTCCTCGTTCGCGCTCGGTCTTAGCCGAGGCGTCAGATTTGCGCTTCCCAACGGTCGTTGTGAACATGTTAGCGTATCGGTCGTTGTGTCCCCTCTGCTTCCCGGCTTTGGCCGAGGGAATCGGAGTTACGGCGCGACAGCGTTCATATCTATAGACTATATTGATCGCTTCCTCGTTCACGCTCGGTCTGGCCAAGGCGTCAGATTTGCGTCTCAACTACACTCATACGTTCTTAAGCATGTTGGTCGCTTTCGCGAGTATCAACTGTTGTGGGGCACGTCGGTCGTTTCCCTCGTCACTCCCGGCTTTGGCCGAGGCAATCGAGTTTACATCCTTGTCTGCTGTTGTAAATATGTTAGCATATCGGCTCGTTCCCCCGTCACTCCCGGCTTTGGCCGAGGTGATCGAGGTTTTGGCTCGATTGCATTTTTCGGCTCGTTCCCCCGTCACTCCCGGCTTTGGCCGAGGTGATCGAGGTTTTGGCTCGATTGCATCTTTCGGCTCGTTCCCCCGTCACTCCCGGCTTTGGCCGAGGTGATCGAGGTTTTGGCTCGATTGCATTTTTCGGCTCGTTCCCCAGTCACTCCCGGCTTTGGCCGAGGTGATCGAGGTTTCGGCTCGATTGCCTCTTTCGGCTCGTTCTCCCGTCACTCCCCGCTTTGGCCGAGGTGATCGAGGTTTTGGCTCGATTGCATTTTTCGGCTCGTTCCCCCGCCACTCCCGGCTTTGGCCGAGGTGATCGAGGTTTTGGCTCGATTGCATTTTTCGGCTCGTTCCCCCGTCACTCCCGGCTTTGGCCGAGGTGATCGAGATTTTGGCTCGACTGCATTTACTTTGTTCCTGGGCCTCCAGCTACATACTTGCTGAGGCTCCCCTTTTGGATTAGCTCTTCGATGGCGTTCCTTAGATGTCGACAGTTGTCAGTTTTATGGGCGGTGTGGCCGTGATATTCGCAATATTGGCTCGTGTCACCGTCCCCCTCACCTCGGGGGCCTTGCCCACTTCTCGCCCCTCATTCTTGCTCGGGCAAAGACCTCGACAGTGGAGGGTCTGCGCAACCCCAGAATTGTGAACGGCATCATCTTGGCAAAAATCGGTTTCGTCAGTCACGAATGGTTCTTGTTGTTTCGACATCTTCTTAGCTTTTTGGGTGGGTTTTTGTTTTGTTTGGGAATGAATGTGACTAGCTTCTAGTATCTTTCCCCACAGACGGCGCCAATTGTTCCGGGTGTAATTCCAGAGCAAGTATTGTTACCACCCGTGGCTTGTTGAATGATGTCTTGAGTTGAATCCTTCTTTCCTTAATTGTTCCTCTCGGCCTCTCCTGCAACAATGAACGAACTGAGGGCTTGGCTTTGTGCCAAGCGTACCCACTCCGACGCCCAAGTCAGTAAACTCAAATGTATAAGTTGTATGTTACTTGGCTAAGAATATATTGTAGAGAGATAAGGAAGATTATACCAGATGAATAGTGTATTTTAGGTTAAATTGTGGATCCTTTCCTCAATGATGGTTGAGGAGTATTTATAGACCTTCACCTTTTGTCACGTAGTGGCCAAGTGGCTAGCAGGTGGAAAGACTGACTTGCCCTCGGCCGAAGGACCTATGGCAGGCCGGCGGGCCCCGTTGACCCGCCGCCGAGGGGTCTTGGATATGAGTTCGCGGATATGTGCCCCGGCTGGCTAGTTGTCGTGGCCGAGACCCATGTGACTGGCCGACAGGCCTCGTCGGCGAGGTTGTCTAAGTCGTTGGCTTGCTGTGGATATCTTTGACCTTGCTCGATATGTTGACTTGGTCAGAGGGTGCAGAATATGCCCCATCAAAGCACAAATCAAGTTTTCACCCCTTTTTTTAACTAAAACCTATTATTTTCTATTATAATAACCATTTTAAATATATCTATTAAAAATAATTAAATAAAAAATTTACACATTTAACGAAAAATGTGAACCAAATTTAATATAACAAAACTTGGTCATGTAACTTTTCATTGTACCTTCACTAAAAATTCTCACAATATTAATATTTTTCACCAAAATAAATAAAAAAAATATTTGAACATGCTTTCTAGTAATTAGAAATTTTATGTTAATATTTGATCAATAATTTTGATTTTTAATAATAATAAAATATTTACTTTAGCAAATTTTATTGTTAGAAATAAGATATGTGATTAATTGCACATTAAGAGAAATTTATGGGACCTATTGGTTACGTTTATAAGTTAAATGGGTAATTGCACATAATATCAAACTTATTGGCTGATTTACTATATTTCCCAATTTATATGTATACACTTTTTGTTAATGATACAACAATACAAGCTAAGTCTAAGGGCATGTTACTACGTCTCACAAAAATGAGTGGCATTATGCCTTCCTTATAAAACGGGGTACTAATAAAATAGTTACAGAATATTAAACAAAAGAGACATTTTGAGGTACAATCAATAGTAAAAATGGTACAAAAATATTTAAAAAAAAAATACGATAAAGTGGTCTCTTAATAACTTAGGCCTTATTTGGTAAACGTCATATTGCCCAAATTTTAGCATATTAGAAAGATTAGCATGTTTGACTTTCGAATATGTTATTTAGAGTGTTTGGTTAATGGCATACTGAAATAGTATATTGGGGGTCTAATAAGCTATTTGCATTACTACCAGCAAATTGGGTTAGCAGATTAGAAAGAAAAACAATTGTCTTCTTTACCTCTTTCAAAAATACTAACCCTACTTTTATATATTTAATAAATAATTTATGCAAGTGTTATTTGTCATTTTTACAAAGAAGCTAAACAATCTGTTAATCTAAAACTGTCAATTACCAAACACTGAAATAATTTTGTTAATTAAATCTGCTAGTCAAACCTACTAAATCATTCTGCTAGTTAAATATGCTTTTTAAATTTGCTTCTGTCAATATTAATCCGTTGGTTACAAAAACAGGACTAGTGAGATACCGTCTCTCCAAAGTTTTTGTATACTAAAAGACGCAAAGTGTTCAATGAGAAAGTACTTAAAATATCATGGCCCAATAGTTATGTAGAGTGGCCATATACATAATAGATTGATGAATAACTGTAAGTCTGCCACCATAAGATTTTTTTTTGGCACCAATACTTCTTATTCTCCCTATAATCTTCTCAAAGAGGCAGTTGCAGTCCTGTTTAGACATTCTTGTTATTTGATACTTGTGTAATACATGTAAGAAGGGAAAGAGTGAAATATATGGGCCAATTTTTCTCCTTCAGTTATGGGCTTGGGAACGTATTGTTGTAGGTCGTCCCCAAGTAGTAAGGTCACTTATCAATGAGTACAAAGAAGAAGTCCACCTTTTAAGCTTCCAAATGGTAGCGGGGATCGATCCCGTAGGATGTAATTGGTTGAGGGTGGATCGTAGGTATAACTGTATAAGGATATGTTTGATAAATTGACAGAAATACAATTCACTTGGCAACTTTCAATAACTGAATTATACATCTGATGAGCATTAAGATAAATTTTTGAGTTTTAATTTAAAAATTTCGAGTTTTATTATAAAAATTTTGAATTCATCTACTTAAACATTAATCTCAAAAAGTTACATTATAACTCAAAAAAATTAGGGTTATTTTATAGGAATAATCCGAACTATTAGCTGTCTTCTCGTAGTAATCTGAACTTTAATTTAACTCAGAATACACCATACTATCACCTCCCTTTTCTTTTATCAAACCCGATAACCGACTACCTGTTTAGCAAGTTACCTTCCCTGATTCCTTTAACCAATCAGTTATCACCCCAGACCCACCTATCAAACTCTAATTCCTTACCATTATCACAAACACCATAACCGCCCCAATCCAACCGCTGCCAACGCGACAACCAGTCAACCACCACCATCCAAGTGCCGCCAACACCACAACCATCAAAATCCACTATAGCGACACCACCCACATGAGCACTGCCACCATTCTCGGTCTCTTTAAACCATCATCTCAACTCCAAATAAAATCACAAGCTTTCTACAATTTTGCACAAAAAACAAACTCAAATGCTCAAAAATTTTAATCTCCCCCATAATATACAACCACTCTCTTATCATCAAAATTTTAGAGTTTGCACTACCTTGAATGTTTCCTTATAAGTCTAGCATAGTGATGAGATATGTGGTATCATGGTATGTCTCTGCGCATACTTTAAATCTCTCCACATATTATATTATAAATTGCAGGAATACGTGAGCAGCACACCTAACTCCGATTTCGATTCTGACGGGGTTGATTGTGAGCTTGGCAATGGTGGTGCGAATCTTGGTTGAGGATCAGCTTAATGGCGATGGTGGTCCTATCACCTGTCCGTGCTCTGTGCGAATCTGCGCATACTCTAATTCCTCTCTTGCTCTCTCAGAACCGGGTTTTATTTTGGCTGGCTTGAGGGTTCTTGAGTGGTGGTGGAATAATGGTGGTTGATGATGAAGGTGTTAATGGTGGAGGAATAATAATAATAATAATAATAATAATAATAATAATAATAATAATCTTAATAAAATGGTGATGGTAGACTTGTTTTTACACGTTATTTTTTGCCTAAGTTCAATATAAGAAGATAATGACAATACTAATATACTGTGGTTTATTCTAAGTTAAATTAAAATTCGGTTTATTAAGAGAAGATAACTAAGAGCATCCACAATAGAGAGGATGGAGTGTCCTCTTAGCATTCTATCTCCTCTAAGAGGACAATCTCTCTATTGTGAGACATATGCTAAATGTCCTCTTAATAAGAGGAAGGTAGTCATTTCCTCTAGTTTTAGAGGAAAGCACACTTTGGCCCTTGTGTCCACTAATCACACACTATTTGTCATATGGACAATAATTCATTTACTTTTTTCTTTTATAAAAGTTGTTAGAATAATTAAAGTAGGAGAGTAAACATAAGAGGATCCTCTCTATTGTATGAAAAAATATATAGAGGAGGATGAATGTAGTGGAAATGAAGGTGGGTCATAGAAAAATTGATGTGTCAAAGAATGAGAGGGTGAAAGATAAAATAAGAGGATCATATGATCCTCTCTATTGTTGATGCTCTAATAGTTTGGATTATTCTTATAAAATAACCCAAACAATTACATATAAACTCAAAAAAATTAGATTTTTGACTTATAAAATTATAATGTAATTTATAAACTCTATAGAACTCAAAAAAATACACAAAAACTCGAAAAATCATTAAGTGTGAGGTAGTACATCTCATGTACAATCCTTTTTCCCGGCAACTTTACACACAAGATCAGATCCTCCAAAATCTCCCTGATATTTTCCATGAGGACCCAGAGGAGTGGATTTTATTTGTAACCTCTTTGATATGCTTTGAGAATATCGAGTTGCACCTCCTTATAAGTTGTTTTAGGCGATTTGGATGACATCAAACAATACCGCCCGATTGTTACACCGATCCTTTACTTCATAAGACTGATAAACGAGGAAATACAAGAGACATTTCAGCTGAGTTTTTCGGTTATCTCAAAGAGTGGGATAATAATTGGAAGGCAAACATGTTGGATAAGGGGATTCCATATAGTGGTTTCCTGTCACACCATGATCCATATATGATATGGTATCGAAAGCGTACTCGTCGTCTTGTTAGTTCTCAAAATCGGATCTTAACCGACAAGTACATGCATGAGCATCACTACAATTCTAATGCAACTGACTTGGACACTCTTGTAAGTAGAGATGGCAACGGATCCTGGACCCTATCCAGATCCGCGGATCTGGACCCTGATGGGTAGGATATGGATCCTATTTTTCGGACCCCATGGATATGGGTTGGATATGGATTCACTTATTTGAAAATGGATCTGGAAAATTTGGATCCGCCGGATATGGATCCAACGTTGGTGTGGCGGATATGGATCTGGATCCTATCGGACCTTGCCCAGATTCGTTCCATTGTCATCCCTACTAACACTACACAAATACAGTACACAAGTTGTAAGTTAGAAATGGCAATGGATTCTGGACCCTATCCAGATCTGCGGATCCGGACCCCGATGGGTAGGATATGGATCGTAATTTTTCGGACCCCGTGGATATGGGTTGGATATGGATCCACTTATTTGAAAATGGATATGGATCTGGAAAATTTGGATCCGCCGGATATGGGTCGGATATGGATCCAACGTTGGTGTGGCCATTCTTATATCTACCATTAAGTGAACGAGTATATGCAACTCATGCAGCTACAATGAATTTAAGCTATAGGAATTTGTTACTTGAGATGCAAAATACTTCACTTCAGTGGCGGAGCCAGGATTTGAATTTAGGGGGGAGGGAGAGGGGGGGGGGGGGCCAAAATTTTAGGGGACGAACGACTAATTTCATAAGACTTTAAAAATTTCAAAAAATTTAACTTTAAACTTTGAAAATTTCATCCGCAGGGGGGGCGACCGCCCCTGCTAGCCCCCCTAGCTCCACGACTGCTTCACTTAATTATTTAAAAGTGCTTATTCTGGACATCTCATCCAACCACGGAAATTCCGTCAACGCGCCAATAGTTACTGACGGAATGTCCGTCAGGAAACGTTACCGACGGAAATTCCGTCACAAATCCGTCAGTAACCCGTGTTTTCTGACGGCCTCTTTTTTCCGTTGGTAGGGTCGTCACTAACCCGCGTTTTTTTTGTAGTGTTAATATCTAACCTCCGTCCAAGAAGCGGAAGATGAGGTCGGACCGTCGTCTCAACCAAGAAGAAAGTCAAAGAGAGGTTGTAACACCCCGGCCCAAACCGGGTCGGGAGCGGTTACTTATGATAGCTCACCAGGCTGTGTACATGGCCCACAGATCAACGCGGGTCCTTTATAGCGCATTTTATCCACACTCATACGCATCCCGGAAACCTTCACAGGAGGTCACCCATCCTAAGACTACTCCCCGTCAAGCACGCTTAACTTTGGAGTTCTTTCGCATGGATGACCATAAAAGAAAGTGCACTTTGTTGATATGAGTATTACTTCTAATCCTTTTAAGCACTAGTCATTTAAGGCTATCACTGGATCTCTTCAATTACCGTGGGGTGTTACAGAGGTCGTCGAGTTAGAGAGCATTGTGGTATTTAGTGTGTTTCGTCAAGTTAACCAATTTGGTTTGTATAATATTTGAGCTACCATGCTTTGGATAAATGTTTCACAAATTCTTGTTTGTGACGGCACATATCCGTCACTCTTGAGAGACGGATACCATTTTACCTCACAAAGTACCCACTTTTTCTCTCTCTGCAACACTATTCATGTGGTCCCCTTTCTCCAGTAACCCATTTTGTTACCATTTTATCTCACAAAATATCCGTCACAAATGGTAACCCGTCACAAGGGAGACCAATTGTAAATGTTTAAAGAACTTTTTTTTTAAAATGTAATTAACAATTTAAGTTAGAAGATTTTCATATAGTGTTGTGAATTTAGTTCAATATTGTTCTTGATGATGATGATGATTTTTACTAGATAGGCAAATAGAAGAATAAAAAATCAAATTCTGGCTTTAGTACTACTCAGACTAAAGTCGCTCACTCCCTGAACCATTTTAGTCTTAAAGATGAAATTTTGTCCAAAATAAGTCTTATTCTGCTTTGATAGTCGTTTTCCCCCACGACGACTTTAACTCAAGTCGCTTACTCGCTGAGCGACTTGAGTTAAAGTACCATACTAAGGTTTGACATTATATTAACTCTAGGTAAGGTCGTTGAGGAGGATATCAACTTGAATCTAAGCCTAATTTCGGTGATAACGTGCATTCATTTAGGTAACAGGTAGTCTTGCTTGTGACGGGGGCTAATCCCGTCACAAGCTTGTGACCTCTCACAAAAAGGGAGAGGGGACAAGGTAGGGCACCCTCCATGTGCTTCCCACTCACCTCTCAATGGGCATTTTGTGAAAGAAAACGGTATCTGTCACAAGCTTGTGACGAATATCGCCTGTCTTCAATGAGATTTTGTGTTTAGCTAAATACTTTATAACAACACCGATCTTATTAATTTATTTGTTATTGAGCCCCATCCTAGAAAAAAATTCAAAAGAATGACCAAACTTTATGTTTAATAGTCACAAGCACTAAGCAAGTAGGCCAAAAGTCCAACCATGCACCCAACTTGCCATTATAGGACAAAACCATCACAACAATCTTCTCCATTTAAAAAGCAACAACAATTCCCTTCTTTTCACTCAAACTCTTTCTCACTTTCTTCCTTCCAATACCACAAAAAAAGCATCATCCCTTCCTTGTACGTTCCATAACTAGAAATGCGGCTTACATTTGCAAAAACAAAGAGTAGCCCTAAGGTCGCTGACGAGTCCATGTTTCTCGACAGCGAGGGCGCAGTAAGGATGCCTATATATCCCCATCAACAACACAACAGAAACCGACTCGTTTGGGTCGGGTTTTCAGTCATATATACGATTGCACGAATTCCGTTTTCGGTACTCTCGTGTTTTAGTCATCAGCATGGGAGTAGTGCAGTTGATGGTATGTGGGTTAGTAGTCATATTGTTAGGACTTCAGAGATTGATCATCTTATGGTAAGTGATAGCATGCGCTATGCAATTTTGATGTAGTAAATTAATTACATTAGTGAGTGTAATTTGTTTGTCAATTTTTAGTTTTTAACAAACTTGTGATCGTCACAAGCAGGACTGGTTGATGATTTATACGATTACTTTATTAGGTGTATGTAGACGTGTACGTAGTCTATGTATATTATTTCAGTTGATGATTATCTTGGTTATCAAAATTTAAGTTTGTGTACGTAATGTTATATCTTTCGTGTGAGTTTTCAATATTCTCAATCTATCTACTAATCAAGTAAAGAACATTCGCCAGTTCATCGATCTCAACATCAGTGTTAAAACTCATGAAGAAAACTTTACCGTTCTAGTGATCCTACTCAACTTGAATTCGAACTAAATCGGATGGCAAGAAAAAACATAAAAAAAAATATAAAAAACTATGCCAATTCATCAAATAGAATGACTGAGAGCATCCACATTAAAAAGGATGGTGCTTCCTCTTAGCACCATCTCTCTTCTAAGAGAATGTCCTCTTCAATGTGGAACCAATTTGGACATCCTCTTTGGAAGAGGAAGAGGAAGACTTCCTCTATTTTTAGAGGAAGCTAATCCTAGGCCCTTGTGCCTGTTCTCCAATAAAGTTAGATCATGTGAATTATAATTTATGTTTATAAATTTATCAACTATTATAAAAATAATTAAAATATAAAAGATGAAGAAGAGATGATCCTCCTTGATGTGGGAAAAAAATGAAAGAAAAGTTAATAGTGGAAAATGAGGCGTCAAAAAGATAGAGGAAAAAAGAGGAAATAAAAGAAAGAGGAGATACTCTTCAATGTACATGCTCTGAATGGGATGAGTTATTTTCCATTTATTTACTAGTACTAGGGGTGAACAAAAAGTGGTCCGGACCGGCAAACCGGACCGACCCGGACCGACCGGTCCGGTCCGGTCCAGACCGGATACATACCGGTCCGGTCTCCGGGTCCCAAAAAATATGGTGACCGGTCTCCGGACCGGACCGGTCCGGTCCACATTAAAAAATAAAACTAAATTTGCCTTATAAATTAGTACCGGTCCGGTCCAAACCCGGACCTAAAGGGTTCCGGTCCAGTCCGGTCCGGGTCCTCTTCTAACCGGTCCGGTCCGCGGTTTTGGAATATGTGTTTATCCGGTCCGGTCCGGTTTTGGACCGGTGAACACCCCTAACTAGTACAAATTCTTGTATAAATCCGTCTTAACAATGCTTTGGTTAAAGTGATCCGCTTTTTTTTTAGCAATTTCTTTTTTGCTAAAATATAAGTATAAGTATATAAATTGGAATATCGAAAACCTATAACCGATAACCGAATAAATATACAAGTGCATCCGCCGCCTATTTGGACCAACAGATGACTAACAAAAGATAACTGGATTAGGTACCAGCCATTCTTTACACTGAATTTTTGGTATAATTTTAGTTTTCAGAGATAATTTTTACAGCGGAATAAAAACGATATAAAAAAGGGTTATGATAAATACAATCCAGTGGTTTGTATTTAAGAAAACAAAAAAGGAAATAAATTCTTGATATATGCATATGCATTAATTGTATTGGTTAATGTGTAATTTAGTTCTTAATTCCTAAATTAATATCCAAATTAAAAAGTATTTAATGCTTAAATACAACCCACTGCGCTGGATTTAACATTATCCTATAAAAAAAGATATGAATTACCTAAGAAAATCTCACAAGACCTCTCAACAAAAAAATTAAAAATGATTTACTATGAATTGTTTGAATACAATGCCTAAAATCTATAAAGAAATTAAGAATCCACCCATGATATATATCAGGAATATCACATGTGTGAAATCCATGAGTTTGGGGATTTTGGGTTGGGGAATGAGATTTTCCGCCCTTTAATTATAAATCTTAGCTCTGCCACTGTATACATCATTTTACGGCGCCACTCAAGTCTTTACGCCGGTAGATATTGGCAGAATGTCAAATCTAAGCAAATGACGAGGATGACTGTATGTGTTGTTTATGACGTTACATATAATCATAATCTTGAGCACTTGGTGCATTACTACTCCACTTTTGGACCTTAACCACGACTTGAGTAGTGCTTCAAGTCAATGCAATCCTTATATGTTTGTTCGAGGATATCGTCTTCATTTTGAGATTGAGATCACCTTACTTTTGAGGTCACCAACTTGCTTGTTGATGTATAATCACTATGAATGGGAGCCACATTTTTTTGTCAAAAGTTTGCATGATCATTCATGAATCATCATTTATATAATTAAGTTAAGTATTTAATGTATTTATATTCAGTTCAGTTTTATTCAGTTTAATTCAGACTTTTTCAACCCCTCTTTTTACAAATTAACTCTTATTTTCGCTCAATTTAATTCAACTTTTTCAGCTGAAAAGAACAGGGCCTAACTTGTAACTGATACAAATATGAAATTAGTGAATGAGAAAAATATAGTCTTTAAGAACTGAACGACAATAGTCTTAACAGATGAATTTCATCCACTATATTTAAGCGATCGTTAAGTCTCTCTTATGACAGACATATTCGTCACAAGCTTATAACAGGTTAAGTATTATCCATGTTGGTAGATAAAATAAAACAGAATGCTACTCATTTTGAAACGCTGAGCTTTTCTTTTATCTACCCACATGGGTAGTATTTGACCTATCACAAACTTATGACAGATATATCAGCTAAGGAATATTACAATGTAAGTGTTTTTAGTTTGTGTCTCTTTCGATTATTTGCTTGTATGTATGGTACTCATTTTGAAACGTTGAGATTGGTATCTAAAGTTTGAAATGCACTATCACTCTTTAGAAATATGAAGTTACCCCACCACTCTCATATATGTCAACGGTGAAAGCTCATTCCAATTGTTTGCGGAGATTATTTATTAGTATTGATTTCTAAAATGTGTGAATACAATCAAATAAGTAAACAATGATGGTAAACAAGATAAGTTAGTTATGGTCATAACTTAACCGTTAATCGAATACAATTCTTTTGCTTCCCACTATAGAGCTCACGAGAATAATGTTTGAAAATGAGCTTAAAATTAATTATTCACATCGCACTTGCGTGACGTATAATCCACATACACTACCCTGATAAGTGAAGAACATACTACGTTGTAGCTTGCTTACTCATAATGTTTTCAAGATATCAAATGTTTTGATTCTAAATTTATTTCCTATGCTTAGTGATGAGGTTTTAAAATACCGCAACTTCACGGTCGTTGTTGTAGTATTTAAGGTATCAAATTACGGGGAGCGAATGTAATACTAGTCTACTTTAATTGTAGTGCTTAGTTAAATCGGCAAAAATTGAGTTTGATATTCTATTGGTAAACTAAGTTGATAATTAAGAGCTAGACTAATTAAACGCAATCTAAATTAAGCTAGAGTAATAAAGGGTTTAATCAATGATAAAAAGGTATAGGATACGATCAAGCCTTTAGCAACGGATTATAGTAGTAATTAGTCACTCAACAAGTAGTGGGTTTATGGGGTCAAAAAAAAACAATGCTAGCAAGACTAACCACCTAACTCTCTCGAGTGTAGGTGGCTTATTGAATTGATTTAGGATCCCACTCTCATGAATAACCCAAAATCGAACACAAGGAATTAAGATTAACAACAGGTCCCGACTAAGTCCTTCTCCACTTCCATGGATGGAATTTCTTAGCCAAACTAGGTTTAAACCCGTGAAATTCACGGGGCTATTTTTAAAATTTTAAATGAATATATATAGTTACAACGAAGATAAAATCACTTACGGAGTAATTAATTTTGAATTATTAACCATAGATGAGCTATCATCAATCATCATATATTGTGTCCATAGTATTAGTTAGACTTGCAATAAAATTATTACATATACTTAAAATGAGTGTAACTGTGTAAAACAAATGGTTGCACGACTCGGTTAATAAAAAAAAATTTTAAAGTTGGCTTAATAACTTACATTTGATTTTATTGGCTAAAAAAATACATATATCAAACAACAGTTATCCCGTGAGAGAGTCTGATCCTGTGAGATAATCCAATTTTATAAAATGAGAACTCATTTACTATATTAAATAAATAGTTTTCTTAATAATATGGATCATCTTACAATGTAAAATTGTCTAACAGTATAATTTATGTACATTAAATACGTAAGAAAATACATAACGTTAGAAGAACAAAAGGTTTGCAACTGAAAGCCCCCTTTTTTTGTAAATTGGTGAACGATGGAGATGGAGATTAAGGTTGGAAGTGAAATTTATACTGATTCTTGTAGGTTTCCTTGAGAACTAATTGCGTTAATTTAGGGAGGAGAACTTTTGGTCAATTATATTAGGGGTATATATAAAATGTAAAAAGATAATTGTCATATTCCTCCTCGTATTAGTTACTCCTATTGATTTGTGCTTCAGCTTTTATAGTGATGGAATATGGAATATTCCATGAATATTCCTCAAATGATTTCATTCCATATATCATCCCATTGATTTCACAATCTTAGTTAGGTGTATATAGAGTATAATTTATTTACTTTTTTAAAAAATAATAATTATTTCGGTTTTATTTTTTAAAGGGCTCTTATTAACTGCCACATAGGATTGTGCTTGATAATTAAGATGCCAAGTCAGCATCTTTGGCAACTGCATTAGAGAAGTATATGATATATGATGATGGTGGGGCTTTTTTAAAATGGGTCTCACTTCTGTGAATAACCCGCCTAGAGCCAATACCCAAATACACTCATGTCCACTACCATAGGCCCAACTCCCATTGATAGACTAGGTAGCCCAAAATTCAGCCCAACTTTATTGATAGCCTCATCAGGTTGGACATGGTCAAACAAGGGGGTCATCCAACCTAGTCGGACCCTAGAAAGGGGACTAGTCGCTAATCATGTTAACTAGACCTGACAAACAGATCGGGTCGTGTCGGGTTCGTGTTCGTGTCACATGTAAACGGGTCACAAACTCTCCAACCCAAACCCGACCCAATTAAATCTCGTGTCGTGTTCGTGTCGACCCACTTACATAAATGGGTCGTCAAGCCTCAACCCTAACCCGTTAATTTTGTGTCGGGTTCGTGTCGTGTTTCCGTCTCATGTCTAGATTTGGAAAGTTTAAGTATATTTATGTGATGGAGGATAAAAAATTTCAAGATTAATTTAGTAAACAGGTCATTCGTGTCGGGTTCGTGTTTAAAGAGCGCAACCCAAACCCAACCCAATTAAATATCGTGTCGTGTTCGTGTCGACCCACTTACATAAATGGGTCATTAAACCTCAACCCAAACCCGTTAATTTCGTGTCGGGTTCGTGTCGTGTTTTCGTGTGTGTCATTTATTGCCAGCTCTAATGTTAACTAAATTAAAACAAGTGATAAAAATTGACACTTTAACAATAAACATAATTATTTCTTAAATTAATTTTTGACGTCACTCAAAATTAACTTAATTTATAAGTTAAATTTTAATTTTTGACGTTAACTCAAAATTAACTGAATTTATTTATATATAGTTTTTGAGTAATATTGTATTTTTTTAGCTTAATGTTTTAATGAATTAACTCGAAAATTTTATACTCCCTCTATTTTTCTATATATGACTTTATCATATTTCGAGATACATACTTCTCTCTTCAATATCTCTCAAATTATATGTTTAAATATAATGATATGTATACTCATATGAAAGAGTTTTTCATAAGAAATTTAATGGTATAATTTTATAATTTTTTACCAAATATATTTTTGTAAATATTAAAATCAAATGCTCGCCTCGAAAAAGTAAAACATCTTACATTAAAAAATGGAGGGAGAACTCACAATCAATAAAACAAAAAAAAATAATCGAAATCTTATTATACAATTCAGAAATCACATAAGGAGACATCCGACATTTGACGTATAATTTATGAAATGTAGAAGAAAGTAGGATCAAACACTTAATTATCAGCCTTCCTCAATCCAAGGCAAAATGTGTGTATGATTAGTGGTTAGAAAGAAAAACAAAGACAAACTACAAAAATGCTCCTCACGATCTCTCTCTTGTCTTTCGGATCACCACAAGTCCATTTATTTCCTCCTAAAATGACTTCCTTTTTCTCAATTGATATCCAAAATTCTCCTAATTAACATTTTGTTTATCAAATCTCCTCCTATCTTTTCAATTTCCTAGAATCACATTTTTGAATTTTCCTTAAAAGGGTATTTAACTAAAGCAATTTTGGCATCTGGGTATTTCTTAAATTTGTTTTGTGGCATTTAAATTAAAATATAATTAAGGATTGAAGAGAAGAATAATGGGGACTGATGAAGAGAAAGAGGTGGGAGAGAAAAGTGAAGAAACTGAGAAACTAGGGAAGCAAATGAGTGAGGCTTCTCTTTGTACAACTGATAATGATGATGAAGATTATCAAGGCAAAGTTGATTTGGGTCCTCAGTATACTCTCAAAGAAACTTTTGAATTGGACAAGGTCCACAAATCTCCTCTTTTCATTACAATTCCCTCGTTACGAGCTTGTGACGGAGAAATGTATTTATTTTATAATAAAATTTAATAACCATTATCTGATAAATAAGAATCTATGATTGATTACTTTTTATAATAAAATTGTCACATTTATCGTTATAAAGGAGACCTACTGACTAACTAACGTGCATTTCATGCATGGGCATAAGTCTAAATCCTTCCGTTTACATAGGATTCATAATTTTTCCATATAATCAAACGAATTCGTGAATGAGATCTTCATCGTAATTATCCACATATAATTTTGATGTTGAGAATGTTGTTGAATTGGAAAATAGGATGATGAGAGCTTGAGAAAGTGGAAAGAACAGCTCCTTGGAGGTGTTGATTTAAATGAAATTGGAGGTATTTTATCTCCTTATCTTTTTTTGTTTACATCGTCTTAGTCTATTGGTTAAGACTGAGGTATCTGAACAATAGATTTCAGGTTCAATTCCCCCCTCCCCTCTGGTAAATTTCATAATGTTTGTTCTTGGGTTTTTAATCTGTAATTAGACCTCGTATCTATCTAATTCACGGGAAAATTAAAATCCCATGAATTTTAAAAAGGGGAGGGTGTTTGGTTATCTTTCTAAGTTTCCCTCCTCATTTTTGCTGGATAAGTGAATGTTCTGCTTCGTGATTGTAGTTGCAAATCATTTACTCATGTAGTGCCATTTCACTGAAAGGTTATATATTTAAGCATTCGCGATGCATTTCTCTAGACAAAGACTCCGTCTTTTTTTTTGTGTTTAAGGATGGTACCTTATTCCAAAAGACGATTAGTTTTTTTGGAAAGGGACTCAATAAGGATTATAAGATGGTGACGGGTTTAGTACCCAATTTATAAGTATCACTGCTTAATGACTTTACAAGTTTAGCGAGCTAACTTTAGCTAAAACCCATTATGCTTGTATATGGGTGTTAAATTTGGAATTTGTAGCGCTAGCTATACCATTTAGTGTTTCCAAACTGCAGAAACTCTAGAACCCGAGGTAAAGATCCTTAGCCTGGCAATCGTGGCTCAAGATAGACCAGACATTGTCCTGCAAATTCCAGAAGACGGAAACCCAAATGGAACATGGTTTACTTTGAAGGAAGGTAGTGCATACAAGTTGCGATTCACTTTCCATGTTAATCACAACATTGTAGTCGGACTTCAGTACAACAACACTGTCTGGAAAACTGGCATGAAAGGTAACATACGCGTTTGTTTAACAAGTTAAAGTTCGCGCTAAGTTTTAGTTCTTACGGATGTTAATATTTAGTTGATAGCACAAAAGAGATGCTCGGAACCTTTAGCCCTCAGGCAGAGCCCTACACTCATGAGATGCCAGAGGAAACCACCCCAGCTGGTTTCTTCGCCCGTGGATCCTACACTGCAAAAACTAAGGTCCGCCGTTTCATCCCTTCCTAAAATTTGTACTATCGCCATCTTGAATGTCTGGTTTATATAGTCACCAATTTGTCATTTATTTTGCAGTTTGTTGATGATGATAACAAGTGCTACTTAGAAATCAATTACACATTTGACATTCGTAAAGATTGGCTAGCTACATGAATGGAGAAGTCGATTGTTACCAGATGACAAAGTCTTTTCGCAAGATTACTTTTAAATCCGATCCAATCCACCCGCTGTTTTCCCCTTCCTAAGTACTCATTTTCTAGTTGAAAAGTTTGAATAGGTTTTTCTTTTTGCCTTGTTTTGGTATATTAATTACTCTACTTGTTTCTTTGCTTTTTGTTGTTTTTCAAGAAATAAGATAGGAAAGGAAAACCCTTGAGATAGTGCTATTGTCATCTTCAACTTTGAGACTTAAACCTAAACTAGTTGTTGAATGGTTTTTTCTTCAATCTTGTATGGATCTTTGTGTTAATCTTGCTATACTACATGTAATCTCGTTTGTTTCAAGTGATTACTTAAGGGAAGAGATTATTAGAAAAAAGGATAATGATAGGGCGCCACCTTCTCACATGCATACTTTATTATTGAGGTTCTCACTTAAGGATAATGATAGGGCGCCACCTTCTCACATGCATACGCCGGCTCCGGCACCTGCATCCCAACTTATAAACATCACCCAGTTACTCAGTGTCTCAGTGATGCAGGCCCATTCCAAACCTTCTTAAACTACCTCGAATCCACCAAAGTCATTGACACCATCCAAAATCAAGCAAATAACTCCAAACTCGGTCTAACCCTCTTTGTCCCAACAAACAATGCCTTTGCATCCCTTAAGGAACCATCACTGTCCAACCTCACCCAAAACCAACTTAAACAGGTCTGCCTTTTCCACGCGTTGCCGCATTACTACTCCTTCTCCGACTTCAAAAACCTAACCAATGTGGGACCTGTCCCCACCTTTTCTGGTGGCAGCTACAACTTGAACTTCACTGTCGACAAATCAGGCGCCTTCGGCATCACCTCTGGATGGAGTGTTACCAAGGTTGGTAACAGTGTTACTGCAACCCCACCTGTTGCAATTTACCAGGTTGACAAGGTGCTCCTTCCTGAAGCTATCTTCGGGACTAACATTCCGCCCATGCCTGCCCCCGCTCCGGCTCCCAAGGCCATTTCTCCGGCTGCTGACGATAACAATCTAGCTGACGAAGGACCCTCATCGTCTAAAGATTCTTCGGCCTCTTGTCGAGTTGTGGTTAGCTTTGTTTTGGCATTGTTAGGGATGCTTGTTCTGTCTTTGTGATTGTGTGAGCTTAGATTTTGTTGTTGCTTTAAATTTTATAGAGCGTGTATTTGCTCATCAATTTCTTTAATTGAAGACAATATTCCATGTGTATGGCTCACTAGTTCTTTACCTTATTATCAATCATTAGGCAAAATTTATGTAATGGTATTGATGATTTGATGATAATCTCCCTTGAGATAACAAATTTATGGGATTTTACATGTGTACCCTTTTTTCAAATTGACCGTATTACGAGATATTCGGTTTAAAAAAAATCATTATTTTTGGAACTCGTTGTCAGGAGTTATGGTCAGTCAAAATTTGTTTTTTTACGGTATAAAATTTGACTGGTGATAACTCCTAGTAACAAGTTCTGAAAATGGTTTTTTTTTTCCAAATTTAACGTCTTTACGAGATCTTTGTTTTGGGAAAAAAATTAATGTTATGTGAACTCATAGCCAAAAATTATGGTAGTCAAAGTCTTTTTTTCCCCCAAAAAAAAGGTGTATAAGTGAGAAAATGAAATAATTGAGGGGTAGAAGTAGGAAAACCCCTATATTAATCAAACGGGGGGTTGGGCGGGCTTGGTCTAGGGGACCCAGAACCAGCCCGGAATAGGGGACGGGTCAAGCTTCATGTAAAAAGTGACCCGAGGGGTGGGCCAAAGCCCGGTCGAGGACGGTCCCGTTTTGAAGCGGGCTGGTCTAATATCATGGACTAGAACCGGCTTGGGATAGGGGGCAGGTCGTGCTGGACTCCGTGCAGGTCAAGCCAAAAGTCACCCGAGAAGCAGGTCAAGCCGGTCTGGGAAACCTTTATGTTTGACTAGCCCTATTTACTAAAGTACATACTTTACTATCCCATTTAATTTTTTTTTTACTTTTGTGCCTTTCCATTCAATACTCTCAAACATTTCATTCTTCGTTTATACTTTATAGGTATCCAAAACATTTAGATGTGTCCAACACAATTTATTAAATACAAAACGGCTGATTAAAAGAAGTATCCGTGCTACCTAGTTCACGAACACACAACCCTCCGTAGTCCATACAAAGGAGCATACACCACGACTTGGTTCGAAAAACAAAAGGAAGAATGTTTGAAAAATGGTAGAACACCCAAACACGTCGGCGGCCGTCCACATGTTCATGAGCATCATGGGTGAGACCGTGAGACAGGAAAATTTTGTACACAAGACTTGTGTCCATATATATATTCACATTTCTTTCCAAAAAATAAACCAAATTAATTACAAAGTCACGCAAAATTGAAATTTTACTTGATCGTCATTCATTCTTCCATCATATTTCTATCTGAAAACAACAGAGTTTTTGGAGTGCAATCTTAGACTTCTTGTCATTCTTCTCTCAATTTTTATTCTTTACTTTCATCTTAAGCATCCTCCCTTTCTTACATGGTTTGATCTCTTTCCCTTTTATTTTTCAATAAAATAGTTACTTTTCAATCTGTATTTTTGATTTTGTTCATCTGGGTTTTCTCCATTTTGTGTGTGTACTATGAATGATCAAGTAAATTTGATGGGTTTTTGAAATGGGTATCTTTGATTTTGCATGTTCATCGAGATTATAGAAATGGGTATTGATGGTTTTTGCTTAATATACAACAAATACTTGTGTGAGACGGTTTTACCTAAATTTATCGTAAAATGGGATCTTTTGTTAACCAATTTTACCTACTAATAGGGCTGTGTTTGGATCGATTTTACAATTATATTAGTGTAGAACCGCCTTACACAAGACTAACTCTTAGCTTAATGGTTGTTCTTTCAAATTTATTTTATATGATGATTGGAGCTATATGTGATTGGATTTATGGTGATTGATTTTATAGCAGTTATGGTGATAACATTTTAGTTATTTCTTGGGTTTATATCTGATTGTTTGCATTTGTTGAATGTATATAACAGTTATGAGAATATCATTAAAGATTGAAGAATAACAATAATCACATTTCAAGATGTCTGCTTTTGAGGGTGTGGTTTTGTCTGATCCAAAATTACAAAGTCAGTTCACCCAAGTGGAGCTTAGGAGCCTCAAATCTAAGGTTTTGATTCCTTTGACTTATTTGTTGGGTTTTTTTCTGTTGGAATTGTTTGTTTGGTTGATCAAGAACACTAATGTTGAGGTCTTGTTGACAGTTTTCGTCAATCAAACCTAAACCCGGTCAAGTAACTGTATCGGATTTGCCACCAGTTTTGGCAAAACTAAAAGGAATCACTGGGTTGTACACTGAGGATGACATAAGAGCTGCGTTGGAGGATTCGTATCCTGACAATACTCATGAAATTGATTTTGAATCTTTTCTTTCGGTGAGTTATTTCTTATGATATACTGTATGTTTTAGTGCTCAATCATTGCCAGATGAAGTTATGACATTGTTTCTAAGATTACTTCAGCTATTAGATACTCCCTCTGTCCCGATCATTTGTTTTCCTTTTCCATTTTTGGGTGTCTCAGTCAATTGTTGTCCTTTCGTTTTTAAGAATGAAGTTGATGAACAATTTGATCATTCACTCTCAATGTGTTCCACTTGTCATTTAGTAATTGGCTCCCTCCTCTTTCCTTGGTCTTTAAGCCAAAACCAAAGGACAACAATTGACCGGGACGGAGGGAGTATATGTTATGTATCCGTTGCCTGAATTTTTTTTTTTGAAGGAAGTATCCGTTGCCTGAATTGCAAAGCACTAATTGCATATTGAAGAACTTTATGGTGTGCTTGAGTCTTGATTTCATGAACTGAATCTGCTAACTCTTGCTTTAGAAAAACGCGTCCTTAAGGCCTTAAACATAAAGCTCACTGAGGCACTAGCCAAAACGCCTCAGGGTGCTTTAGCCATTAGGTGCAGCTTTTGCGTAATATTCAACTAGCAATTTCCATATTTTGCGAAATTTCTTTTTACTTTTTTGAAATTAATTTATTGTTATTATGCCCTTCCTTTTGCCCCTTGATACCTAACTTTTACTCCTGAACATATTAATCCTATTTAAATGCAAATAAGCTATTGTTGCGCACGATGTTATTTTGAAAATACAAAGTTGTTTACAAAAAAAAAAAAAAACTTGTCTCGTGTTGTGTGCATGAGGTTCGTGGCTTCACCTTGCGCTTCTTTATCACGGGCCCTCTTCTCCTTAGTATGCCTCATGCTTAAAAGAAAGTGTTAAGTTTGCGGAGCTGAACATTCTGAACTTTTGTGGTACTTGGCAGGAGTTCCTCACCTTTACCGGTAGAGCCAGTACTAGCGCAAAAAGTCAAGGTTATAGACGAGCTTCTTCAATTCTTAGACAAACTGTCACCACTCATTTTCGAACCATCAGTGAATCAGAGAAGGCTTCATATGTTGCGCATATCAACAATTACCTTGGCGAGGATCCATTCCTGAAGAAGTATCTACCTTTAGATCCAAAAACTAATCAGCTTTTTGAACTGGTTAAAGGAGGAGTTCTTCTCTGGTACACTTACACTCTGGCTTCTTGATTCTTACTGTCATTAACTCTTAGAAGTTTATCAGCCTGCACTATGCATCATTATTTATTGTTTAATATTTTTGACTTACTGCAGTAAGCTGATTAATGTTGCTGTGCCCGGAACGATAGATGAAAGAGCAATAAACAGGAAGAAAGACCTTAACCCTTGGGAAATAAATGAGAATCACACACTTTGTCTAAATTCTGCTAAAGCTATTGGTTGCACGGTCGTTAATATCGGTACACAAGATTTGGTGGAGGGGCGAGTGAGTTATCACAGTTTGTAGTTTACATTCCTTGGTATATTTTTCAAGTTTAATTGTCTGATCAATTTTATTTTCATTTTGTAGCCCCATCTTATTATGGGACTGATTGCACAAATGATCAAGGTATTCAATCTGATTTTTCGTTCTTAGGGGATGTGTCTTAACTTGCATCTAGTGCTCTACTGTTCTCTGATTCTATGGCAATTTTGTTGTGTAAGTCAGATTCAATTGTTAGCTGATCTCAACTTGAAGAAGACGCCTCAACTTGTCGAATTGTTGGAGGATGATACGGTCTGAATAGCTTTTCTTTGTCACGCATTTAGTTACATTTTACATTCTGTATTCTCACTCTGGCAACAATTCAGAGAGTTTCATGTCTTGTGTAACAATGTGCAGGATGTGGGAGAGCTCATGAGTTTGGCTCCAGAAAAGGTCTTGTTAAAATGGATGAACTTCCAACTTAAGAAATCTGGATACAAAAAGGAAGTTACAAACTTCTCCACAGATTTGAAGGTGTGTTCCTTTGTTACCTTGACCTACAATTGTGAATACTTGTAAACAACTTGTATATTTTTTTTGTTTTGTTGGCTATTTTTACAATATTGGGATTATAAAGCCTACATATTTTTGTTCTTGCTAATTTTCTGTTCTCTTTCAGTTGTTTTGGAATTGTAGTTGACCTAGGCCGCTTTTGCGTGTGGGCCTTTTAGATCAATTAAAATTGAGCCGAATGCTTTATATCAATGGATTAGTTATATCTTAAATCTTTGACTAGAGGTAATAAAGTCTGATGAGTGCTGGGAGCCCCCGTAAAACAGAAGTGATGCTCCGTTTTGGCAAGAGGTACCAAATTAAAGGAATGCTGATGAATCTTCTGTAAAATCTGTAGAATAGGAGGTGGTGTCCTAATTAGAATGAACCAAATGGACTAGCAGTTGGTTGTACCACCCACAACCAACTTTTAATGCCATATTAAAAACATGACCAAAAAAAGACAACTCAACTTCCTCCCTAAACCCGTGGTGATAAGATCCTTTTTATACTTCTTTCCCATTCGTGAACTCTTTTTCATCACGTCCTGCATATAATTGCATCCCATTTATATTGTCCTCATTTGACTTTGGGTCTTTGATGATAAAGCTATGTCAATTCTGACCATTAATCTCTCTCTATATATGTGGTGAAGCAATGTAAATTTTGTCATGTTTGAGTAATTAGAACAACTAATTTGATATTATTATTTTGTTAAATGGGAACAAAATAAATGCGATGGAGGGAGTACATAGACTAAATAGGCCATTAGTATCTTTTATTGAAGCAATTGACCAACAACAACAACATCAGAGCCTTAATCCCAAAATGATTTGTGGTTGGCTGACATGAATCATCCTTTAGAACCATCCATTGGTGAACGCACACCTCAAAAAGCGAATAGAAAAGGGAAAATGAAAAACAAAAGGGGGAGCGAAAATGTAATGGAAAGTCAAGGTAAACTTACAGGTTTTAAAATCGAATTTCAGATTTCTTTTATAAAAACTTAAATTTTAAATCGAGAGAAAAGATTAAAACGATTTTGAAAACCGAAATAGAATTAAGGATCCGGAATGCCTTAAAAGTAAACCAAGTAAAATATATAAGAAAGTGGTCGGTAAAAAAATGTAATAAAGGAGAGAAGAACAAATAATTTAATTTTTTTAAATTAAATAAAAACACTAAATATGTCAAAAAAAATATATTAAATACTAGAAATCAACATGTATCCTTTCCCTCCATTGTGCCCTCTCCGTCACCATACTCTCCTCAAGCCCCAGAAATCTCATATCGTGCTCTATCACTCTCAACCATGTCTATCTCGGTCTTCCTCTAACTCTAGGAACCTTTTCTGTTCTCCAAGTCTCCGGCCTCCTAACTGGTGCGTCCATAGGTCTCCTTCTCACATGGCCAAAACATCTTAGTCGGTTTTCCATCATCTTGTCCTCTATTGGCGCCACTTTTACCTTTTCCCTAATCACCTCATTCCTTAATTGAAGCAATTGACCGTGTGTATAATATTTTAATCAAAGCCATGGGAGGCCTTTATTCGCCTGCTGGTTACTTTCTTAATGTCGGTGCATATTGTCTGTGAAGTTGAAACAGTGTATCCTTACTAGAGATGATGAAGTACAGAAGTTTAGTGCTATCACCATTGTCTAATCAGCTACGAGGAGATTTAATACTGAACTATCAAATAAAGTAATGAGGTCACCATTTTCGAAGAAGCTTTCTTGCCTACTTTGGGCTGTTGGTCTTGTAAATGGATATTATATGATCTAATGCCACAAAGTATATTAGTATACTCCTAGCAATAGTTGTATGTGAAGGAAAAGGTCATTGTAACGGGTGTCCAAAATTCCTGACGGTTTAAAGATTTAAACTAATGTAGTCAAGTAAATAGTCTATGATGAAGAGCTGACTTACTGGCTTTATAGACATGAGTTAAGAGTTGTGATGTTGTAAGTGTTGATTGCATATCTTATTATATCAATTTGCATTTTGAATGACATTTTAAAATGCTAACAGTCATGGATTTTTGTTTGGGTATTCAATGGTAACAAGATGTGTTACATGTTTCCAGGATGGGGAAGCTTATGCTCATTTACTTAATGTTCTTGCGCCAGAACACAGTAACGCCTCCACTTTGGAAACTAAGGATCCTACTCAAAGGGCAAAATTGATTCTAGATCAAGCAGAAAAGTTAAATTGCAAGAAATATATCAGTCCAAAGGATATAGTAGACGGATCATCAAATCTAAATCTTACATTCGTCGCGCAGATCTTTAAAAACAGGTGATTCTACGCTTTCACTATCTTCTCTGTGACTTTGAGCAGATGGCTTCAAGGATGAAGCGGGTTTTATGGGTCTTAAGGGCTTGCTTGGATTGGGGGGAACACTTACCAGGGCAATATAAGTCAACCAAATGTGAAATGGAAATGTGGTGGAAGGTGGAACAAGATGGTGGTGTGGAAATTATTGCCTCCATATGGTGGTAATCTTCCACCACCTCTTACCACCACTTTTCTCCATTTAAATCTTGTGTTGACCGTCATTACTCTTGTAGTAATCCCCAATCCAAGTAAGCCTTTACATGTAATAAATTCAATGTTCTTGTTTAAATTTTGATTATCAGCTATCCTCTGTACTATACAAATTTAATCACCCATACTTTGATTTATAGATAATCTATTGCTTGAAAATAAGAACCCTTGTCGAACTTTGTGTTATGGAAATTTGCAATTGCTGTCTCACAGGAAGAGGAGTGGAAAAGGTGTTGTGTTTATGTTTTGGCTTTTGGCTTTTGGCTTTTGGCTTTTGGTGCAAACGAAACAACTTGTTTCCAGCATTTTACATCAATATTTAAACCCTTGTCGAACAAGGACAGTTTTATTTTGCCTTCATTGGTATGGAAATATGGACACTTTTCAGAGAAGACCATTTAATATTTTTCTCCTTAAACCCTCAAAATGCAAAAGTTGCATCTTTGCTTGATAGTTGATAGTTACTGGGCCGTAATATCTTGATTGTGCAGAAATGGTCTTACTGTCGATAATGAGAAGATAAACGAGAAGATAAACCTCACAACTGTCTTAGATGATGATACCCAAACATCAAGGGAAGAGAGATGTTTTCGCCTTTGGCTTAACAGCCTTGGAACATCAACATATGTCAATAATTTATTTGAGGATGTCAGAACAGGGTACGCCTCTTGTCTCACGGCCAAGTTCTCTTAATATATGTTTGTTCAGACTAATATGTGATCCTTCTTGTCAGGTGGTCTCTCCTGGAGGTGCTTGATAAAGTTTCACCAGGATCAGTGAACTGGAAGAGGGCCAGTAAGCCTCCTATCAAGATGCCTTTTAAGAAAGTTGAAAATTGCAATCAAGTCATTGATGTTGGAAAACGGTTGAAGTTTTCTCTTGTTAATGTCGCTGGAAATGACTTTGTACAGGGGAATAAGAAGCTTATTCTAGGTAAGCTTTCTTTGCCATTTACTCCTTTGTAGTGATGATAGATTCCCGGAGACCTTTGAAGAAAAATTGTGTTTTACGAACAAGGATGTACCTAAAACATGGGCATCTAAGTGGGTCAAAGTTATCACTTCGAATCTATTTAAAGGTTTTTTTTTTTAAAAAAAAAAAATTGATATTTTTTTCTTCCCAGAAGAAGAGCGGATTTAAGTTGTATGTTTTGTATTTTCTCATCTGATGACCACCGTTTGCGCTGTTAAAAAGTAAAAACTCAAGATGCTTATCTAAGTTAAACTATCTGTCTCCCAGCTTTCCTATGGCAGTTGATGAGATTTACCATGCTGCAACTCTTAAAAAATTTGAGATCTTTCTCACAAGGAAAGGAGATAACAGATGCAGATATTCTTAATTGGGCCAACAAAAAGGTGAAAAGTTCGGGAAAATCTTCACATATCGAGAGCTTCAAGGTATTGAGGCTACTAATAAATTTGCAAACCAGAAAATTTAGAAGTTGTCCTTCCAGTCAAGGTAACAGGATTAACATTTAATTGAATCTGGCATCTTTACAGGAAAAAAGCCTCTCTAACGGGAGATTCTTTCTTGACCTTCTTAGTGCCGTGGAGCCAAGAGTTGTTAACTGGAAAGTTGTCACCAGGGGAGAAACTGGTAATTTCCATCAATCAGTCCCTTGAAAGACGGTATCATGTTAATGTAATGCGAGAGTAACCCATTTATCTGTTAACCTTCCCATTTAGCTATCCCAATTAATTCCTATGTTGGCCAGTCTAATAAGACCATATGCAATTACATTATCTACCGCACTTCTTATATGTTGCCTAAAATATACACATCCACCAAATACTCTGCTAATTTTAATATCTAATCACTGTTTATTCAACTCCTATGTTCCTTTATACTTTTTTAATGCAAAGCACATTCCGAATGTACACAAGTAATAATCTGGGAGGAAAAAGGAAGAACATTGTGGTGCATATGTGCTTGCACTATTTGCTACAATATCCTTGATGACAGCACGAGTGTCAGGCGTATTTTTGTTTCCTTCAAGTAAAATGTAGAATTATTCTGCAAGCTGCTAAATAATGTTGTATTGATGCAGATGAGGATAAGAAGTTGAATGCAACCTACATAATTAGCGTTGCCAGAAAGCTTGGTTGTTCTATATTCTTGTTGCCTGAGGATATCATAGAGGTAAGAGCTTAAAGTGTTTGCTTCTTGTGTTGCTGTGAATTTTTGTTACTGTCCATCTATGCCCCTGAAACCATGGTTGCCTATTAGCCAGCATTGACATATATCCCCTTCATCCCCTGATTAATACGGAGTAACTTTTAAAGATAGGGGTGGGGGTCATTTTTGTTGTTTTTCTTGCTGTATGAGTGTGTATCACGCACATTGTTTGCGATATGACGAGACTTCTAGCAATTCGTGGATGTGGGCATCTGGCTTTAAGAGACAATCTTTTTCTTGCATAAATTCCGAAACTCTCAAATCAAGAATTCACCATGTGCTGATTATCACTTGTCCATGTCAGCACATACTGCCTGAGGGCTGGGGTCATATGTGGGTTTTAATCGTTTTATACTGCATATTACAGGGATTTATTGTTGTAACAGATGCAAGAAAGATATAAAGAACGCAATTAAATAACACAAAGATTTGCGTGGTTCACGTCCGCGGGCAGAAGAGAAGAATTCTTTTATTAATAATGAGGCTTACAAATTTCAGAGTATATCATTAGAGAGTTCATATAGTACTCTCGAACAGAAATTTCCTCCGCACGTTTAGGAAAACCTAGTGAGACCCCCCGTGCAGGGCTAACCAATAGGGGGAAAACCCGATTCAAGGCATAATTTAACATTTATTGTATTTTTGCACTTTGTGGTCAGGTAAACCAGAAGATGATGCTGACCTTAACTGCAAGCATTATGTACTGGAGCCTTCAGAATAAACCAGGACAGCTTCAGAGCCTGCACACTGTTGAAGAAACCGAAATTCCCGATGCACCATCCTCGGCACCCGATGTACCACCTTCAGCACCCAATGCACAAACCTTAGCTTCTAAGGCACCACCCACAGCACCCAATGCACAAACCTCAGCTCCTGATGCACCACACACGGCACCCGATGCAGAATCCTCAACAGCTGATGCACTACCCGCGGTTCCTGAAGAAGGCGACTCACTGCCTGACAAACTTTCTAATTTGTCTGTTGAAGATGAAGCTTCAGATACTGCCCTATTGCCACCAGTAACAACCGATGAAGTTACCGTATTAGAGCAGGAGGACAAGCCAGATGAATTAGTGTGATTTGAACACTGAAAATTCATTTTTTTTGCAATGTTTTTTTTCTTTATTATTTTTTGGGAGGAGGGGTGAATAGATTACATACAAAAAGAATACAGAAGAATCATAGTCAAAGAAATTAAATGAGAAAAAAAAAAAAAAAACTATACTTTGTTTTTGGATACTTCTTCAAAGATATGGAGATATTTAATGTTGTAGATCATGTAAATTTTGTTGTTACAATGGATCTTTTATACTTATTTACGTATGTTTTTTTCCTCTTAAATGTGACCGAGAGATTGAGATGTTACAAAGTAGTTTTTGGTAAATTAGGACCATAAAAAACTAGAAATATTATTGTTAACAATTTGCAGCAGTGGCGGTGGATTGTCAGTTTCAGGAGCTATCTTCCATGGGGTACGACTGTAGACGGAGTAGATTGGATAAGGTATTGGCCACCAAGGCGTGGTTACGCATATTGAAATTCGTTCTGATGGTTGATTTTTGCTCATTTGTTTAATGTGTCCTATAAGGGGGTCTCGAAGGTACTCGATATCATACTGAAATTGGTCCCAGGCTAGGGCGCCACCGGGTAACGCTCAAATTGGGTGTCACTCTCTCACAACCATTCTTAACTGAAGGGGTCCCCACTCACCCCATGTGAGAGGGTGGCGCCCAAATTGGGTGTCATCCGGTGGCGCTCTTTCATTTAACAAAAACAAAAACAAATTACAGACAATCCAAAAAGGGGCACGACTACGGCACGAGTCACAAACTGCTCTCCTCAAGGAATAAATAAAGTTACTTGGTGAAAATTTGTTAAAATTTACAAATTAATAATATCCTAATCTCTATAAAATAAAATGGGAGTAGATTACAGTTGCAGAAATGGGTGTTTGATACATTTGTTGTTTTGCCGAAAGCATTAGCCATCTTCGACTTCCAGGTTGACATGCCACGATTGGGCGAGTATATATGATACAAGTACAAACTATTAGTAGTATCTTATGGCATCAACTAATGTTCTTCGTCTTTGAGGGAGTTGAGCCGTCTTGACCTCTGATCAAGTTCTGCCATGACCGCTGGTTCCTGCTTTTTCCGCTGCTTTGATATCGTGTTGCTCGTCATTGAACCTATTTTATCGAATGCTACCTGTATTCAGCAAACACAACTCCTAGAGTATGAGATTTCATCGGATAACAGTCTCAGAAGTATTTGCAAGGAACCCCTATATATGGTGTGTCATTAATTTGATGAAATACTTCTCAAACAAGTACCATAACATTAACGGTTTCTATTTTAATTTAAGCGATGGTATATTTGTATATGAATGAGTGCATTACTTAATTATGAAAAAAAATTGAGAATATTGTGATTTTTATTCTCAAAACATTTTTTTTGTTTCCCCTTTTCTTCAGTTACAACAATTGTCTTTTCTTGTAGCTACAAGGCAGGGTAAACCAGAAGGAGATTCGATAAATACGACACTTACCGTTAGTAATTCATCAGGGTCGAACAGATGGTGAGTGGTTTTCTGTAAAATGTTTATTACGTCACCAACCTGATGGGCCAAAAGTAACTCATCCTCTTTCATCTGCAATCAATTCCCGAGTCTTAGTAAACAAGCTACACAGCTTATAGCTTATTTCTTTCAAGAAAAGAAACCATCAAAGCATGTCAGACTAGTCGAAAATGAAAAAGGGTCACCTTAAATATGGCCAAAGCCACATGAAACAAAACTTTAGCTCCTTCATAAAAAAGGACATCCCACACTCTCAAAGTTGTCTGAAAAGTGAATAGCAAGTTTTAATTATTATCCGATCAAAAAAAAAGTTTTGATTATTGGTGAAGGAACGGTCTTGATGAGCAAAAACATAAATCCAACCGTCCCATTTAAATTATTCTCGGAAAATTTTTATCTACCATGATATAATAGTTCAAACTTTTAAAATGTTAATATGAATATATTTATTTTGATAAATCAAACTCGGGAAAATATTCATGGTCCTACAACATATATTCCGTTGGACAAAATTTATGGTCAGTTAATATCGTTTACCAAAGTCAAATGAGGACAATATAAATAGAATAGAGCTCGTACAGGTGGTAACAAGCTAGATGAGAAAAGTTGCAGAAATATGATTAAACCTCAGAAGGCAAGCTTTTTGAGAAGAGACACAAGAACCACTCTGTGGCAACAAGCGAAACATCAAACTCCAACGCTTCCAAATGAGAAGCTATCCTGCATTTTCCATTTTAATTATATAAAAAAATAAAATCATCTTCAACATACTAAATTATCATTTTCATCGGAAAAAATATTACCCGGGACACTTTTTTACAAGCAAGTCTTTGAAAACTCTCTGCTCAACATGGCAACCAGATAAATTATTGGTGTAACAATCATGAACAAGAACATCTTCTAGTAACACAGCTAGCATCCAAAAGGCTTCTTCTTCCGTCTTCATAACAAGCAATAACAATGCTGCAACGTAGTTTAAACCCTGGACCAATCCCCAAAAAAGAATTAACGATAAAACCACAAAAATAAGAAAAGGAGACATGGTAATATGAGTCTTTAGCTGATGAGTGATGACCATCATCAAAATCATTCATTTTGAAATGTTGCTACAGAGTAACATCCGTAAATAGTTTGCACTTTGCAGAATAAAAAGGAGAATACGAAAACAATTAGCACTAAATGGCCTCAATCGCCTCCAATTAATTACCCTCGAAATGGACTGAATAATTACCTGACAATAGCCAACGTCGGAATCACGAAATGAGTATCCAACAAGAACTCGTCGCAGAGCTCCATGACCCTCTGTTGTATCCAACCAAGTGTGACCAGGGAAGGTTCGAGGCAAATCCTGCAGAGATATGAGAAAGTATGAAATGAATGTATAAACCTTCTGATGATCATGGCATTTATTCACAACAGTACATTACTAATATATATTCACCAGTTTTGCCTTATAAACAGGATGAAAGGTCACATAGCTTTGTGAATTGAAGTATTGAACATGCAAGATTACAATACTACACTCTTAAACAACGGCCATGATGAATCCTAAAATGGTCAATAAACTGCAGTAACAACGGGGATCTCATTTAAGGTTTAGTCTCCCTAATGCCAAAGATAAGTTACAGATCATCATTCATTTTAACTTGATATATATCGACAGAGACCTCAATGTATTACACCCTGCGCCAAATTTTGCCTAGCAAATGGATGCAAGCGCTAGGTCTAGCAGGATGTTAAGTTTGTGTGTGAAATGATCCTGGTTTCAACTAGAACAACTATTAAGGTAGTTCCAAAGTCGTAGCAACATAATTATAGAGCACATTAAATCAGGGATCAATGACTTCAACTACTTGAACTTCTAAAATCTGTTATCTGACTATTGCTCGTGTTCCGTATGAGAATAACACCCATTAAACTGCACTTAAATGCAAAAAATATCAAACATATTTTCCAAGTACATCAAACCAAACAATTGATGAAGTTTAAATCAAAATAAAAATTATGCCATCAAGACAAAGATAATATCATATGGTAAAGCAGTAGCATGTCTTTCCAACATCAAACTTCAATCACACTAATAGGTCACAATAATTACCACTAATGATCCAAGTGTTGATGTCTCAATGAAGGCCCGTTGGCATTAAATTTTACCAAATGCCTTTTGAGACAACTTTCTTCCTAATTCCGGCAGAACATTGGAACTAAAGACGATCCACCTGAGATTCTCGTATTATAAAGTAGATAACAAAATTATTTATACAATTTCTATTATAGGTCATCCGAATTAGTATCTCCGTTTTCCACGTGACGTAAAGCTTTGTATATTCGACCCCCTTACCTCACTGTAGGCACATCTGAGGTAGTGGGGGTAATGTTATTGTTGCTAAATGAGATAACTTATAGCTAACTATTAATGTATTACTATGAAACATACGATTGATTTCTCGTATTTTAAACAATGAACGATAAGCATGCTTAGCGTGGAAACTTCAAATAACATAATATATTTTTCATCCAGTTCTACATTTGACAATCATGAGAAATTCTAGGGACAATATATTCCATACACGAAGGATATGATCATATCCGAAATCCTTAACACTACCAAACAAAGGCATCAAAACTACCAAAACGGAAAATAACATTAAAACTCACTTGATCAATTTGCTTTGTTGCAGCCGTGGACATTCCCTCAGTAGCCTTAATTAGATCATCATAATAACTCTCAGGCACGGTGGATTTCTTCTTAGCAGCACCAGATAACGTAAACCAAATCTTAGGCCGTAAAACAGGAGGAATTCCTTTCCTAATCAACCTCTTCAAAGTGATAGCATTAGCTAAAGCCGAAAGCTTTAGAGAGGCTTTAAGGGACGACGAAACCTGAGTTTGTAGGTACCAATTAGCACCTTTGCTAGCTTCCAATGCCCACCAAACCCTCCCTTGTTGTCTAACTTTCTCCCTCACCTCATTCAACACATTCACATCATCCACATTTCCTTCGACTGTAAACCCGTATAGATCTTGGAATTTAACAGTCAGATTCGCGCGTCTTGTGTGAATACTTGGCCTATAATTGATTATATGAGCTTGGTATTCATATCCCAAGTTTCTTTTGCTTTCTTGTGTTCCATACATTTCTTTGGGTGCCATATATATATAATGTATATAATTTATGTCGATGTTTCGACCTTTGTCAGCAATCAATCAAAATTCTGGCAAATGTGACAGAAATTGCAAATACCCTGATGAGAAAAACCACCCAAATCCTCAATTCATTTTAATGGGTCCTCAAAATTCGTAGCTAAATCAATAAAAAAAACACAAACAGCATTAAAAAAAGCTGAAAATCTAGAAAACTAGTGTATCTAACAAGGGTAGATTACCAAGCTGCACATTATCCAGAAAAATGGGAATTTCAGCAGAAACAACCAAAAAACATAATGACAGAAAAAACCAAAAAAAAAAGAGAAAAAGATGGAGTTTTGGATATTACCTGAGGGAAATGGTGATCTTCTATTTTTAAGGAGGGGAAGATAGGAGGAGGAGAAGGATAAGAGAAGGAATTAAACAGCAAATGTACAAAAGCCTAAGAAATCGGAAGAAAGAGGGAGAGGAGGGAAGACATGAGAAATGAGATGGATGATGAAGAATGAGTTTTGTAATGTTTGTGTCTTGACACAATCAACTCATTCTCACACACACATGACTCATGAGGCTCCCTCACTTGTCTGAATTTGGATTTTTTATTTGAAAAATGTTATGCTAGACCAAGTTTAAAAGATTGGGTGAGGCTCCCTTTTGCTTTACAAAAAGGTAAGTTTTCCTCTAAGATGGTTCAATTGTGAAGATGGTTACGTTCATTAGAAGTTTAAAACGGGTTAAATATATTCACTTGGTAGAATAAAACAAGAGTTATGATCATTGATAGGCATGATTTACTCAATTATGAACATGAATGACCATTATACCCTTATTATTTTCACCCTCATTTTCCGTCTTATTTCAATCGAATAAATCGCTCAATTATTCCACCAACCACACTAGCCACCGCACCGCCCAGACCATCGGGCCAGCACATCTCCTCTCCCAAACCACCCGCTCCACCGTGAGTCCGTGACTCCAACTCCCAAAAATGTCTAAGCTTCAAAGCCAATTGACTTAGTTAATTTGCATTTAAATATGGTGTCTTTTTTCAGGCGGAGGACGGGCTTGACATGACAAAGTTGTGGCCGTACTTAGCCGATGCAATTGTCCATAACAATTTGTAGAGTGATTCATTATAATACGGTTAACGCTCAATCTATTAACTTTATTAACTTCAAACCCTAATTTCATTTGTTTAAATTAATTTAATTAATCTCCCTAATTTGATAGTAGTTAATAAAGTTACTAATAAATTAGAATTGCTAATTGGTTAACATGAAAACTAGTGTCCATTATTGAGTAATTTAACGGATTTGATTAATTTTGTGAGGAAGAAAATTAGAGAGAGTTTTTATATTTTGCTTTCTGGAGAAGGGTAAAGTATGGAAAAATAATGGCAAAGAGTAAATGTAAGAGTAATTTTTGTTCATGAAAGAGCAACTACATAAAACAAAAGCAGAATCTGAAACTGTCAAAATAAACTTGAAATCGAAAAACCGATGGAAAATATCTTAGAGCATGTTTGGCCCAGTTTATGGAAAAAGGTTTCTGGTTTTGAGAAGGTGTTTCTCCAAAAACAGTTTTTTCTCAAAATTAGGAGTGTTTGGCAAAGCTTGTCATAGAAATACTTTTGATAATTTATCATTGTTTGGCCTAACTTTCTTAGTCATAAATTTAACTTCACTCTTATTTATTCTATGTTTTATTTTTTAAAATATTTTTAATTAAATTTATTATAGATAAATTTGCATGGGTTGGTTGTACTCGAAAATTTAACATCGTCTCATTACCTTTTTTTAATTAAAAATACCTTTTCACTATTAAAAAATGATTTGCAAAATACGTAGTTAGATAAGAAAAAAATATTCTTTTATCTTATAATTTATAATGTTTAATACTTTCAATTGTGCATACTCATGCTATAAGTATTATTTTTTTGTTCAAATGAGTGCAGTATTTCGCGGGTGAGAATCGAAACCCCAACTTTATAGTTGAGGTAAGCGAATTCTTATTACTTAAGCTAACTCTAGTTCTCTTATTCTCTATACTCATGCTATAATATGAAGTGAATGTCCGTTTACAAGATGTTGATGTGGGGGTAAGTTCGGCTGCCGACATTATTGATTGTTCATCATTGATGTCGGATTCTAATAAGGATGTTGTATCGTCTTTAGATGCTATGGAGTTAGGTAGTACCTCTAGTGATAACAATGAAGTTTGTCGTACCTCTGCCTTAAATGTCGACTTGGAACCGTGCTCCAATCAGGAGGAGTTGGGTAGTACCGATTGTGATAATATTGACGTTGATTGTACGTCAGTCTTAAATGTCGACATGGAACCTTGCTCCAATCAGGATGAAGGGGATCGTTTTTTCACTTTCAAGAAAAGTGGTGGCAGTAATTCCAACCTTAGGATTGACACCAACTCTTATAAAAACCTTCTTGTGGGTAAGATCATTTGTGTTCACCAGCAAAAGCTTTTAACTACAATGACTGTACGAGCTTACAACCTTCCTAAAAAGCAAACTTTGACGGGAACTCCCCATGAATTTTTTTCAAGGGAAGCAGTAGTTCCCTCTTCCGGTCCTTCGACTGAGAAGCTTAGTTCAATTCAAAATCTTACGATTTCGGAGAATGTCAAGTTGGTGAAAGATTAGGCTATTTTCCATATCAATAAGAAGAAACGTCTAACGTCTGATGCATCTGCTATTAGCAAGGTCTCCACGACTCAGTTTGAATTTACGGCTATTAAAGAGCAATTAAGCAAGAAAGGTAGTTGCAAGGTGGAGCGGACCAACTGTCGCGGTCAAATGTCACGGCCTACTAGTAATTTGAAGAAACGTTCTTTGGTATCTGTCGAGCTTTTATCTTCTTTTTGCAGGTACACTAAGACGGTTGCAGAAGGCAAGGGGAATAAAAGAAAGGACGCTCGCATAATTCAGTTCGATAATCATTACCATCCACCAGTCAAGAAACGTCGTCTATCGTCTTCTTTCGTTTCTAGTTTTACCACGGTATGAGTGGTGGAGCTAGGGGGGGGGGGGGGCTAGCATAGGCGGTCGCCCCCCTGGCGGATGAAAATTTCGAAGTTTTTAATTAAATTTTCGATTTTTTTTTCGAATGTACCTTATGAAATTAGTCGTTCGCCCCCCCTAAAATTTTTCGCCCCCCCTAAGTTCAAATCCTGGCTCCGCCACTATGACGGTATCATGGGTTTCAAGTAACTTAGGCCCCTCTACTGGAGTGGAGATCCTCTGTCCCATTTGGTGTCTCAACGTGTGTGTCACTCCAATCAGCATCTAACACATCAACAAAGTAATATAATTATTGCAATATTTTATTTTGCAACAAGTGATGTGTCAAAAGGTGAGTGGAGTGACACACATAAGGGGACACAAAAGTGGGACAGACGATTCTTACTGCCTCTACTGGGCCTTTGTTTGTTCTCTAGTTGGTTTGTGTATCTGAACCCTATGTAGTTTCCGTTTTTGCTTTTATAATAGTACATCTTTGTCTAAAAAAAAAAAATATGAAGTGGATGAAATGTTGGTACTATGTACGGAAGTAGCTGGTTGGTGCATAGGGAGGTGAAATCATGGAAAATATATTACCAATGGCATGCCCTTAATAAAAATAATTGAAATATGTAGCCGTGTTTGTTGTAGAAACATAGAATATGAGAGAGAAAAGATGAGATGCAACAGTGAATAGTGATACACAAATTCTCATTGAAGACATGACATATCCGTCACAAGCTGAAGACGGATACCATTTTACCTCACAATGTACCCACTTTTTCTCTCTCTGTAATACTATTCATGTGGTCCCCTTTCTCCACTAACCCATTTTATTACCATTTTATCTCACAAAATATCCGTCACAAATGGTAACCCGTCACAAGGGAGACCAATTGGCAGTGATATTGTGCGAGAGAGGACAAATCTAATTAGGGGAGATGTAGAATATTTAATAGTGGATATCAGTGAATATGCTCAAAGTTTTGTGAAACTAGAAGCAGAAGTAGCAAATTACTACTTCTGTTTTTAGCGGCTAGTTTTAGAAAATTGGCTTTAGAAAAACAGTTTTTACATTGGTAAAAATTAGTGTTTGGCCTTACTTCTATTTTTATAGTTGAAAAAACACTTAATAGATGGGGCCAAACACCATCGTAATTGATAATTGATCGAACTTCTGATATGACTAATGAGTAACCTGAATAGTAACCGAAACTCAATCCAATTTGAATCGAATTGAAACTGAATCGAATTCAATAATAAGTGAATGATTCCTGAATCTGTATATTATCTGAATGGATAAGTGATGAGTACAATTTTAGTGTCATTTTACCCCATATTTAATCCTTTATTCCGACTCGATTTTGTATGCTTAATTGATTATAAGGCTCATTCTATTAACTAATTTGTAGTAATTAGTCATATTAGTTATATTTAATAATTAGTCGGATTTTATTTAATATTAATATTAATATCATTTTATTATAATAATGTGTAGGTGAAACGGGAAAGCGAGACGGAATAATGAAACGGAAATCGAGGAGCAAGTCACGTTGAGACGGAGTCAAATAGAAGAGAAAGAAAATGTGGAATCTCGTGCAAGGAAGTCAAAGTTGACTTCACCAAAAGTAACAAACACACAAAAAGTCCCCTGCTCCTTCTTCTTCATCGTCTTCATCCACCATCATCCTACAAATCACCACTGTCGATCACCAATTCGCTCCTTCTCCACTTCAATCATCACCACGACAACTCAACATCAGCCTTCATTCAATCACAATCACCCCCTGCATCACTTCTAACCTCCACAGCAGCCCATCACCATTAATACTCACCATTTTCATTCACCTCCATCACCACCATTAATACCCAGCTTCACCATTCATTCGTTAATCACCATCAACAATACCATCCTCCATTCATACATTAACAACCCACCATTTCCGCCATTTCCATTCATCAACACCTCCCCTGCATCTCCACCATACCCGACTTTACCATCATTCAACACCCATAACCTGCACCTTCACCATTCATCCTCCATTAAATAGTAGCAGCAGCAGCTCGTCACCACCAGCTGCAACAATCAGTCATCCCCTCCATCCTCCGACTTCAAACACGCTCACACTCACCAACTCACCATTAACCACCACGCATCACCTCCGCTCTGCCTCACACCACCATACATCCACCATTAACAGCCCGTCGCCATTCATTAACTCCACCACGACTCCAACCCACAATTCGACATCAACAACAGCAGCTACCCAACTCCGTTTCCGCATCAAAATTCCATTGCCATCAACCTCCATTAACACCACCATCCCCGGTGTCACCATCTCACCATTAGTGCCATCACTGAATTTTTCAAGGTCGAAATCGAAACAGGGTCGATTTGAAGCAGACGTACTCCATGCCGGTACCCCGGCAGCCGACTGCCCCCACCGGTAGCCACACACCCAAATTTTCCTCCTTTTGTTGAAGACTCGCACGGCCGAGCCACGGCAGCCCCTACTGCACGCAACACCCCAAATCCTCATCTCGCATAATCTCTCGCTGCTCTCTCCGGTTGCCGTGGCAGCCGACAGGACCGCATAGACTACACCCCATTTAATTCAACCCCTTTCTTCAAGCTACGCGCTTCTGCACCTCACCGACCGATCACGGTGTCCGTGAAGCTCCCATTGCTGCGTTTGTGCGTCTTTGGTTTCTTCACCCTTTTCAATTGTTGATGAACGGTGGCTTTAGTTTTGTGAGATCAATGTGTCAAAATTAGTTGACTTTTATTAAGATTATTATTAACTATTATTATTATTATTATTATTAATTATTATTATTATTATTATTGTTAGTAGTAGTAATTAGTAGAAGTAGTATATAAAGGCACCACCTTACATGAGACCTTACCACATTAGACTACATTAGTTTACACACCATTTTACCATACATTAGAATTAGAATAGAATTAGACTAGTATTAGTTCATCTTTCTCTCAACAATTGTAGAACCCTAATATTTACTCTCTCCTTTTCATTCAATAAAATTTGCAATCTTTCTTTAATTATTAGTTTAATTCTTCCTTTGTTCATTCAAGTTCCTCATCTCTCATTAGTATACAATTAGTATTTTGGGTTGTATTTGAAGATTAGAAGAAATTCATTCTTCCATTATTATCCAAGATTGCTACTTTCCTCTTTGTTGGTACAATTCTCATCTTTTGTTTACATTACTTTCATTAGTTTACATTTCTTATGTTGTTTTATCATTATTCATCTAAAGTAGTAATCTTTATCATGTTTACAATGTTTACTTGTGTTTTGTTGCAATTTATTGTTGAATTCTCACCCATGAACATGTGTGAGTAGTCTAATCTAGGGTCTAGGGGGAATTTGGGTAATTAAGGGGATGAATTTGGGTTGTTAACCTTTTGAATTGGGTGATTATGTGGTTTCTACTCTTAATGCATTTGAAGTGTTTGTGGAAATGCCTCAATGAAAATTGGACATTTCATTAACATGTTTGGCTTACCTTGGTGCATTGTGCTATTAGATAGTTTTAGAAGTGCTTATAGATGAGTTTTAATGAAAGTTAGAACATCTCTTTGATGCATTCGATCCGTCTTGGTGCTCATGCTATTGGGTAGTCTCTATGCTTAATTTGTAGCTAGTTCATCTCGATCAAGTGACAACTTATTGAGGAGCTTAAGGTGACTAAGAAATTAGTCTTAAACCCTTGACCACCATTATTACCCTTTTCTTGTTAGACCTTGTTTCTCCCCCTAATTGCCCTTTGTGAACCCAAAGACCTTAGCCTTCCATCAATTGAATACAATCCCATTTAATTTAATTTAACTTGTTTGCATCTTAATTTAGATAAATCAACATCTTATTTTGTTTGGCTAAACTAAAGACTTAAACAAACCAAGTATCTAACCCCCGTCATCTTCGTGTTCGACACCCGAATAAATACTACTTTTATTTGGTTTTATAAATTGTTTTTGATTGGGAAGTGACGGCAAAATCCCTACATCAAAATGGCGCCGTTGCCGGGGATGGCGTTAGGTTATACTTAGTTAGTTAGAGTCTTAGGCTTAGTCTTGGTGTTGTTGTTTGTTTGTTTGAGTAGTTACTTGTTTCTTGTAGAGTGAGTGTGTTATTGCTTACCCCTAGTGCCTCAAAGCACTAGGAGACTAACGGTTTGTTGAAGTACATGCCTAGAGGAGACGGTAATCTTTTGCTTAGTGACCCGGAATCGGAAAGGCTCTTTAGAGCTTTAAGAAGAAGGACCTTAGCAAGGATTGAGAATTCCGACTTGGCAACTTTAAACCAAGCTAGCACATCCACCCAATCGCACCAAGAAACCCTTACCAAAGAACAACCAAACAACACAATTTATCCCTTCTTACAAAATCCTTTCCACAATTTTTAACTACCTACAAATACTCACCACAAAGCCAAACATGAATCAAGAAAGCTTCAACCAAGGTTACCAAGGTTACCAAGACTTCTACCATGGAAATCAAGGGAACCAAGCCAATCAAGGTTTCAATCAAGGGTACCAAGATCACAATTGCAATGAAAACTATCAAGGTTTTGACCAAGGGTACAACCAAGGGTACCAAGAGCAAGGGTACGACCAAGGTTATCAAGACCAAATTTCAATCAAAACTATCAAGGATTTAACCAAGGCTTTCACCAAGGCCAAGGTTCAAATTTTCAAAACCGGTACAACCATGACTCTCATTTCTCACTTGCCAACCAATCTTCCAATCAAGAGCCACCACCTCAAGCAAGCAATTTCTTGGGAGATGCTCAATATGACAAATTGTTTAAGATGATAGAAGACTTGGCAAGTTCAACCCTACAAAGCATGAATAGCTTCTCCGCCCATCAAAAATTTCTTCAGACCCAAGTCTTTGAAAACATAAAGGAACTCTATGCCTCCCAAAGTACCATTATCCGTCTAATGGGTTCCAAAGCTCTTATTGACCCTCAAACACCACCGGATGAATTTTTAGGGCAAGGGCAAAATGCTAAGGATCCTATAGAGGTAAATGAGGTCAACACAATCATTGTGGGAGGAGAAGTGGCAATGGAAGAAGCATGCATGTCCCCTAATCTTGGTAATGAGACAATGCCAATATCATTTGAAGTGAGTGAAGAGAATGATGACCCGATTGTATCAACTACCCCCGAAATTGTTGATCAAAGAAGGTGTGAAAATGAGGATGAGTTTGTTCTTGAAGAAATTATGGGGATAGAAGTTGAGAGAAAAGAGGTTGAAACCGATGATGAAGAAGAAGAAATGGTTATGTGGGAGGAAAACTCACCGGAAAAGCAAGAAGTTAGTGAGTTGGTTGTAGAGGAACCCGAGGTTACACCAAAACCTCTTCATGTGCCACTTTTACCTTTTCCTCAAAGGGTAAAAGTGACCAATGAAGGCTCACATGTCGAAAAATTCTTTAACTTGGTGAAAATGGTGGAAGTCACTCTTCCATCCACGGAAGAGACACCTCATTACACCAACTTTCTTAAGGAAGTTATTTCAAAGCAAAAGAATATCTATGATGATTAGGAAGACCTCCCACCACCAATTTCTTCTAAAATTCATGAAGATGAAGTGTGTGTCAATGACAAGTGTGGGGAAGAGGTTAGGACTTTGGAAATGGAGGTTGATGAATTTGAACTTGCCATACTTGGGGAGTTGAGGAACCGTGAGAAAAACTATGATACTTGTAGTTTTGACACTAGTTTGGAAGATATTAAAACTCTCCTCTTTGAAAGTGGTCCGATTCATTTGGAGGGTCAAGAAAATGGGGGTAAAAATGACAACATCATGAACCTCAATGTTGAGAAGTTGACTCCTCCACCTCCCACCTCCTACCAATTTACTTGCCTTGATAAACATGATGATATTTCCCGACTTGATGAGTGTAGCTCGGTCACTTCAAGCAAAGAAACCCCAAAGAAGATTGATGAGAAAGGGGTAGGTGAAGTGTTGATGATAGAAGATGAAAAAGGGAAAGAAGAGTTGAAGCTTAAGGTTGGAGAGGATCACCCCAATGTCATCCCTCCCAAATTTGATTTTAGCACTAATACCCCTCCAAGGACAAAGACGAGAATTGAGAAGAAGAAACCCAAAAGATGGAGAAAGAAAGTGAAAAGAAAAGGGAAATGTGAGCCAAGCTTTAAAAATGAAGAAACTCTTGTCCATGACAAGAAGAAGCTCGAAGAAGAAATTGCCCGGAAATGGTCGGAAGTGCACCATGTCATAAGCGGTGTACATGTAGTTTTGTCAAAGCTTGTGAGCTTTTGTTCCATGGAAAAGTCTGAAGTTTGTAAGGGAATAGCGGGGTTCCAAGATGGTGATCCCGGTTGATTGAAGCCTCCTTGATGAAGAGGTTTGGTGGAGTTACTTAAGAACCACCGCATTGTATATACTTTCTCCTTCTCTTTAATTAAGTTTATACCGCATTTTGCATTTAGTGACATGATCCGATAGGAGTTAATCTAAATTAGCTCTCTTTGCATTCATGTAGTGTAGTTTGCATTGTACTTTCAATTTAGCATGTAGGATAGTTCATGCATTACATTGATTAAACAAAAACCACTAAAAATTTGAAAAATCAAAAATCAACAAAAACATGTATTTCATTTCCGAATTTCCTCCACACATTTATTTCCATTGGAAATATGTAAATAAATAAGTGTGGGGAGGAAATTCCATCATTTTAAAAATACAAAAACATGTTATTTATTTTCAAATATTCAAAAATCCAAAAACATGTTCTTTAATTTCGAAAAATTCAAAAACCACCAAAAATATGTTGTTTATTTTTCCTTTTCTATCCCTATACTTTGTTCCATTGAGGACAATGTAAATTTCAAGTGTGGGGAGGGAAATATCCACTTTGTGAATATTTGTTTATATTTGTTTACACCTTTAAATATGATAAAAAATTCAAAAAATGCCTAAAAATTGAAAAATTTCAAAAAATTACAAAAATATTGCATCGTATATATATGTTGGTCTAACAAGTGGCGCAGGCACATACGGGACATTTGAGGCATTAGGAGACTAGAAGACCGCTCGGTTGAATCTTTCCTATCTCTTTCTCCTTTACTATTCTTTTCCTTTATATTGTTGGATATATGGAGGAGGATGGGCTATGTTGATGAGGATGTTCCATTTTGGAACTTGGTGTGTGTGCTTACGTGCTGCTAGGTTTAGATAATTGTTGCATGTTTACCTTATGTTCATTTCCATTTCTCGCATGCATTTGTTTCTCTTGTATATACGTGTTGTATTTCCTTCATGTTGCATTGAGTTTGTGAATACATGTTTTCGAAAAATGTGGTCTAGGGAGGGATTATGATACCCCAATGATGATTTATGTCTTGACCGTGCCTTCCCCCTCCCCATGGCTCGCACCCGTGTCACATGGTTACCATATGGAAAAAGGGCATGTCCACCAAGTTTTGGCCGCCTTGTGAGACCGAGAGGACCGTAGGCTAGACCTAGACCTCGACCTAGCTACTCAAATGTGAGGATTAGAGCCTCCTAGGGTCGGTGCATTCATACCCGACCCCCGCTTAGGATTGTGAGTAGGTCTCCTCGCGAGACGTGTTATGTCTAGACGCATAAGTGTGTCATTCCGTCCTTAGGCCATGATTTGCATTCCATTTTTTGTGCACAAGTTATGAAATAAAATTCGTTTCCACATGCATATGAACCTCACATAGCCAAATTGCCTTGTTTTGTCCCTTACGTTATCTCCCTTTTTGATTCACCCCCTTTGAGCCTCAACCTATTCATTTGGCAAACTCACTAAAATAGCTACATCCCATAACCACCCTTCCTTGATCAAGAATTGGTCGGTTTTGTAGTAGTGTTGTAGGAGGTGATTCGGGTCATAGTGGTGGATAGTATACATATCCACTTGGGTCGAAATTTGGTATGCATTTGGCATTGTATATAATTAAGAGGTTTTGAAAAAGAAATGAAAAACAAAATAGAAAAGTGAAAAAGTTGTGAAAAATTCAAAAACAGAGTTGGTTGTTTTGTATATATTTGTGTTAAAAGAAGAAAAAGGCAAGCAACACCCCTCCTCATCATTAAACGGGGTAGAAAGAGCCGTTGCTAAATAAAGGGGCAAATTGATGTTTTTCCAAAATGAGTCGGGTTTACACAATTTTTGCAAGACTTGAGAAACCGAGTCTTTGTTAGGGTGTAGACGTTACCATTTGTTGAAATAAGAGGAGTACTTTCAAAGTTTTTCCAATTTGAGTTGGGTTTATGCAATTTTTGCATAGTTTTGGTGATCCATGCTATGTTAGGACATAGACGTGTCTCATGTGTTGCAATAAGAAATGGATGTGATGTGTCGACAATTCTTGATTTGAACTCCACATGTCCAAACGGTGCTTGCACCAATCCCGTTTCGTCCTACTCCTTAGCCTCGTTACAACCCTTATTTCATGGCTTGTGCATTGTTACATTTTGCATCTCATTTGGACATAGGACTGTTTTACACATTAGATTGCGGACACGTTCTCACGAGTCGTAGTAGGAGAGTGTTTGGCTACTTTTTGTACAAAAACACCCGGTCTTTAAATGAGTGACGAGTGAAATCCGTGAGGTTGTCGATGGTCTAAGTCCCCTTAGCCATGGGTCTCTTTTGGTTGAATCTTGCGCGTGTCGTGTCATTCTTGGAGGACTAGCCTTGCTTCCCCTTTTCCCCGCCTTAGAATGTGTTTCTTTGGCTTGTGTGAACATATTCGGGTTGCTTGTGCCACGTTTAGGGAGTTGGCACCTCATTGAGGTTTTGAGACGGTTTCACCTAACCTAGACCTTTCAATTTTGAAGCAAAACCCCGCTTAGATGAGGAAAGTGGGTGACTTTTTGTTAGATGCATTCTATTACTTGCATATGTGCTTACATGTTGGATGCATCGCCATTTTGGCAAGACCCCACTTGCCTTGCAAGGAGGCACTTTACCTCATAAGTGTCTCGTTGTGAGTTGAAGGGACGGAGTAGGCCCGTTAATTGCCTTTCATCGGATATTATTAGTTTATCTAGTCCTTTTATATTACGGGTCTTAGTTTAGTTTAAATGAGCTTACTCGAGGACGAGTAAGGTTTAAGTGTGGGGAGATTTGATGAGTACAATTTTAGTGTCATTTTACCCCATATTTAATCCTTTATTCCGACTCGATTTTGTATGCTTAATTGATTATAAGGCTCATTCTATTAACTAATTTGTAGTAATTAGTCATATTAGTTATATTTAATAATTAGTCGGATTTTATTTAATATTAATATTAATATCATTTTATTATAATAATGTGTAGGTGAAACGGGAAAGCGAGACGGAATAATGAAACGGAAATCGAGGAGCAAGTCACGTTGAGACGGAGTCAAATAGAAGAGAAAGAAAATGTGGAATCTCGTGCAAGGAAGTCAAAGTTGACTTCACCAAAAGTAACAAACACACAAAAAGTCCCCTGCTCCTTCTTCTTCATCGTCTTCATCCACCATCATCCTACAAATCACCACTGTCGATCACCAATTCGCTCCTTCTCCACTTCAATCATCACCACGACAACTCAACATCAGCCTTCATTCAATCACAATCACCCCCTGCATCACTTCTAACCTCCACAGCAGCCCATCACCATTAATACTCACCATTTTCATTCACCTCCATCACCACCATTAATACCCAGCTTCACCATTCATTCGTTAATCACCATCAACAATACCATCCTCCATTCATACATTAACAACCCACCATTTCCGCCATTTCCATTCATCAACACCTCCCCTGCATCTCCACCATACCCGACTTTACCATCATTCAACACCCATAACCTGCACCTTCACCATTCATCCTCCATTAAATAGTAGCAGCAGCAGCTCGTCACCACCAGCTGCAACAATCAGTCATCCCCTCCATCCTCCGACTTCAAACACGCTCACACTCACCAACTCACCATTAACCACCACGCATCACCTCCGCTCTGCCTCACACCACCATACATCCACCATTAAAAGCCCGTCGCCATTCATTAACTCCACCACGACTCCAACCCACAATTCGACATCAACAACAGCAGCTACCCAACTCCGTTTCCGCATCAAAATTCCATTGCCATCAACCTCCATTAACACCACCATCCCCGGTGTCACCATCTCACCATTAGTGCCATCACTGAATTTTTCAAGGTCGAAATCGAAACAGGGTCGATTTGAAGCAGACGTACTCCATGCCGGTACCCCGGCAGCCGACTGCCCCCACCGGTAGCCACACACCCAAATTTTCCTCCTTTTGTTGAAGACTCGCTACGGTCGAGCCACCGGCAAAAGCCTACCGCACGCAACACCCCAAATCCTCATCTCGCATAATCTCTCGCTTCTCTCCGGTTGCCTTGCAGCCTGACAAAGCCGGCATAGACTACACCCCATTTAATTCAACCCCTTTCTTCAAGCTACGCGCTGCCGGCACCTCGCACCGACCGCCGGTGTACCGGCAGAAGCTCCCATTGCTGCGTTTGTGCGTCTTTGGTTTCTTCACCCTTTTCAATTGTTGATGAACGGTGGCTTTAGTTTTGTGAGGTCAATGTGTCAAAATTAGTTGACTTTTATTAAGATTATTATTAACTATTATTATTATTATTATTAATTATTATTATTATTATTATTGTTAGTAGTAGTAATTAGTAGAAGTAGTATATAAAGGCACCACCTTACATGAGACCTTACCACATTAGACTACATTAGTTTACACACCATTTTACCATACATTAGAATTAGAATAGAATTAGACTAGTATTAGTTCATCTTTCTCTCAACAATTGTAGAACCCTAATATTTACTCTCTCCTTTTCATTCAATAAAATTTGCAATCTTTCTTTAATTATTAGTTTAATTCTTCCTTTGTTCATTCAAGTTCCTCATCTCTCATTAGTATACAATTAGTATTTTGGGTTGTATTTGAAGATTAGAAGAAATTCATTCTTCCATTATTATCCAAGATTGCTACTTTCCTCTTTGTTGGTACAATTCTCATCTTTTGTTTACATTACTTTCATTAGTTTACATTTCTTATGTTGTTTTATCATTATTCATCTAAAGTAGTAATCTTTATCATGTTTACAATGTTTACTTGTGTTTTGTTGCAATTTATTGTTGAATTCTCACCCATGAACATGTGTGAGTAGTCTAATCTAGGGTCTAGGGGGAATTTGGGTAATTAAGGGGATGAATTTGGGTTGTTAACCTTTTGAATTGGGTGATTATGTGGTTTCTACTCTTAATGCATTTGAAGTGTTTGTGGAAATGCCTCAATGAAAATTGGACATTTCATTAACATGTTTGGCTTACCTTGGTGCATTGTGCTATTAGATAGTTTTAGAAGTGCTTATAGATGAGTTTTAATAAAAGTTAGAACATCTCTTTGATGCATTCGATCCGTCTTGGTGCTCATGCTATTGGGTAGTCTCTATGCTTAATTTGTAGCTAGTTCATCTCGATCAAGTGACAACTTATTGAGGAGCTTAAAGTGACTAAGAAATTAGTCTTAAACCCTTGACCACCATTATTACCCTTTTCTTGTTAGACCTTGTTTCTCCCCCTAATTGCCCTTTGTGAACCCAAAGACCTTAGCCTTCCATCAATTGAATACAATCCCATTTAATTTAATTTAACTTGTTTGCATCTTAATTTAGATAAATCAACATCTTATTTTGTTTGGCTAAACTAAAGACTTAAACAAACCAAGTATCTAACCCCCGTCATCTTCGTGTTCGACACCCGAATAAATACTACTTTTATTTGGTTTTATAAATTGTTTTTGATTGGAAAGAGGGAAATATTCACTTTGTGAATATTTGTTTATATTTGTTTACACTTTTAAATATGATAAAAAATTCAAAAAATGCCTAAAAATTGAAAAATTTCAAAAAATTACAAAAATATTGCATCGTATATATATGTTGGTCTAACAAGTGGCGCAGGCACATACGGGACATTTGAGGCATTAGGAGACTAGAAGACCGCTCGGTTGAATCTTTCCTATCTCTTTCTCCTTTACTATTCTTTTCCTTTATATTGTTGGATATATGGAGGAGGATGGGCTATGTTGATGAGGATGTTCCATTTTGGAACTTGGTGTGTGTGCTTACGTCTTTGCGCTAGGTTTAGATAATTGTTGCATGTTTACCTTATGTTCATTTCCATTTCTCGCATGCATTTGTTTCTCTTGTATATACGTGTTGTATTTCCTTCATGTTGCATTGAGTTTGTGAATACATGTTTTCGAAAAATGTGGTCTAGGGAGGGATTATGATACCCCAATGATGATTTATGTCTTGACCGTGCCTTCCCCCTCCCCATGGCTCGCACCCGTGTCACATGGTTACCATATGGAAAAAGGGCATGTCCACCAAGTTTTGGCCGCCTTGTGAGACCGAGAGGACCGTAGGCTAGACCTAGACCTCGACCTAGCTACTCAAATGTGAGGATTAGAGCCTCCTAGGGTCGGTGCATTCATACCCGACCCCCGCTTAGGATTGTGAGTAGGTCTCCTCGCGAGACGTGTTATGTCTAGACGCATAAGTGTGTCATTCCGTCCTTAGGCCATGATTTGCATTCCATTTTTTGTGCACAAGTTATGAAATAAAATTCGTTTCCACATGCATATGAACCTCACATAGCCAAATTGCCTTGTTTTGTCCCTTACGTTATCTCCCTTTTTGACTCACCCCCTTTGAGCCTCAACCTATTCATTTGGCAAACTCACTAAAATAGCTACATCCCATAACCACCCTTCCTTGATCAAGAATTGGTCGGTTTTGTAGTAGTGTTGTAGGAGGTGATTCGGGTCATAGTGGTGGATAGTATACATATCCACTTGGGTCGAAATTTGGTATGCTTTTGGCATTGTATATAATTAAGAGGTTTTGAAAAAAGAAATGAAAAACAAAATAGAAAAGTGAAAAAGTTGTGAAAAATTCAAAAACAGAGTTGGTTGTTTTGTATATATTTGTGTTAAAAGAAGAAAAAGGCAAGCAACACCCCTCCTCATCATTAAACGGGGTAGAAAGAGCCGTTGCTAAATAAAGGGGCAAATTGATGTTTTTCCAAAATGAGTCGGGTTTACACAATTTTTGCAAGACTTGAGAAACCGAGTCTTTGTTAGGGTGTAGACGTTACCATTTGTTGAAATAAGAGGAGTACTTTCAAAGTTTTTCCAATTTGAGTTGGGTTTATGCAATTTTTGCATAGTTTTGGTGATCCATGCTATGTTAGGACATAGACGTGTCTCATGTGTTGCAATAAGAAATGGATGTGATGTGTCGACAATTCTTGATTTGAACTCCACATGTCCAAACGGTGCTTGCACCAATCTCGTTTCGTCCTACTCCTTAGCCTCGTTACAACCCTTATTTCATGGCTTGTGCATTGTTACATTTTGCATCTCATTTGGACATAGGACTGTTTTACACATTAGATTGCGGACACGTTCTCACGAGTCGTAGTAGGAGAGTGTTTGGCTACTTTTTGTACAAAAACACCCGGTCTTTAAATGAGTGACGAGTGAAATCCGTGAGGTTGTCGATGGTCTAAGTCCCCTTAGCCATGGGTCTCTTTTGGTTGAATCTTGCGCGTGTCGTGTCATTCTTGGAGGACTAGCCTTGCTTCCCCTTTTCCCCGCCTTAGAATGTGTTTCTTTGGCTTGTGTGAACATATTCGGGTTGCTTGTGCCACGTTTAGGGAGTTGGCACCTCATTGAGGTTTTGAGACGGTTTCACCTAACCTAGACCTTTCAATTTTGAAGCAAAACCCCGCTTAGATGAGGAAAGTGGGTGACTTTTTGTTAGATGCATTCTATTACTTGCATATGTGCTTACATGTTGGATGCATCGCCATTTTGGCAAGACCCCACTTGCCTTGCAAGGAGGCACTTTACCTCATAAGTGTCTCGTTGTGAGTTGAAGGGACGGAGTAGGCCCGTTAATTGCCTTTCATCGGATATTATTAGTTTATCTAGTCCTTTTATATTACGGGTCTTAGTTTAGTTTAAATGAGCTTACTCGAGGACGAGTAAGGTTTAAGTGTGGGGAGATTTGATGAGTACAATTTTAGTGTCATTTTACCCCATATTTAATCCTTTATTCCGACTCGATTTTGTATGCTTAATTGATTATAAGGCTCATTCTATTAACTAATTTGTAGTAATTAGTCATATTAGTTATATTTAATAATTAGTCGGATTTTATTTAATATTAATATTAATATCATTTTATTATAATAATGTGTAGGTGAAACGGGAAAGCGAGACGGAATAATGAAACGGAAATCGAGGAGCAAGTCACGTTGAGACGGAGTCAAATAGAAGAGAAAGAAAATGTGGAATCTCGTGCAAGGAAGTCAAAGTTGACTTCACCAAAAGTAACAAACACACAAAAAGTCCCCTGCTCCTTCTTCTTCATCGTCTTCATCCACCATCATCCTACAAATCACCACCGCCGATCACACCAATTCGCTCCTTCTCCACTTCAATCATCACCACGACAACTCAACATCACCTTCATTCAATCACAATCACCCCCGCATCACTTCTAACCTCCACAAAGACCCATCACCATTAATACTCACCATTTTCATTCACCTCCATCACCACCATTAATACCCGACTTCACCATTCATTCGTTAATCACCATCAACAATACCATCCTCCATTCATACATTAACAACCCACCATTTCCGCCATTTCCATTCATCAACACCTCCCCTGCATCTCCACCATACCCGACTTTACCATCATTCAACACCCATAACCTGCACCTTCACCATTCATCCTCCATTAAATAGTAGCAGCAGCAGCTCGTCACCACCAGCTGCAACAATCAGTCATCCCCTCCATCCTCCGACTTCAAACACGCTCACACTCACCAACTCACCATTAACCACCACGCATCACCTCCGCTCTGCCTCACACCACCATACATCCACCATTAACAGCCCGTCGCCATTCATTAACTCCACCACGACTCCAACCCACAATTCGACATCAACAACAGCAGCTACCCAACTCCGTTTCCGCATCAAAATTCCATTGCCATCAACCTCCATTAACACCACCATCCCCGGTGTCACCATCTCACCATTAGTGCCATCACTGAATTTTTCAAGGTCGAAATCGAAACAGGGTCGATTTGAAGCAGACGTACTCCATGCCGGTACCCCGGCAGCCGACTGCCCCCACCGGTAGCCACACACCCAAATTTTCCTCCTTTTGTTGAAGACTCGCTACCGGTCAGAGCCACCGGCAGCCGGCCTACCGGCACGCAACACCCCAAATCCTCATCTCGCATAATCTACTGCTGCTCTCTACCGGTTGCCGGCAATGACAAACCATAAGATAGACTACACCCATTTAATTCAACCCCTTTCTTCAAGCTACGCGCTGCCGCACTCGCACCGACCGTCGGTGTGCACCTGCAGCTCCCATTGCTGCGTTTGTGCGTCTTTGGTTTCTTCACCCTTTTCAATTGTTGATGAACGGTGGCTTTAGTTTTGTGAGGTCAATGTGTCAAAATTAGTTGACTTTTATTAAGATTATTATTAACTATTATTATTATTATTATTAATTATTATTATTATTATTGTTAGTAGTAGTAATTAGTAGAAGTAGTATATAAAGGCACCACCTTACATGAGACCTTACCACATTAGACTACATTAGTTTACACACCATTTTACCATACATTAGAATTAGAATAGAATTAGACTAGTATTAGTTCATCTTTCTCTCAACAATTGTAGAACCCTAATATTTACTCTCTCCTTTTCATTCAATAAAATTTGCAATCTTTCTTTAATTATTAGTTTAATTCTTCCTTTGTTCATTCAAGTTCCTCATCTCTCATTAGTATACAATTAGTATTTTGGGTTGTATTTGAAGATTAGAAGAAATTCATTCTTCCATTATTATCCAAGATTGCTACTTTCCTCTTTGTTGGTACAATTCTCATCTTTTGTTTACATTACTTTCATTAGTTTACATTTCTTATGTTGTTTTATCATTATTCATCTAAAGTAGTAATCTTTATCATGTTTACAATGTTTACTTGTGTTTTGTTGCAATTTATTGTTGAATTCTCACCCATGAACATGTGTGAGTAGTCTAATCTAGGGTCTAGGGGGAATTTGGGTAATTAAGGGGATGAATTTGGGTTGTTAACCTTTTGAATTGGGTGATTATGTGGTTTCTACTCTTAATGCATTTGAAGTGTTTGTGGAAATGCCTCAATGAAAATTGGACATTTCATTAACATGTTTGGCTTACCTTGGTGCATTGTGCTATTAGATAGTTTTAGAAGTGCTTATAGATGAGTTTTAATGAAAGTTAGAACATCTCTTTGATGCATTCGATCCGTCTTGGTGCTCATGCTATTGGGTAGTCTCTATGCTTAATTTGTAGCTAGTTCATCTCGATCAAGTGACAACTTATTGAGGAGCTTAAGGTGACTAAGAAATTAGTCTTAAACCCTTGACCACCATTATTACCCTTTTCTTGTTAGACCTTGTTTCTCCCCCTAATTGCCCTTTGTGAACCCAAAGACCTTAGCCTTCCATCAATTGAATACAATCCCATTTAATTTAATTTAACTTGTTTGCATCTTAATTTAGATAAATCAACATCTTATTTTGTTTGGCTAAACTAAAGACTTAAACAAACCAAGTATCTAACCCCCGCCATCTTCGTGTTCGACACCCGAATAAATACTACTTTTATTTGGTTTTATAAATTGTTTTTGATTGGGAAGTGACGGCAAAATCCCTACATCAATAAGAACTAAACTGATTGACATAAATTAAAAATATTTATTTTCTCATATATTTTAGATGTTTTTCATTGATTCTTTTTATTAATGGTATTATTAATTATTGTATTCAAATTGAAAAGTATAAAGTACATTTAAGCTAATTTCTTTTTTACCGTCAACCCAAGAAAATTATGACTTGAAACTCAACTCAACTGAAATTGACTCGGCCCGAACCGTAACCGACTCGAAATAACACACACCGATTAAAGTGGCTAAAATAAATGGACCCGGTAATTGATACCAAAACTACAATCAACCCTATTTAAATCGAACAATTTAACCCAATCCGAAGTTTAATCAAATGACCCATTTGTCAGGTTTAGCAGAATCCATTGAGAAAAACAAAAGATTTGTCCTATATGCTCATGTGAGATGATATTTAATCCAATTTATTATTAAGGCGGATATTTTTGTCTTAAGGATTACTAGTTGGAAAAAAATAGTTTATATTTCGATTCGTTTGCTTTTCTTTTTTATAATCCGTGTAAAACATGCGCGTAATATGTAATGGGTATGGCCACATGGAGTAAATGGTACGTGAACTAGGTAGTACGCAACGAAAGGGACACAGACACGTGACACGGGGTAAAGAGCCGCAATTTCCCTGCATAATCTCTGAAATTGCGCACAATCCGTTCACTTTAAACCCTTATATTTCAATTATGCACTTATGTATTTTCGTTTATGTTCAGATATAACCAACCTCAATAAAACTGAAATACCCCATATATATATATTTCTCAAGGAAACCACAACCACATCGATATATATGTAGTTGAGTATAGTTCCCTAAGAAGATCACAACAATACAATAGAAGAACATACATCGTCTTCATTATTATTTCACGTACTTGCATCTAAATAACATGAACAAAATCCTAAGCATAATGGATCATGTTCAGATAGATATAATAATAATAATAATAATAATAATAATAATAATAATAATAATAATAATAATAATAATAATAATAATAATAATAGAAATAATTAGACTTAATTAATTACTTAGACAACGCACGTCGGGAGCACCACGAATGACAACGAACACTCGGCAAGTAAGGCCAGCACAGCAGTCAGCAGTTGATGTGCACTTGGCAAATGACGGTAAGCAAGCGGCATCGGCCACCACGGCGAGGTGGGCTACTGTGGCTACCACTAGTAATGCCATCATGACTAAGAGGGTGAACCTATTCATGGCTAATTGGCTACTATAACTTAATTTACTTCTTTGTTTGGAGGAGTATGTTTGTGTTTTTTTATACTAATGCATGATGGAAATATGAGCCGTTTTATAGTGGTTTTATAGCCACGTTGTCTTTATTTGTGTGATCATTATTCTAATTGGTAGTTGCCCGTAAGTTGAAAATATTACCCCGTCACTTTCAAATATAAATGATTTTCATACACCAAATCTCGCTTGCTCTCACAATCCTTTCTTCTGCTTACTAGTTTTAGACCAATGCATAAAAATGCACAGGTTGTTTATAAAAATTATGGTGATTTTTTTTTTTATCAATATAAGTATTTGTTATGTATTATTATGGTTATTTTTATCAATAGTATAATTATTACGGTATTTTTTTTTTATCCTTGAAATTTTCATTTCAGTAAATGTTTTGCGAAATCTTTTAATAAATATTGTAATTGATAGTTGCCCGTAAGTTGAAAAATATTACCCCCTCTTTCAATAAATGATTTTCATGCAGCAACTCTCGCATGTAACCTCTGACAACCCTTTTTTCCACACGCTCTCTTCATTGCTATTATTTTAATAGGTGTGAGAACTTATAAGCTTGTGATCGTTACAAATAATATTTTATAATCTTCTTATATTTCGACAGCTAACAGGAATTTTTCTAACATGTGCCCACTAAGCACATATTAAGAACAATAAAATAGAAAGAATCAAATGAAATTGCATTTATTTTTCCTAATTTATAAGAAAAATATATAATTCTTTCTATTTTGATTTTCTTAAGACACATGTTAACGAACCGCTAACTGCGTTTTAGAATTAGATGTGTGAAACTAAAAAAAAACTTAATTAATAAGTCACATCAAAGATAGTATAATGTCAAACAAATACAACAGTGAGTACTTAATGGTGTGGATAAGCCTTGAAATTGGAGGACGACGATGATGAATTAATTCTACGTTAGCCACCAAGTTGGACAACACAAATAATGGGGGCTGTAGAAGTACACAATTCTCATTTGTGACCAACAAAATTCATCACAAGCTTGTGACGTGAGATAAAAAGGTAAGTAAGAGGAAAAATTGGAAGGGTAAGTAGAAGAGGATTGTGAGAGGTCACAAGCTTGTAACCGTTATAAGCAAGAGGAGATGCTATTATTAGTCACATTTATAAGGGCAAAGTTTTCGATTTAAAATTTAAGAGTTTTACCATTAGTCACGTTTTCATTGGCGGGGAAGTATATAATCTCTCCCACGTTTCAAACATATTAAGATAAGGCAGTTTTACACATGTATCGTTAAATGATACTCACTATTAGAGTTTTATTTGAATTCGTTTTACAATTATATTAGTATAAATCCGTCTTACACAAGACTTATTCCAGTTCACTGATCATATAACCAGTTGTGTAGTTTCTAAGTTTTATAATAATAAAATTTTCGAGTTTTGTTTTAAAGGTTATGAGTTGGACTATAAAATTTTGAGATGTTCACTTAAACATTAAGTTAAAAGAAATTATAATACAGCTAAAAAACTATACATATGAATCCATTTAAAATTGAGTTCGGTGTCAACAAAATTAAAAACAACTTATAAACTTTGAAAGAACAGAAAAAAAAAACATGTAAGCTCAATAAAAGGTCTAATGTAAATATCAAATACGTCACTTTTTTCTGACTTACTCCTCACATTTACAATCCTACGAGTTTTTCTCTTCGTTGTTTTTACGCCAACCATAAAACAATATTAACCATTACTATAATATTTCATTTTTTGACTGGCTTTCTCTTATCTCCTACAGAGTAATTCTTTCTTTTGAATAATATTGTGCAGTCAAATGGGGAAAAACAGAAAAATAGAGGGAGCATCACCATACTAAATTCACTAATCGAGCCGATATAGGCTCATAATGTACAAGTTCACTAATCGAGACAAATAGACTCATAATGTAGTTTCATTGAGACTCCTAAATGTGAAATTTCTATACTATTTCCATTGAACACCATCAACATAAAATTTCTACACAACAATACCTAGATGTCCTAGAAGTGTCACAAACTATGTTACACCGCCTTGAGGACCCATGTCCGACAGTTGAAATTCGGGCATATTTTTTGGTCAAAACTTGGACAATGATATGACCGACCATTTTAAGTAGTAAAAAACAAGGACGACTTGAGGTATTTTTATAAAATAGCCGTGTTCAACATGTGGACATGCACCTGTCCTAGGGCCGATACTTGTAAAGAGTTGTAACAGAGTTTGAGTAACATGGATCACAAGAACACCAGCATCTCAGCAGTGGGAATGAAGGGAAGGATACTCTCACCAAAAAGTTCATGCATGGAAACAAGAACTTGTCCCGATTTTAAATCATCCTTCCAAACCTGTTTCAGTATAGCTGGCAGTTTTAGCACTCGTTTGTCGCTCTTTTCCAAGTCAACTCCGTTGCTTGGCTTTTGGGGAGTAATCATCTGCTTAGAAGTTGACGGCATCTCCGAGGCATCAACAGCAGTAGGGTCCATTTCGACGTCAGTTTTGTTAATGTTGGGCGAATAATTGTTTTCTGATAAAGGTTTGTCAGTTGCTAATTTTTTAAGCGGCGGTTGCTCCTCTATGTTTTCCTTCTCCACCTTGCGTTTACCTTGCAAAATATTAACAGAGGGGAACAAGTCAAAAGTCGGTGCAAAACTCACATATTCAGACGTACGCACCTACTTCTTCAAACAAAAAACTAAGATAAATTTTGTTAATAGACACTCAAGTTACCAAACTAGAAATTGGAAATTACTACTATCCATTTTTAACAAATGGCCCATTGGGTTTGACACAAATATCTGAGAAGGAAAAGTAGGGGTACGAGGGGTCTTTTTATCACACATTGTCGTGGTTTCAGTGTTTTAACACTCTTTCTCACAAAGCCCTAAAATATTCAAGATGATAGAATGGGTATTTTAGTTCTAAACATTTGCTAAAAGAGGAAGCGACCTAAATGGACAAAATTTCAAAAATAAGGGAAGTGGGGCTTACTGGAAACAATGGAGTAAAACCTAAAGGCAACAGAGTGAAAACGCCCAAGATATCATATTGAGACGAGCCAAACAGGCCGGCTCTTGTGCTTTCCTAGATGTCCCCGTCGGTAATTTTAATTAACAGAGGCAGGCTTCACTCGTAATTTTACAAAATCCTCCAAAAAAATTGCCACATCCCGTAAAAAGTGGGAAAGAAAGAGAAAAAGAGAGAGGGAGAGATATTTACCAGATATTATATTTACTCTTTGATTCACCCTCCATATTTCATGATATGGCTGTGATGGCAAAGTAGGGAACATTTTGAGTCGATCATAAATGCATTGACCAGCTGCATGCTGTAAACAAAGACGCATAATAACATAAAGAGTATTATCAAGTTAATCTGAGTACAACTAACAACATAGACACAATACCGTGGAGAAAATATTTAATCTTAAAAAAAGATTGTACTAAGAAAGGGACAAACCAGCAAGGCTCCATACACTCTCCAAGCCTCATGCCTCTTCATTTCGTTCTTTTGGCTCTCAAGAAGCATCTCGGGTTCAAGAAGTCGCAAATATGGCTCAAGATTTGGGAGAATGAGATGGCGGACCTATTAACAAATTAAAGTGGTTCAATCATTTGTAAGATGTCAAAAGTAAATATCAATAGCCATGATCAGGTCCCAAAGATGATTCTCACAACTTCACAAGTAACTTCCCTCTCAGCCCCTCTGTCCACTATTGGAAGTTTAGAACCATAACTTTTACACAAAAATGTTGCTTTGGATTCCCATTGTCTCAAAATACTGCAGAGTATTACGTAATTTTCAAAACTAAACTAAAAATGATTATAGCCATTACTTCCTCCAATATGTTGTCCGAGCACTACTTAAATACCACGACTGAGACTTTTTTCGTTTTAGTGAATGGAAGCACAACAGGGACTTAGTGAACGGTAACATAGTTGATTTGGCTTATTATTAATATTAATATGAGGTGGACTGAGAACAAAAGACCAGCATTGTATCAACAGATACAACACCAAATTTGCAACTCAGCCTTTATTGTGAATTGTGCATTGTATGATCAGATATTAAAATTTGGGAGTCCACTAACGGGTCACACCAATTTTCCATCGGTTAATTAATGGATTACCCATTGCGTATAAATCAAGAAGCATAATAATTAAGGAGTGTACCACATTGGACCCAAGTGCAGCCAATCCTTGAATTGCGCCATAATGTTGAGTGATAGCTCGTTTAGGGTCCAAAAAAGCATTCACTAATGTTTTCGTTAAACGTGGCTGAAGATTGTTGTATGCGTGCCCAAATCTGCAAAGCACTCAAGTTATAGGGAATAAAACGATATCATTTCTAGACCAATAGAAGAAACATAATGAGAGATATCTATAAAAGAAGTTTAGGTCAGCCGACCAAATCCAAAGCAAAGGCATACCATACACTTCAAGAATTAGTAGAGGAATTTAGAAAATACCTGACAACAAGGCTAGTCCAATGGAGTGAGGACTTAACCTCTGACCCCTTGGCCAGAGTTGAACCTCCAACCACATGGATCTTGTTGCCAGTTGTTGGTAATGAGGTTTTTTCTTTTTTTGCATTTTTGTAAAATAAGAATCAAGAACCAAAAAATAGATTTGAGATATTTTTTTCTGTGCGTGAAAAAATAACTCATGGACCAACTAAAACAGCATGGGAACAAAACTTCTCTACTGGAAAAACCAGAAATTAGATAAAAGAGTAGGTATTAAATTGAACAGAGCATCTCAATGACATCAACACTTTCATATGTCACAGACTCACAACTCTAATGTAACTCTGATCGTTACTAAGTAAAAGTAACTAGAAGCAAAAAAAAAAATGGCGGCCAAATAGGTAGTGCCCATCGACTCATCGAGCCTACCTTACAAGAAATAAATTTGTGATGCAAGCATGTAAGTGAAAAGCCAAATAGAAAGCTGAATGTATAATAATAGTTTAATCTTTAAACACTCAGTCGCTTAAGACGTTGAAGGGTTCTTGCCTTTTGCAAATTGAAGCAACTAGCTTTGCAGTGAAGTCTCTCAGTTCCCAATGGCTGTCCGCCATTCTGTTGCCTAATCTTCTGGCCACTAAACAGGTAACCACAGAAGGCATCAGCTGGTGTAGCTGTCAAGACAACAAAATTATTAGGACTTTCGCTCTTAGTTCAATATCCATGTGCTTGATAGGAAATAAATTAATTCTTTTTTTTTTAATGGATTAAGAGTAATAAACGTAACTAGCATCTTATTTATTATTCAACTGGTTTAGAGAAATACAACCTCCATCCAAGTACACCGACTCCATTTGACTTTGGTGATCAACCAATGTTAAGGTTGACTATTTAATTCTCCAAATGTCATGTCTGATTTATGAAAATAATAACTTCCATATTAGCATCATGAGAAAGTCGCACCTATTTTCTATCAAGGGAAAATATAGGTCAAAGTCAGCATTGTTCACCAAGTCAAAGGGAGACCATAACTGTGATGAAATTAGTAAGAGATTACTTGGAACTCACATAAGGTTCTATCTGAATGTGAGGATTTCTCAGAAGACTACGAACCAAACGCATTAAAGCAAACAGCAGACTAAAATCACCTAAACCACGAGAAACCTGACACAAGCAAAGCAGAGAGCTGTCGATGTTAGCTAACACCAATAAAGGAGCAACGTAGAGTTCAGGATGCCTTCGGTCTGAGCTATAGCAAATGTCTGTTAGTTACCTCATCCGCAACAAAGCACGTGAAGTATGGAACTAAGGGATGAAGACCTGCATCTGTTGCCAAACTGACCAATGCTTCTTTGAAAAGTACGGATTCAGACCCTCTCAAGGTAAGCTCTGTTATCTTGTCAAAGTAAAGCTGCAACATTAACATCATAGAATTCGTGGTTTACCAATTAGACAACACGACCAGAAGGCGACAAAAGTATAAAGAGTAAAAGAAAAAATAATCGAAAGATTACCTGAAGCTCCCTCGATAGTACATGTTGAACTGGTAATTTGATGTCAATAGGGAGGCCATTATCCTTGTTTTCGGGCCGTGTACCATTGGGAATAGAAATCACTATTCAAGAAATGAAAAAAAAAATGAAATAAATCTGCCCGCCCATTAACAAAAAAAAACACTTTTTAACATGCAAATCTCAGCTTAAATAAATCAGTCAAGAAGAGATATGTGGGTTGAATTAAAAGGAGCATGGCCATGATGTACTTGTATCATTGTATGACAGTAATGACACTATGACTTATCCTTTATTTTGCTTAATTTGCAAAGCCGGATCAACATGAAATGAAATATATGTTTTATGATTATAAATGGGCACACTATTGGACAATAGAACCATTAAAACTGCAATCAAAAATACACTTAGACCCTCTTATACCGAGCCATCTAAAGCCGCTATAACAATTCATTCTGCAAAAAATAATATATGCAACCTTAAAATTATATCAATGACAAAAGCCTTCTCCAGATTTTTTGTTACGATTACTAAGATTACTTCACAGGGAAGCCCTACAATAGAACCTCTTCTGCGATCTATCTTTCGACTAAAGCCATTTTAACTAAAATTTAAGATTGAAACAGTAGAGGGCATGGATATGAGTTTATTCAGAGAATAAAACTGACATTATGCCCACTAGATGCAAAACCTAAACTTATTTTGTTGTGGAGTGATTACATAAACAATCTTTGTTCCTTTATATTTAGCTTGAGAACAAGTATAACTTCTAATGCATAGTGATGTGACGTAAAAATCTATTTGTGAAGGAAATCTAGCAGATTAGCTAATCCAGACCATGAGAAACAAGAGCATAATGCAGGTATTCCAGGAACAAAGCTGTGGAAGTGTGAAAGTCAATTTTCAAATTATTTTGATAGATGTCAATGGTCAAATTTGAAAACCAACACATTCAACATCTCCCTCCTTGCAGGTAGTCCTGAATGTGTTATATGTCGGATTCGGGGAAGTGGTGATTAGACCCCTTTACTTTGATCAATTGTGAAATCTAATCCCTTAAGTTTTAATTGGAGTAATTAGCCCCCTTACCTTTTCCGATATGTGAAATTAAACCCCTTTAATTATTCCGGCCAATATCTCATATTCTCATCGGAATTTCAATTTCTCGTAGGTTCGGGTACGTATATTACTGAAGTATAAATCCCCATATACGCATAACATACACGATACGTATACTATTACCGATACCACTCATTTAACCCACTCTCTCTCCTACTCTCATTATTTCCCACCTCTATGTTTCCAGATAATTCACATCTCACCCAATTCGCATCCCACCTCCATTTTTTTCCAGATAATTCACTATTTTATGATCCCTATCTACTAATTTATCTGTATTTATTTCTCAAACTACTTTTTGGATCAATCTTACAAGCCAATTTATGGAAAATTTAATCAATGGGGAAGAGATGGGATAAGAGTGCGAAGAAGAAGAAGAAAGGGAAAACAAGGTACCCCTGATTGATTTTAAGCTTATTATTATGATCATAGTGCAATTTCATATGTTTTGATTTGATACAGAATCTAATACATGTGAAGAACGCAGTGGGAGAGGAGAAGACAATCGATGTATAATCAGTCTTTTTTATTTTCTTTGTATAAGTAGGGGAATATGTACTTTTATACGTATGTATGTAATTTTATACGTATGTTGTATATTTTTATTTTTCAAAGATAAAGAGAAATTGGAAATCCGGTGAGATATTGGCCGGAAAAATTGTAAGGGGTTTAATTTCACATATTGGAAAAGGTAAGGGGGTCAATTACTCTAATTAAAACTTAAGGGGTTAGATTTCACAATTGATCAAAGTAAAGGGGTCTAATCACCACTTCCCCTTATGTCCGATGTGTACGACTTTCAATGCTATGCTTGACCTACGTATAAGGGTACACCAAAATTAAAGCAAATCTACCAATATGACTTTGGACAAAACCTCAGGCTAAATTGTATCACTCCCTCTATTTCAATGAATTACATTCTATTCGACTTACTTAGTGTGTAGAAAAAATTAAAATGAGTACTATCAGCTCACCTAATGAAATGAAGTATATCTTATTTGATGTAAACATTGGTGACGCACTCTCGAGCACGTTTCCACTACTATTATACATTAATTTACTTAGGAGATTCTCGTATCATGATAATATACTCTTTTAAAACATATTGCGTTGTAAAATGACAAGCACATTTGCATCGTTCCCTAGTAATCCCTGTTTTTATTCTATTAGTCAAATTAATTTACTTAAGCACCACTTAACTAATACAAGTCGCAAGGATGATATACAGATACGTATAATGGGATCACTATAAATGAAAAGCGAGCTAGAGACGCAACATACCTTCTACTGGTGCATTTTCTGGGATTGCAGGTTGGACCCCTTCTATGGCTAGCCAGTGGCACATGATTGATGTATCAAGTGGTGCTTTTGGCAAAGGGGCTTCAATCACCTACAAATAAAAACTTATTAAGTTGGACCAATAAAATTAAGCTCCATCGACAATAAAAAAATGGATTGAGATTCGTACATCTTTCAAGTCTACATCTTTGTCCTCGATGTAAAACAAATCCATGTGCCCAACAGCTCTTTTAAAGCGCAAGGGGTCTCCAGAAGCAAAGCCATAAACTGGCTGGGAAAAAGAGAGACAACTGAATTAGGGTCCAATCATTAAAAAGAGAATCGAGAAGCCATAAGTGAACTTGAAATCTAATGCTAGCCTTATAATGAATTTTGAGAGCCTATCTTACCATTAGAATAGCCAATGGTTATTAAGGCTATCTAGTTTGGACAAAGGCAAACTATTCTGGATAATGAAAGTACACTAGGTTCTAACAAACTCCGTCATTAAGATAGTAACATATGAGGAATCCTTATAAAGCTCTTACAATGTCGCGAGTCCCACAAACGTCTGACAAGTGTAACTAATTCAGACATATTCCGATATAAAGCACATTAACCAATGTAAGATAGACGAAACAGAATTATACTGACTTAAAAAATTAAGCTTACTCGATTCTGGAATCAAATAGATTAGATCTTCGTGATAACAGTGCAACAACTGTATCACTCATGTTCCCCAAAGGCTTCTGCCTATGGCAGAGTAAGGAATAGTGAACATACATCCTTCCCCTTATGTTGTAACACAAAGCGGCTATTTCCAAATAGCCAATGATGAATACTGTACCAAGCTTCTAAACAAAAAACATAATAATGCATTGAAAATTGAGCTCAACTGGTTGCTAACCCCTTGATAAAAGAAACACAGACATAAAGTAAGCCAAAAACTAATTAAACCCTAGAACTATGAAATCTTAAGGGTGTGTTTGGATTGAGAGAATTGAAGGGAAGGGAAGGGGAGGGAAAGGGAGGGGTTCAGTTTCCATTGTTTGGTTACAATATATGGAAGGAGGGAAATGGGAGTGGAGGGAAATGAGAGGATTCAATTTCCCTCCTTTAGACCAAACTAGAATCTTTCCATCATTGGCAAGATTTGGAAGGAAAACTCTCTCTTGACTCTTACTTTAAGAATGATATGGCCAAATACTCCTACAATATGGCCAAATCACCTTCTTCCTCCTTTTTCCTCTACTTTATTTTTGCTATCCAAACAAACCCCCTTCATTCCCCCTCCCTTTCCTTTTGCTATCCAAACAACCCCCCTTCATTCCCCCTCCCTTTCCTTTCCTTCCCTTTCCCTTCCCTCCATCCTCCTCCCCTCCCTTTCCCTCCCAATTTGCTATCCAAACACACCCTAAGTTAATCAAATAAACAATATTACATATAGATTCTAAGGGTGTGTTTGGATAGAAAATGTGGAAGGAAAGGGAGGGGAAGAGAAAGGGAGGGAAGGGAAGGGGAGGGGAATTGGGGTGTGGGTGTTTGGATACAATTTCCCTCCAAATCTTGCCTATTGTGGAGAGTTTTTGATTTGCCTTGGAGGAGGAAAAATAGTTCCCTCCAAATCCTTCCCCCTTCATTTCCCTCCACCCTTATTTGCTATCCAAACAAGGGATTTTAAATCCCCTACTCTCCTTACCTTTCTTTTCCCTTCAAATCTCTCAATCCAAACACACCCTAAGGATATGTTTGGATAGCAAAAGTGGAGGGAAAGGAAGGGGAGGGGGAAGGAGGGAAGAGAAAGGGAGGTAAGGGAAGGGAAGGGCAAATGGGGTGTGGGTGTTTGGATACAATTCCTTCCAAATCTTGTCTATTATGGAGAAATTTTGATTTGCTTTCGAGGAGGGAAAATGGATCCCTCCAAATCTCTCCCCCTCCATTTCCCTACACCCTTATTTGTTATCCAAACAAAAGATTTTAAATCCCCTACTCTCCCTCCCTTTCTTTTCCCTCCAAATCCTTCAATCCAAACACCCCCTAAATGAACAATGTTAAAACCAAATTGTTCATCTTCGACAAGAATTGTACCATATCCAAACAACTACAGTTATGTTATCCTATAAGATGATTGAAATCCATGTAAACTGGAAGTATTCGGGACGTAGCATACCTCTACATTCCTTATGCCGAGTGCAGAATCCACATCATCAGTTGTCAATACAGTCCTCCTTGAATGCCGCATACATTTAATTGATTCCTGTTCCCACAATAGAAATTCAGAAAGTTTGCATCATATCTAGCACTATGAAAAAACCAGTATACAAGTGCCAAAAAGGGAGGTACCTGCATAAGCTCGCGCATACGGTATTCGACATCAGAAGCAAAGGTAAGTGCAGCATCAGAAGAAAGGTTATTAATCCCTATGCTTTGTGCTATAACCTCAATCGTCTCCTTAGGCACTATGCTCATCTTTATAACATCAAACTCCACACATTCAATCCTGAGTTACAAAACGAGTGCATTCGCATCAATCAACAAAACTTGCAAAAATCATTAACAAAGCTTTCAACAAAATGCCGAAACTAATTATGTAGAACAATATAATTATAATACGGAGTAACTAAATAACTAAATTAACGACTATTGGAGAAGTAAAATCAATTGGCGAATACATACATAGGTATGAAGTATGATAATAGAATTAAACAAAAATCAAATTAAAACTAAAATTGATCGTAGCAGAAACAAATTTACCTGATTTGAGATTTCTTCTTTGAAGACTTTAGATTAATATGAGCTTCGATTTAATTGTTATTTAGTGAAGGAGAAACTGGAAGATTGGAAGTTGGAACTCTCCTTTGAAGGTGATACTCAGAGAGAAATAAAGGGTGAATTTAAGATTTAACAGTGACTCAAATGATAAAGCATAATTTACCCAATCTCGAAAGTATCTCCACCTGAAATGACCCGACTTAAAGTGATCGAAAATGATCTATTAGACTCGAAATGACTTGTTTTTAGCAGTCTTAACCCGTAGTGACCGAAACAACCCGACTCGATAAATGACCCGACAATTATTGCTTCATAAATGATTCGACCCGAATGACTTATTTGTCAGTTCTAAAAATAATTACATTTTCTATACCTAAACACATTTTTGTATGAATGTACAGTCGTTGCATGCAGTTTTTATGCTAAAAATAGGTGAAAGAATCATTAGAGCGTATATCCATTAATGAATTATACTACTTTATACCCATAATTCTACAGTTTATAAATAACTAAATATAGCTTATTTTATATTTACAAGTTTTATTATAAGATTTTTTTAGTTTTGTTGTTATGTTTATCAGCCTTGATGTAATGTTTTCGAAAAAAATATGAAGCTCAAAAAATAATTCAAATTTAATATAGAGAAGTTTATTAGATTTTTCACAACAATGTTAAGGTCAAAAAATTATAATGTAGTGTAGAGAAAACTACAAGGTACTCCCTCCTATTTCCTTATATCTTCCCCTTTTTTTGGGCACAAAAATTAAGACAGGGGAAAAAAGAAGGAATAAAGTAGAATAAAATATTGTAAGTTGTGAAATTTATAGGTGAGAGAAAATAATAAAGAATGAATGATGAATAAAGAAGAGATAAAGTAATGAGAGTTGTTGATTTTTTAGGGGAGAGAAATTAATAAAAAAAATGAATGAAACTTACCAAAAAAAAGGAAAGAGGGAAGATAATCAAACTTGTGTGAAAAAGGAAAGAGGGAAGATGGAAATTGGAGGGAGTATTACCCTTTACGTGCCGAAGAAAATACATAGCTTAACCCGTAACCCGAACCTGACTGGACCTAATTTTTCAGGGTCAAATACCTGTAAATCATGACCTATGTTCCGAATTCAAAATAATCTACTCCCTTTGTCCCGGTCATTTGTTGTCTTTTTCCATTTTGGGGTGTCTCAATCATTTATTGTCCTTTCTATTTTAAGAATAAACTTGATGAGTAATTTGACCATTCACACCCAATTTGTTCCACTTGTCATTTAGTAATTGACCATCTTCTATTTCCTTGGTCTTTGTGCCAAAACCAAAGGACAATAAATGACCGGGGCAGAGGGAGTATTATTTTAGGGTCGAAACCTGACCTGATCCATTCGACTCGGTGACTCAAAGATAAATCAAGAATATTATTTAAATATTAATCATTTTATATCTATAAACACTATTAAAAGGCTAAACTTTAAAGGCCACATAGACAATGTCACCTCGCATTACTAAATGCCACCTTGCATTACCAAAATTCCACGTCACCAATCCTCAAATTAAAAATATTTACATAACAAATAAATTAGTATAAAAAACATTAAATTTTGGCATTTTTAATTTCTAGTATAAAACAATTAAAAATCAAAATTCATACTAAATTTTAAATTTCTATGTTTATTCTTATGATATTTTAAGTAACAAATAAATATCATATAATTCTAATTTTACGCGGTTTATGAAATAATAAAGAATTTGTAAATATTAAGGGCAAATAATAACATACTTAACATTAAACATTGACATTTTAATTTTTAAAAGTATAATTGGTTAAACGAAAAAAAATTTTACATCACTCTAATTTAAAATTATTTATATGTGCAACTCCTTCTTGAATATTATTGCAATAAACTTGCTCAATTTCAATAAATTGAATACATATGTAAATCTATAAATATGCCTACTTAAAACATTTAATTTTAATCCACGTGTAATTTTTCTATTGGTTAATAATAATTCAATTATATTAATTACTTGATTATCTAACTAAAAGTAATCTCTAAATACAAAGTGTTACATACTTATAAAATACAAACAAAATAAAAAATATTAGTTGCAAACACAAAAACCAAATTTATACAAACTATTTATTTTCCTCTCATAAATTTATATCAATCTACCTATTCATTTAATTTTTATTTCTTTTATTTAATAGATGGTCTTTTGGTTTTTCCTCACAATTATTATACTTTGTATTTATTTCACCATAATTTTTTTTATCTCCCCCTTAGTTTACAAAACGTTCTTCTTCTCTCAAATAAATTTTTGAAATTAATTATAAAAAATTTCTTATATAAATATTACAACAACCCTTTTTTTTTTTTTTATCCAAAGAGTTGGTAGGTAAAGTATGCATATATAACCAATTGAATTATTTAAATTTTTTATTGTTATTATGTTTTGAATTAATTAAGAGTTAGAATGATATTTAATTATTATTTTTGTGTAATTTTTCTATTGGTTAATAATAATTCAATTATATTAGATACTTGATTATCTAACTAAAGTAATATCTAAATACCATGTGTTACATACTTATAAAATACAAACAAAATAAAAAATATTAGTTGCAAATGCAAAAAACAAATTAATACAAACTCTTTATTTTCCTCTCATAAATTTGGTATCAATCTACTTATTCATTTAATTTTTATTTCTTTTATTTAATAAATGGTCTTTTGGTTTTTCCTCACAATTATTATACTTTGTATTTATTTCACAATAATTTTTTTTATCTCCCCCTTAGTTCACAAAACATTCTTCTTCTCTCAAATAAATTCTTGAAATTAATTAGATAATTAATTCCAAAAAATTTCTTATATAAATATTACAACAATCCTATTTTTCATTTTTATCCAAATAATTGGTAGGTAAAGTATGCATATATAGCCAATTGAATTATTTAACTTTTTTTTTTTATTCTTATTATGTTTTGAGCTAATTAAGAGTTAGAATCATATTTAATTATTGTTGTTGTGTTTGTATTAAAATTGCAGGAGGATGGCATACTCACATATCAAAAACATTGCATGAAATCTGGAATTAATGGTTATAGAACTTCTTTGCAATTATCTTTTGGCTTGAATATATTTTTCATTTTTTATTGAGTTTTCCTTTTTTTATTACTATGGTGTATGCGAAATATCAAATTTTTAGTATGAATCTCTAATTAATGGTGACATGTTACATTATATATTCCAACCCTTGGAATATTAATTGACAAATTTTGTAAATTGTACTAAATTGTCTTACACCTTTTCATGCACTTTATTAGTTTTCCGTGTACTCTTCAACTTGTATTTTGTGAATCAGGTTATAAATCAAATATTTTAGTCGACAAACAAGATTATAAATCAAATGTCTTAATGGAAGTGTTCAAGTTATATGCTCCAAGGATATAAATTGGAAATTTTAATGCGGATCAAGGTAAATAATTTGCATGATTTTTTATTGGAATCCGATGATCATTCTCCAATCCATTGTTTCAACTTTGAATGCTTTCAAGTCTTTAAATCATTTTTATTTTCTATCAAATATTTTCTTCTAGCACACCCAATATTTCTTCGAGAAATGTTTAATTTTTTTGTAATAATTTGTATATATTTTTCTTTTCTCATAATCAATTGTTACGAATATTTTTTAATTATCACCCCACTTCTCTTTTTTTGTCTATTTTTATATTATCACTCTTTTTTTCTTTAATTTCTACTTTGGGACGTGTTTTTTTACCAAATGCCTCTTATAACTTTTTTAAAAATTACAAAATAAATATCGTTTAAGGGTAAAATTCTCACATTACTCCACCAAATCCAAACTTTTTCCTAATCTTAATTATTGCACACAAGTAAATGAGGTGATAATTAAAAAATGGAAGTATAATAATACAAATTGTGCATCCTTATTTCTTTGGAATTTATTGGGATATGCGTTAAAGCTTCTCACATAAAAGTTCACAAACAACAAGAGATATAGAGAGGACTCTTATTGACAAGAGACATAGAAATGAAACTAGAATGATGTCATTGTTGAACATATACATTTTCTCGTGTATCCTCTAAAAAATTGCTCACACAAAATTTATTTTAAAAACTATTGAATGCATATTTATTCAAAATTTTATTTGTACTCAAATCCTTGCTAATAATTTAAGTATATCACTTAGGTCTTTCGTTATACAAAAATCATTTCAATAATATTTTTCCCGATACATAGGAAATCAATTGAATTTACAAGGACGATGTTGTAAGACCGACAAATCGACAAGAATTATAAATGTATTATTTGCTGAAAAAGTTTAACAAACTCCTTTGCATTTAAGAAAATAAACTTGTAATTTTAGCCTAATTAGTAAGATAAACATAAATTGTATTTTAACAGAGCGCTTTCTACGTGTTATTCACATCGTCTCTAATTGACTAAAGATAATATGTAAAATTCAGTTATAAAATATCATTATTATCCATTCATTTATATATTTTATATATTTACTTTATTTTACATTTCTTTTTTCATTAGAATACGTTAGGTAATAAGGAATAGAATTAGACGTTCAAGTGTCCAACCTTTTGTTTTTTTGCCGGATAAAAATGGGACTAAGGTTCTTATAACGCACCAAAACAACACTGAAAACAATATATCAAGTACTAGAATACCAAAAGCCGTCAATGTTGAGTGAACTGAATAACCACCATGACAAAACCAAGCGCCCTCGAAATCCAGAGACAATCTAAACACCGTAAAAAAAAAGCGGGGAACAAAAACGAAAAAGGGGTGATGAAACATTAACACAACAAGACAACAATCAAGAAATGGACAAATACGACGAGGACCTTAGCAAAATAAGAGTAGTTTGCGAACTTAATATTCTCTTTGTTTGAATGCAATTTTACGTTTTCCCATAATTTGTGTTTACTTTTGCTTCTAGGCTTTGAGAATAAGTTGTTTAAAGTGCTTTCGATGAAACACAAGACAATACAATTTCTCGGTTAATTTATATGCAATACCAATTACCTTCGAAATCGAGAAATGGACATTCGTATGTTCTTTAAAATGAGGGATTCATGGGTTTTGCTGTCATTGTTCAATAAAGAGTTTGTGACTTCCAACAAATTCCAACTATTATAATATAATAAATTTCCAAGGCCCCTTAGATATTATAATATACTTATCTTCAGGAACTGTGGCAGAACCCTCTTTATTGTCTTGCTTAGGTATCCTACCAACATATCTTCAAGATAATAAGCAAGAAGACAAACAAGCCGAATAACGCATTCATGAACGATACTGCAAAAATAAAAGAATAAAAACAATCAAACCCGTGATTTTCACGGGTCACAAAACTAGTTATATTTAAAATAACAAAGAGAAATAATTATTTTAATATTTTAAATAAAAAAACAATTTAAAAACCAATTTTATATAAATTTTATACTTATATAATAAAGTAATTTATTAAAATAACTTTGTTTTTATATATGTACTAGATTTAATGCCCGTGCGATGCACGGTTTTATAATTTGTACCCCTAAAATTGTTTAGATTTGCCCATGAAAACAATCTAAAAGCGGAATCCTTGTTCATTCATCGAAAAATTCACAGAAAATAACCTATTTTTTTGGTTTGTAAGGTAACCGATTAAATTTGAAAGTGGGTTTACAGAGAAGTGAACGATTTAGTAAGGTAATAATTGTTTGAATTAAGAAGTGTACTAATTGGTCATTTAACGACCTAAGTTAAAGTGTCTGTTACATAATCGAATCGCCTAAACCCTGATTCTCAACTTGTTTTTATTGTTACGTGCTTTCCTTTCGGACTCCATCCATTTATATAGTCCTTTTTAATTTAAATTTCATGAGTTAATAAAACAGTTTCAAAAGTGGTCTCAAACTCTCAACATACGAATCTCTTTGGCTCACCATTTATTCTCCTCTAACTAAAATAGTTTTCACTGACTGGAACAAAGGAAGTAGTTTTATCGCGTAAGCCCATTCATGTAGGGGTATGCTAACTATGGGAAACCTTTTATATGTTTAAGTGGCCTAAACACAATAAAGGAAATACATGCCAGGTAAACTGAATAGGATACTAAATTACTAATTACATAAGATTACTAACCGATATTTTAAATGTAAAATAATATTCTGGTAATTTTGGATAGAAATTGAACAACCTAATTAAATAGCATATTTATGTGAAACTAATATATTGATTTATAATAATATAATAATTTAGGTAGTTAGAAAACTCGGAGACTATAATTTAATATTTATACAAAGAATAAAAGAAGGATAAGAAAAGGAAACCTGATGATTTTGAGGATTGAATTAAGATGGAAGATAAACAAATATTACATGCTAATATGGTACTACGAAAAAAATGGCAACATGCTATTGCAATATCGTAGTTGCTCATTCATGGACAAGTTTTACTCTTTTATGGACTTTTTTCCATTATTTTTCCATTGCATGCCCTTTGCCTAGAAACAAAAAAAAAAAAACACTCTAATTCTCTCCCTCACAAAATCTCCCTCACAAAATTAATCAAATCCACAAAATTAGTCAAATCCGTCAAATTACACAATTATGGACGATAATTCTCGTATCGATCGGGATAATTCTAATTCTTAATTTTATCAATTATATTATAGAAGTATCAAATTAAAGAATTGATTTACACTAATTAATTTAGGGTTTGTTTAAACCGTTTCAACATTGGGGTGAGAGACGACCATGAAAGAGTATACATTATACTTATAATGTTGTTGCCCAATGTCCGAGTCTCGGTAAAACATTTAAAAACCATTATCGGCAGTACTTGAACACAATGTTACTATGTTATACTCCTGCTGCTAGTTTGATTTTTCCGTTTTTCATTTTCAATTTTTTTTTGTTAAATGTTTTGTATTTTTTTTTAATTGTCTGAGGAGGTTGTTAAGACAGCCGGTGGTACAAGGGAGGCAGCAGTGAGGGTGGTGAATGGGGGTGGTGAATGGTGGCTGACGGGTAGACGGGTAGTGGTGGTTAGATGGTGGTAGTTAAAGTGAGAAAAGAGTAAATAAAAGAGATAAGAGAGAGAACGAAAGAAGGGTATTAAAACGAAAATCATTAAAATAAAAAGGGTATTATGGTCGTTTACGTCCATGAAAGAGTAAAACTCGTACATGAATAAGCACCACCCTTGCAATATTAACAAACAATAGAGATACTGAATTTGTTTATTAGGTCATTTGTATTAAGTTCAAATATTTTCTCACAAGAAAAGACCAATAAATCAATACGACTTTTCTATTCTCTTCAAAAATTGCACCCAACTTGATTGAAAATATACAACTTCATTGAAAATATTTTGTTTCAAAATCGATTATGCAATTTCTAATTTCTAAATCTCTTAAATATGACAACTTAATATAAATATTTTATGTTTTCATGATGGATCGTTTAAAATTCAGTTCCTACATGCGACTATAAGTAAAATTTTAGTGGTAAGACGATGTGCATACAAAGTATACAACAATAGCAAAAGTGCAAGTATGCTCCTTCAAATTTATTAATAAGTAAAATTCGTATATTAAATATAATATTTCATAAAAATTATTAACGTATACAGATATGAACTGTAACATTGTAGTAGATTATTATGCGATAAAAATGTGATACGTACCTTATAAAAAATGCCTCTGATACAAACAAATTTGACGATTGAATATTACGAAATCATAGTTGAAAGAATATACTCTACCTGCAAAAACAATAAAAAAACTATATAAGAATAAGAATTAGGTTGTGATGTTTTAGCAACCATAATTAAATTAGCTAGTCTTGCTTGTGACGAGCTAATCCCGTCACAAGCTTGTGACCTCTCACAAAAAGGGAGAGGGGACAAGGTGGGGCACCCCCCATGTGCTTCCCACTCACCTCTCAATGAGTATTTTGTGAGAGAAAACGGTATCCGTCACAAACTTGTGACGGATATCGTCCGTCTTCAATGAGATTTTGTGTAATTAAATTAAGAAGCAAATACCAAGTTAAGAGAAAATCAACATCCATTATTTAAGTTAACTAAACGAAAAAAAAAAAATCAATGCTATCTTTTTTTTTTTTTTTTTTTTTTTTTTGGAACGGAAAATCAATGCTATCGATGGTGCAAAATCCTGATGGTGAAGCATTATATACACATTCATTATTGATAGTATACCTAATGATAAGAATTCAAAGGTAAAACTAATGATGACTCTAGATTCCTAGCCCACGCAACATTGTTAATGAGTAAAATTATGGAATTATCTCTTTTTTTTAAGTTTTTTTTTTAAAAAAAAGTTTTATTATTTTTTTTAATTAAGTGTTTTAGAATTGTTGGAGACTCTCAAAATGCCTGAAAAAACCCTCTTTTATATATATACATTGATGATTAATATAAGTACGATAAATAATGAATATAATTAAATTACTAGTCTAATTTAATTTTAAAACGTTTTTTTTTTTTCAGCAAAAAAATAATAAAATAAAAGGTGTTATAACTTCTTCTTTTACCCGTATTTTAAGATTTTTGACGGTACTCCAACCCGAAATTTATTTAACCCATTTTATATTTTAACCCGGCCCGTTTATCAAGTCTATTCCTATTTGACTATTTTCTATGCAAATATGCAATGACATGCGTCATCAAGTTTTGACTGAAACGTTAGCCTGGGCCACAAGTCATGAAACCAGAGAAACATAAGAACAAAGAAGGTTGTTGCTCATATAAAACCACATGTTCCTTTAATATTTCAATTTCAATTTAATTTAATCAATCGTCCTTGAAGCTATCAGCTTTTCCTAGCTAAAAGTTAATCTAAAGGTAATAAATTTTGCCTAATTATCTAATTGTTTTTGGTTTAAAATACTTTGATTAATGGTATTATAATTCGCCCATACCACCTACTTCTCTTTTATTCCCTTCTGAAATGATGTATCATAGGGTTCATGTTTTAATCCAATTGCTCATCTTAATTCCAATTTTTGTTTCTTTTTTTTGTTGGGTTTGTATTTAATTTTGAAACGGTTGATTTTGATCATTTGTAATTGCTAATTGCTTTGAATTTCCTGAATTTCATCATCTTTTTGGGTTAAAATGATCACCTCACCTCGTGTTGAATTAGTGTTGTTTCTAACATAGAGATTTAGAGATAAGGCTGCGTACATCCGATCCCTTCTTACCCCGCAATTTGTGGCACTGGGGTAATGATGCTGTTGAGACTGACCCCATATTGGAATGAAATGAGGTAGCCATTTTTTTAAGTTAGTTGGTTTATAGGTATGGATTAAGTTTTTTTGTAGTAGTTAAATGCAGTAAGTGGATTATACATATATTACCACCAATTGCTTCGTTTTTGAGCATTACAATAAAGTTTTCGAGTTTTGTTTTAAAGTTTCTGAGTTTTACTATAAAGTTTATGAGTTCATTCAATTAGACGTTAAGCTCAAAAAATTATAATATAACTCAAAAACATTACATATAAGTTCAGTTAAATTTGAGTTTTGACGGCAAAAATTTAAAACGTAACTTATAAACTTTAAAAAGCTTAGAAAAGCTCAAAAACTAATGAGGTCCGAGGTAGTACATCCGATGTATGTTCCTATTTCTCAGTTAAATGGGTTGGTCTCACATTATCGAAAGGTGAAGTCGAATGAGTAGTTACATATTTTTCCCGACTTGATTCTTTTTTTCGTTGCTGGAGGCAATTTGTTTAGAAGGTCGGTTCAAAAATGTTGTTTTGTTCGGGTGTAATTGCTTGATGGACTAATTTGGCTGGGAATTCTAGAAGATTCAAGGACCTTCTGGATGTTTCCGGAGTTGTCTAGCGTTTTCAATAAGTATCAAGTGTATTGTAGAATTTTCTAGAGTTGTCTACAATATTCTGAAATAGAGTGGAAGTGTCTAATTGGTTTTAGACATTTCTTGTATGTACTAGAATGTTTATGTACTCCGTATATGATACTGTTATGTTGAGTGTTTTAGTATATGGTCTCGAATGTTCTAGGTCCTAGGAGGTTGTAGGATACAATTTGTGTAGAAGTTTCTAGGAAATTAGAAGTAGTGGAAGAGATCCATAACTATACCACTGCTTGTTCATTTGCATTTGAGTGATTGAGAGTTTCATTCAAGTTTTTATAAAGATGTCTTCAGTGTTCTCTTCACTTCAACCTTTTTCCCAAACACTTGGTAATCAAAGTGAATTTGATGGATAACTAATGCGTATGCATATCGGGCATCGATCATTGGATTATGGGTGCATAGAAATGAACGGCTCGAAGTCGAGTCAATTTGTCCACGACAGACTATTGACAGGTGGTGCATGTGGTGTGGCTTGCTTGCGGGTGTCAAGAGAAGTCGGCCCTTGACATGCTGCTAACTTCTGATCTCTGTTTTTTTTTTTTTTTTTTGCAGTGACAGATATGGTGCAACAACAGAGTATTCTTAGTATTCCTACTATATGGAGGGGAAAGAAGTTTGTGCTAGAACTAAGCTCAGAGGCCCCTGTCTTGGAGCTAGGACAGGAACTGCAGAAACTGACCGATGTTAAAGCCAATACATTGAGATTGATTGTTCCTCAGTCTTCTGGGAAAGGCTCCAAGCTTTTGATGCCCTTTTCTGACGAGCATTCTTCTATTAGTCTACAAGATGCTGGAATAATCAATGTAAAGTTCTATAACTTGTTTATAATGGATGAATACAGTATTTTCTGTGTTAGAAACAGGATATGTGCATCTATTTGCCGTCAGTTCGTGAATTTCTATTTTTTTTTCCTTATATTTTATGTCTCATATATTTCCAGGGAAAGCCTTTACGGATGATGGGTGTTTTGGAGAATGAGGTTGATCAGCTTCTAAAGGATTCCCAAGCAAAGTTAAGGATTGCTGGATTTGAGGAAGAGGAGAGGAGGATGAAGGAGCGATTATCTAGGAGACCTCAGCACTCCCTGAAACTCCCTCCAGGACCTTATATTTTCTCTGATTTCCGCACACTTGAGATTCCTGGAATTGAGGTATTATTTGTTTTATACTATAAAATGTATAAATTATCTAATGAAGTGCTACTCTGGTATAAATGGCATCAGAAAGGAACATGTGCTGCTTTACTGCTTTGGTCCGAATAGCAAATTTTGCTAGATTGCACCTCGAAAATAAACGTATTATGGAACTTATCAAGTATCTACTCACGTCTTTGCATCGTACTGTGGTGTTAGTTGAATCCTCCTCCTTCAGAGGCATTGAAGAGAATGCACATGCTTGCCGCTGACCCAGGAATTGTTGCAGTCATGAACAAGGTATTGATCTTTGGTTGATGTTTAATGATCTTGATTTTCGTCTTCTCTTTAATTCCATCATCTTTGACAACATATGTTTGCTTGTGGTTTCTCAAAGCATCGTTGGCGAGTGGGAATCATGACAGAGATGGCACCTGAAGGTTACGTTGGTGTTAGCCCAGTGTGCATTCTAGGTCTAAATAAGGTATGTGGCAGGGCTGTGCGTTTCCCTCCTCCCCTTCTCTCGGATTGGTCGTATTTTATGTTTCTTATGTTCTCCTATCTCTAATGTAGAATCATGGTGAAGAAATATCTCTTCGTCTGCGGACTGATGACCTCAAGGGTTTCCGAAAATATGCAAGCATCAAGAAAACTTTACTCCATGAACTGGTAAAGACATTCAACTTATATGCATGATTGTTTCCCCCTTATTTTTCTGTGTGTATGCTTAGACATAAATATGCAAAATTAGTTATATCTGTAACTTTTATGATGCGCTTAAAATCATTTACACACGGGGTTGTTTCTCCAGCTTTAGTGCGGTATAGACTTATAGTTTCTTCAAATAGCTTTCATTTCCAGATGTTAGTAAATGAATTATTGTTCTCTGAAAGTGTTCACTAAATTGTTTATTTGTACCAGAGACACTTTGCTTCCTGGGTATTAACAGATCTGCCATATTTTGTAATATGTTCATATTATGGGATCTTACTTGCAGCCGATAATGTGTAACAGAAGACGTGTTATTATCGCATTTTAAAAATTGGATCAACCACCATCTATCATGATGCATATATCATATAATATGCTGTTATCTAATACTCCCTTCAATGAGTTCAATCTACCCACTTTTCAAAATTCTTCAAACATTTATGGGCCATGGGTAGATTTTTAGTAGATTGGAGTGAATATATATAACGTGGTTTTGAGATGAATCTTTCGGAGTACCGTCTAGTAGCTTACTAGCTTTATAAGAACTAAATTAGGTTTGGAGATGCAAATATTATATATGATCGGGGATTGTTCTTTGATGTTTCAATCGAAATTCATCAATCTTATAGCATTGAGGGGGTTCTTATACTATGGTTCAAAGTAATTAGGGTGACTTGTAGGCTGTAGCTTGGTGGATTCATTGTCCTCAATGATTTTGTGATATTTTATAATGGAAAAAAAATTATTGTATAAAATCTAAATTGGTATACAGGCGCATCAGTTCTATTTTTTTGGTATTTTACTCAATATTCCTAAGACTATAGGTTTCTTGCAAGTCAAAGATTTTAAACAGCTCAACTTTGTAAAGGCTTCACCCACGGTGGCCACTGGGAACTCTCGTGGTTGACATTTTGTATATACTCCTCTTCGAATTCAAGTGCCTCGGTCTCACTAAGTTGCGAGGGAGTTCGTAAATATATTGCATTTGGAGTGATTTTGAAAATATGGGGAATTCAATTTGTTTGTTTTGGGGAAGGGAACGGTTCTTTATGATGGATAAAGTAGAGGAAATGCAGAGATAGTCTCCCCTTCTGTCTTCTTTTGCTCCCAGATTGAGTTTTCCACAGCCTGCTACAACAAGAGATGGAAAAGGGCTTGGGACATACTATACATAACATTCTACTTGTGATATAATCTTAATAGAGTGTTTGGATGATATATATATATAGTTGAAAGAGACACCATGATAGGGAATAATGTTAAACCAATTTGTGTTTAGCTGGGGCTTGAGCAAATATGATAAACCAAAGTATTATTGATAGTGTTATAAACATTCGAGAACCACGAACCGAGATCCCCAGTCTGTTTCGACAAAGATTCTTACAGGGTCCTTGTAGTAGGCAGTAAAAATGGAGATTGCCACTTTTCTTTGATCTCTCAATCTTGGGCTCTTATATGCCGAGAGCAGTTCTATTTAGCATTTGTGGCTTACTATGAATTGAGCAGAATGGCATTCAGTAACATTTGGGCACAAATATGATGTATATATGTAGCATCCGAAACTATATGATAAAATTCCATTTGGTCATACTGTTATTTACTAGGTTGAAGGTTAAAACTTGTAACTGAATTAGTTGATGTCATGTCTAAGTCTTGTCTTGAACTCGTTCAACTTAAAGGTGTACGACTTTGGATCGATGTTAAGATTAAGCATTGGAAATTTGATGTGTGTTATATACCTCATTTCTTTCAGGCTCACATGGTCCACTCAGAACATGATGAAAACTTCTATGCCCTTGATAAACAGGTGAGCATTTCCTAGTGCTTTCTTATGTATGCTGATGCTCTCTGTGTCTTTTTTGTGGGGCAGTCCTCATAAAATCTAATATTTTCAGCTTAATCAAGAGGCTTCTGCTCTAGATTGGACACAAGCAAGAAGTCATACCTTGGCTGATTCCCAGTTTTCCGGACACGATGATATGGATATGGACTTTCAACTAGAAAGCAATTTGCCTCAGAAACTTGGAGGAAAAACTTCAGCTATGCCCGCCAGTGCTCGTGTAGCTGCTATTACTGCAGCTTATCGTCGTTTGGCAGAATCTTCAACAATTTCCGAGGCCGCTTTGGCATATAAGCAGGATTCCGATGATAATAAAATGGCTGTCGATACCTTTTCCGCTGATAACGCAAATGTGTTGGAAACTATGGAAGAACCCGACCCTGATGATACTGATGCAATTAATAATACGGAGAACAATATTTTTTCTGACCCAATGAACGAGAGAAATCACTCACTGCGAAGAAAAGCTGGTGTGGAATGTGATCATCCTGATGGAAATACTATTGGACCAATGCCCAATGCTTTAGACATGGGTGACATGACTCATGAGCCAGATCCTGATGATGATACTGACGCTATTGATAGTACAGAGGATAGTACTATCGAACAAATGCCCAATGCTGTAGCCATGGGTCACAGGTCTTATGAGCCAGATCCTGATGATACAGATGACATTAAAAATGCAGAGGACAATACTATCGAACAAATGCCAGATGCTGTAACCATGGATCACAGGTCTTATGAGCCGGATCCTGATGATACAGATGACATTAAGAATTCAGAGGACATTATTATTGGACAAGCCCATGATGCTTCAGCCATGGGTACCATGACTTACGAGCCAGATCCTGATGATGAAGAATTAAGGAGAATCCAAGACCCCGTTACTAAGTTTTGCAGCAGACTTGCTCAAGCTATTGAGATGTTAGGGAACGAGCTTAATCCTCCAGAAGTTATGGTGGTGCAACAAACTTTGTTTAAGATTATCAGGTGAGACATGTTCTACTGTGTTGCTTTTGTTGAGCTTGAATGGAAATTTTTACTTTCAAAATGACAAAAGGTTAAAGCTTTTCTCAAAATAATGTTTCCACCAAAATTAATTTACAAAAAAGGCGTCGGTAAAAAAATATTTATCAAAATAGGGTCTATGTAAGTTTGGATTTTACGAGGTCAAGGAAGGCGAAAAACGCCAATTTGCATGGCATGTTTGTTATAAAAAAACACCATATGAGATGACGTGTTTGATTTGGGGAAATAAAAAGAGACAAAAAAGGCAGGTAGGACACTGCAAAGAAACTTAGTGTAGCTGGTTGTTGTGTGGTTGGTATCAAGGTTCAGAGGTCCACGATTCGAATCTCGCTTGTGTAATTTTTAGTCTGAATTTGTCCAAAATGATATTACATCAGGGGGTTGGAATAAGTATCGAACCCAGACCTCTACTAGACACAAACCTGCAAACCACTATGCAACTGAAGTACGAGCATTGTACTCATGCAATACATAATATGTCCTATAATGAATAGGTTGGAACAAGCCACACCGAATGCCAAATGGCATGTCCAGTATAAACATGTCATGCGCCTCCCAGCTCGTGTACTTACGTGGACTCTATTTTGACATATAATTTTGAGCCAACTGGTCTACTCCTATTCGCTAGTTTTTAATTTTTTGAACATTATTTCTTAAAAAAATTTCAAAATTTTATAGTGCCTAATCAATTACCGAAACTGTGTTATATTCAAAACTCCCCTTATCCTCTAGTTGTCTATGGTTTCGCTACTAAATTATGCCTGTTATTTTACAGAAATGTATCAGAAAATCCTAATGAGATGAAGTACAAAAGACTTCGTAAGGTATGTTGATTTTTCCGCAAAGATCTTGTTTGCTCCAGTTATCCTTTTTTTTCTTGTAAATATTAAGATAGAATTTGATGCCTTTTCAAACATTAGGGCATGGATACATTTCACGTTCCATGTGATATTATATTTCTAAACATACCAAGTGAAAATAGGATCGCTTGATGACGCCCACTCCCCCACACAAATCCTTAACTGAGACGGCTTCTTGATCAGATTATCATATGAGACTGCCCCATTATCTTAATAATCGGTGTAGCTATCAAGATTTTAGTTAATTGGCTTGTTCTACCACTATTTATCATGAGACTGCCTTTCAGGAGAGTGGAGACTATTTCTTTTAAAATAACAAATATTTTTAACGATCTTGTTTTCTTACAATGATTTAACGTTCTTTTTCTTCCATCCCTTTCAACTCTTAAAAATTGCAGGCAAATCCCACATTTCAAAGGAGTATTGCAAATTCTAAAGGTATGGCTTTACTCGGAACAAATGACATCTCATATTCTCATTACTAGAAAATTTCCACCCGTAGTACTACTTTTTCAATTTGTGTGAATGGCATGACCAGCATCGCTAAATCTAATATTGCTCTTGGTACAGCTGCACTTGATGTTCTTTTCTTGATTGGTTTTGTCGAAGAAGTTGTCACCGACGAAATGGGGAAGATCGAAACTTACATGGTATTGAAACGAAATGATCCAGGGTTGCTGTGGCTTGCCAAATCTTCCCTTGAAACCGCTTTTGCTAGCTCCTGATATATACAAATGAGAGACTACCAATTTAGCAATTTCCCTAGATATTTAGCTTAAAAGTGGAAAAGTGTGCATAAATGTATTTATGTATGTACATTTGCACAATTGTATTTGAAGATAAACAAAAGGTTACTTTGTAAGTTGTAACATGGAGTATATTGAGTTGTAATTATATACTAGTATTTGATAGATAGTCATTTTTAATTTAATGGAATAAATGAATGACTCGTTAAACAATTTGAGTTTTGTAGGTTAACCCTTCCCACAACTGTTTTCAACCCATTTCTCTAATATATGTGAAGAGTATTTTATTGAGATGGGGTGAAAACAGTTGTGCGGAGGGAGTATGAAATAGCGTCCTGCCGATGTTATCACTACGCAATATTCTTTGTCCGTATCCAAAAAGAAACCAAGGCAGTACATGAGATGTATAATCCACCA